>NC_133650.1:250251459-250586258 GCF_009905375.1 Apium graveolens | reverse complement strand
ATGAAACAAGGATTTGTGGCTTATATCTAACAGACTGACTCTTAACTCCTGACTTTGAAGGTAAGGAGTTTATGTTCTTATTCTTCCTGTAAAAAGAAGCCAGATGGTTAGAACTTCAACAGTTCTGACACGTTTTCCTAGGAGCTTCAGGAATAGGCTTATAATCATTGCTTTTATTCACACCTTCCTTTCCATTCCTATTTTTCCTAGATGATTTTACCTTGTTTGCATTCTTAACATCTTTCAGCTTATGCTTAAGCTGCTTCTTTGTCATTAAGCCTATATTACTTCAGTTGTCTTTTCCTGTTTTAGTTTGTCAGAAGTTAATTCCTTTTTAACTTCTGATTTCTCATTATCAGACTTTACTGCTACAAACTTAACAGGTTTTAACTTTGGCTTTTGTTTAACAACTACAGGCTTAATATCTACAGTTCTTGTATCATTCTTATCCTCTCCATAACCTAAGCCCTCTTTCCAGTTTTCACTACTTAACAAATTCTGAGTTGTTCTGCCAGAGTTAGTCCAAGTCCTGATAATCTCTCTTTCCTTTTCTAACTCAGATTTTAGAGATTCATTCATTTTAAGCACTTCATCCCTAACATAGAAAGCATCATCTCTATCTTTCTGAGTTTGAAGGAACATGACTAATCTTTTTCTAAATAATCATTCCTCTTTTTGCAAGCAAGATTTTCAGAAGTTAATCTTTCACATGTTAAAGTTTGATCTCTATAACTAATGAACATGGTTTTAAGATATCTTCTCAACTCATTAATATCATCAGTATGAAAGGCATAAGTAGTTTGAGGTACCTTTAATTCAGCAGCTTCAGAACTACTTTCAGCACTTGCTTTATCAGCATTTGCCATCATAATTCTCCTCACTTTCAGAATCTGAGGTGTCTGTCCAGCTTTTCTACTTTGTGACAAGAGCCTTGCCTTTGTCACTCTTCACTTTCTTGCAATCAGGAGATATGTGGCTTTTCTCACCACAGTTGTAGCATTTGACATTTGTATAATCTCCTCTGTCAGACTTTCCTCCTCTTCCCTCAGATTTTCTGAAATTCTTCTTATCAGAATTTGTGCCTTTCCTGGAAAACTTCTTTCCCTTCCTGAACTTCCTGTATGCAATATTTGTGATTCCTTTCACCATAAGAGCACACAGCTTCATCATCCCTTCATCAGCATCCGTCTCAGGCAAGCTTTCAGATTCTGAGTCATCATCACTTTCAGAACTTGATGACTCAGTATCAGACTTTGTGAAGAGAGCTTTACCCTTGTCTTTCCTTGAGGTAGCTGACTTGGGGAATTCTTCTTCAGCCTTAAGAGCAACTGTCCCTGACTTTCCTCCTTTCCTCTTACTTCTTTGTTCCATCTCAAGTTCATGAGTCTTGAGCATTCCATAGATTTCATCAAGAGTTGTTTCATCAAGATTATAGTTGTCTCTTATTGTTGTTGCCTTCAAATCCCAGCATTCAGGAAGAGCTAACGGGAATTTAAGGTTTGAATCTTCAAGATCATACTCCTTATTAACGAGTGACAAATCATTCAAGAGTTTGACAAATCTATCATATAAATCAGTCAATGACTCATTAGCCTTTGAGTCAAAGTGTTCATACTCTTGAGTGAGTATTGTCTTCCTGTTCTTCTTAATCGTATCCGTTCCCTGACATCTTGTTTCCAAAGCATCCCATATCTCCTTTGCAGTCTTGCAGTTTATTACCCTGTTTGACATTACATTATCAATAGCACTATGCAGTAAGTGTCGTACCTTAGCATCCTTAGCAATTGATGCGATATCTTCAGCAGTGTAATCACTCTTTTCCTTTGGTACAGACTTTGCTGCTTCACCTGCAACTGCAACAGCGAGCTTGGTTGGTTTGTGAGGCCCTTCCTTGATTCTATCAAGATATTCTCGATCTGTAGCTTCCAGAAACATGGTCATCCTCACCTTCCATATGGCATATTCAAATGGTCTCAATTATGGGAACTCTAATAGTCTCATATCGGCTTTGAATTTGTGTCTTTGGAGGTTCTTCAGCTTTGGTGGGCTTAGTTGGAGTTTCTGCTTCAAACATGATTGTGTTTGGATCTTAAACTGTTTGTGTGTAAACAGATAGGCTCTAATACCACTTGTTAGGTCACAGACACACTGTAGAGGGGGGGGTGAATACAGTGTATAGTACAATCAAATCGAACTTTAATAACTCAAGTAACAGAAAACAAATTTTATTGAAACAATAAACTCTGTTACAGTATGGAACTGTTCTCTCTCAGTGATGAACAAATATCACGAGAGCTGCTAGGGTTACAATGAATAATCTTCTCGATTGTGATAACACTTATAGTGTAAACCCTATGTCTGTGTTTATATACTACACAGTTACAAGATAATCGCTAATTGATATGGAATATAATTCTGCTTCCTAAAATATATCAATCAGATATCTTTTCTTCCAAGTATTCTATTCTTCATAGAATTCCATCTTCATGCATATCTCTTCTTATGTTTGTCTCGATCTTCTTTCCTTTAACCAGCTACCTTCCTTAACTGAACGTCCTTCAGTACTCAAGTTCTGATAATTATCTCCTGATAATATAAGTACTGATATCCTTAAGTCCTGACTTCCAGTAAGTACTGATTTATCCTGTTTAAGTAAGATCTGAAAACTAAACATAAATCACATTAGCCATGACATTATCAAATATATCTAACATCACGTCGTATGCATATTTAATATTATTTTCATAAACTTTCATAGTAAAAATAGACATTTCTAACAAAAAAATTCTATGTTTGTCAGCATAATCTTATGCAGGCTTTTTTAGTACAGACTTATGGAATGCTTTGGAAATTAATATTGTTGAGGGACAACAATATGAAATATCTAATTTTCTTACTACACATGCGACTAGAAATTTCATACCTGTTCCATCTGCCTTAAAAATTATTTTCTCAAATTCAATCATGGTCCATTTGATTCATGAAAATAACGAAGTTGTCAATTTACCACACACAATTTCAAATTTGTGCAAGTGCTGCTTTAACGACAAATCCGGTTAAATATGCTTTTAATCTGTCATTCGTCATTGGTATGATTATATTTCTCGGCACTTATCTTATACATAAATCATATCAAATATATTATTTTTTATGTTTCAACATATCATTTTTCAGATTTTATTGGAGTAGTTGAACATCTACAACTGTAACGTCCGGGAAATATTATGTAATTATTTTTATCAATAAATAATTATTATGTGAATTTTGGTGAATTATTTGATGATGGAAATAATATTGGATGTTTATTTCTGATAAAATTTAGATATTTTAATTTTTAATTATCCAGGATAAAATGTAGATAGTCTTGGTATTTTTCTGGTAATTTTTGGATCATTATATGATTTTATAAGGATTTATAGAATTAATAATGATTATTTTCATGTAATTATAAAATTACTTTTTGGAATCAGAAATCGTCCCACTTCAACCGTTTTTATATTTTTACAACCCGAAACTCTTCCGAAAGCTCCTTCCTAACCTAATATGATAATTCTGAATACTTTTCATGTTTTGACTTTCTTGATCCGGGGTACGGTTTGCCTTGTACGAGTCCTGGCGTGAAATTTTGGATACGCTAATCATTTTATAGATCGGTAAAACCTATATTCTCGAAAGGCGAGGTATTATTACCCTATTTTTGTATAAAATATTTTATAAGAGGCTCTGTTTTGATAATTATCCAAATTTGGTATTAAAATTATATCGTTATATAGTTACTTAGCTGCTAAATAACCTATTTTCGGATTCGATATGTAAATGTAATTATCAAATTATAAAATAAATAAAATATGTGATGGGTCTGTTAATTGTGTGTTACCTTATTGTTAAATATGAGTAGTTGTTGGATACGAACCTTAATTGTACAATTAATTATTGAGCTGTATGACATTATTTTATTTTAAAATGATTTTATTGAATATTTATTCTTATAAATGTTAAAAATATTTCAAAAATTACTTTTGTTTCTTTATAATTTTATTTATTTTTTAGGAGTTTATAAAATTTAGAAATTAATATTTTATTGATTATTTATCTCTAAACGATATCTGATTTCATTTAATTAAAATCAGTATTTAATCCCAGAATGCTTCAAAAATCACGAAAATTTTATTTTATTAAGTTTAGAATATTTCGAAAATTTTAAAATTATTTCGGAAATTTTCAGATTAGGTCCACCTGCAAGTTCATTTGTTAAACTATTTAATTTCGGGTATGTTAAGCGTTTTAAAAATATTTTCAAAATTACGAAACTTGTGTTTATTAGTTTTGAAATATTTATAAAATTTAGAAATTATTTTTGATATTATTTCGCTTAGTTTTTGCACGCATACACCGTTAAATTCACAACTCCGTAACAGAAAATAGGATAATAAAGAAAAAATAAGAAAGAGAAAATAAAATAAAATAAAATCCTTAATTCCCCACCCCCTTTTTCATTCGGCCGCCCATTTTTCCTCTCCTCTCTCGATCGATTGATCGATTTCTCTACCTCTCTCTCTCTCTTTAATCTCTCCCATCTCTAATCTCTCTTTATCTCCCTCTTCCTCTTCTCCTTTTTCTTTGTTCCGCCGATGCTCGGTTCTGCCGCCTTGCTTGGGTACTTTTCCGACCGCCTTTTTTCGGTTATTAGCTTCGACTCCTTCCTGTTAGTATGTGTATGCATACGTTTGTGTATATGTATCTGTAAAGCTGTGTGTGTGTGCGCGCGCGTTATTGGGTGTGTGCGTGTGTGCCGCAATTGTGGCGGCGTGTGAGCAGTGCGTATGCGCGTGAGGTGCTCTGTGTTGTGACTGTGATTTTGTTCTATATTATTTTAATTCGAATAATTAATTTAATTACAGGGATTATTTGACTTATTTCGTGATAATAAAATAATGATTTTTACGCAGGAAAATAATACGATTAATCGATGAAATTCGTGTTGGACGTCCGTTATAAACGGGAACCCGCGAATTTTACGCCGGCAGCGATGAGCTTCGGCGAGCCAACGGTGGACTGTGATGATATAATCTGAGTCCTATGAATAAAAACATAAAAAATTACGAATACTAATAATAATTAATAATTGAATTTGTGTCTGTGATTGGAATTCTGGAATTGGGATTGTTGATTGTGAAATTGAGTAATTGTTGAATTGTTGACGTCGAATTGTTTGGACGAGTAAGGCCGATCAACAAGAAGACGCTGGCCGATTTTCGGGAAATTAATTCCGAAATACGGGAATATAACCTATAATTATCGGAGACGTCGAATAACCATAGAAATTATATTATATGAACTTAATTGCGGTTGAGACAAGATAATTTATAAATAATCGATTACCCTGTTTTTTAAAATGACGAATTATATGTATTTTCCGAAAATAAGACCCTGAACCAAATTCGATGATGTGAACCTTAAATGTGATGTGTATTTCATTAATTACACACATAATATATATATAATATATGGGTCGAGATATGAAATCGCATGGGTAGAAATGATAGTGATATTATGTTAAGCGAGACGATTATCTGAATTAGGGTATCTCAACCCTGTAGGTTCCTAATCGGAAGACCCGAGGAGTGACGTCGGACTAAGAATGATATAGTGATTAGTCGTTGAGCTCAGCAAAGTCCAATCGAAGGACCTGAGCGTTGAGATCGTAAGCCAGCATAGGATAGTGGGTTGACGATAAAGACAAACGCTCAGGTAATCCAAAGTCAACCGATAATAGTGGTTAAAGCTTATTGAGGCAAGTATTCCTGAACTTTCCTTTTAAAAATACTGCAATTATTTCTTCGTTCCTATTCTAAATTCAGAATAGTTAAATGTTTACATTTCGCGTGCAATTACTCTTATTAGGCATGTTCTTTTCATTATTGTTCCTATAATTCGATTGCTCTCTTGAGCAAATACCCTTCTTTCGGGTTATTTGCGAATCCCTGAATTGGGATGTTTGAATTCAAAATGATTTGACATCAAAAATACTCCACGGGCTGGATAGTGGTGTGTGGGATTAAGTGTTCTTAATCCTACGGACCGGGATATAACCGGATCCTTGAGATGGGTCGTAGAGCCTGGGTACCCGACTGGATCTATACAAGTAGGTATAGATCTGCATTGTATCCTGGCTGATTAGCAGGATATAGGTGTGAACTAATGTCTAGTCCAATTTTGTTGTTGATCACCATTAAGAACATTCTCTCTCCTCGAAAAGTTTATGATTCTACAACCGGACAAAACCCTGATTTAGGAGATGAATCGGGGAATCGCTTGTCACTTTTGGATTTATAAATAAAAGGCTGGTGATTGCCAACGTTTATTCGCTCAACTCACTTAATTAAATATATTGTTTAAAATTGTCCTAAAGATTTTGTCCGGAAATTTTCTTTTGAAATTAACGCTTGAAACTCAAATTATATACTTGTTGGGCATTTTTGGCTCACTCTTGCTTGTAAATTCTTATATCTTTCAGAAGCAGATAAGGATAGAAGTGAATAAGCTTTCGTTAGACAGCAGAAGTTAGAAGAAATCTCCGCAGCGAGAGGACGATGATGTTAGAAAAATATGACAAGGACGTTAGCATAAAGGTATTTACACTCGTATTCCTAGTTGTTGTGAATTGTAGAAGGTTAGATTCTTTGTTCATACCATAACCTGTAAACGATCAGATTCAAGGGGTTAATTGAATATTCTTTATTTTATGAAAAGATTGTTTAGTGACACCAAATCTTGACCACGGATTTGGGTTGTTACAACAACCAATGATGTAACATGAACCCGATATTTAGACTCAGACCTCTGATAAGATTATGACTTTATCATGTCAGGTTTTAATCAATAAGTTATAAATATAATAAATTAACTAATTATACAATAACTTAAATTTTAAATTTAATGTTCCATTTTCAATTGTTACAAGTTACCCTGTTAAAGTGAATATAGTGGGTAAATTAACTGAAAGTATAACACCTTGATATGAGATGTTTTAGATATGCCGGTCATAGTGATTTTGTCAAGTGCAAAAATTATGATGAATAGAGGTAAACCCTTAGATTTAATTCAAGATATTAAATAAAAATATAATTAAAACTTTAGATTGTGCCTAACTTATGTTAAATGTATTGTTTTATTTCAGATATTGTTTCAATCAATCTAGAATTTATATTAACGAGGGTTAGGCTGAGGTTTGGAATTTCATGGCACCGATATGAATATAACAAATTATATTAATTATTTCTATAATAAGTTTTTCTTTAAAACAAAATCTTAATGTATTATTTATTTTACAGGCTTGATATTATTGGATATGATTGTCCTAATAATGATGAATCAATGAAATCATGTATTATAACTTTTACAAATATTTGGAATTTTAAAATTAACTAATATTTAATTTTGCATACTGCAATGTAGTTTAGGTCAAGAATGTGCGTTATTAAATGTGATCACGCTGCTTCTTTAAATTTATATAACTAACAATTGAACTAAAACTCATAAACATTTTTGTCTAATTAACTGGTAGAAGAAATGAGCTATACTAACATTTTCATCTTTGGATTACTTGCGGGAAGATTGCATCAAAGTATCTAAAGCGTCTGCTTCAGAATTTTTTCGTTTAGTAACTAAATAAAAGATCAAGTCCAGATATTTGTCAAAGTTTTTTGTACGGTTTCTAAGCAAACAATAATTTTTTTCCATATTTTTAGATACTATTAAGCTATTAATATATTACATTTGTTCAATTTAAGATGCATTTCTTTATGTGAATATTGTTGCAAATTAACCGTTATCAGACTACTGGTTTAAGGGTACACGGGCATCTTTGGTATATTTATGATTCTGAAACTGTAATAGTGTTATATAACAAGAAGCGCCAATTTCAAAAATACCACAACACTTCTATGACTTAACTCCAAGTAGAAAAGTATATATAGACCAATATATTATCTATGACTTATAATTAATTATCAATCAAATTGATGTATGGAACAATGACTAGAAGCTTCTATATTAAAGCAGTTTAATAATATCACATATAAAAGTTAGTATATTCAACATTTAAAATATCTAATCTACGCATATTATTCTAAGGTTTACCATAACATCAAATGAAAGCAACTCTAAGTGGCCTTTCATATTTAAGAGAACACGGATGTCATTGGAAGTATGTTTTAAAATGACGATTAATAAAAGTCAAGGTCAGTCTTTGGAAAAGATTGGTGTGTATCTTCTCGGTCCTATTTTCTGTCACAGCACTTCTATGACTTAACTCCAATTAGAAAAGTATATATGACCAAGATATTTATCTATGACTTTATAATTAATTATCAATCAAATTGATGTATGGAACAATGACTAGAACCTTCTATATTAAAGCAGTTTAATAATATCACATATAAAAGTTAGTATATTCAACATTTAAAATATCTAATCTACGCATATTATTCTGAGGTTTACCATAACATCAATGAAAGAAACTCTAAGTGGCCTTTCATATTTAAGAGAACACGGATGTCATTGGAAGTATGTTTTAAAATGACGATTAATAAAAGTCAAGGTCAGTCTTTGGAAAAGATTGGTGCGTATCTTCTCGGTCCTATTTTCTATCACGGCCATCATTATATTGCTTTATCATGTGTCACTTGACCACCTGTTCTCCATATCATCTTAGGTGACATAACTACATAAAAGAAAATAGTACAAAAAATATTATGTAAAAAAAAGTTTTCTATAATTCACCTAGGTTGTAGCATTTTAATCTTATTGTTTGAAATATTAAGCCCACTTCTTCACTGAGAACATGAAACCCAAATTTATATCTGAGCATAAGTTTTTCAATTTAGTAATGTGATTAATTTCTAAAATTTGTTTCATTTACTTTTATTTAATCATTTAATGAGTTCAATAATTTATCTTCTAAAAGTAGCTCGACTAAAATAAAATATTTCACCTTTGCAATTTTAGTATCATCTAATGGGTAATTTTTGTTTACTTCACTATCATTCGAAGAGTTTATTAATTAATTTCACAGCAATTATTAAAACAAAAAAAATATTTTACATAAATAAATTAAAAAAATATTAAAAATAAAACCTCGGTGCCTCGGTGCGAAGCACGGGCTACATACTAGTGAAGATAATATTCAAAAATTACATCATAGATTTTCAACAGCTCTGCAACAGCTTAACCTTCAACTACTTTTGCCATATCATGACCTGCAGCTACAACCCACCTATAAGAAATATTTTAGCAAAAATACTTTGCCCATTTGTATTCTGATAACTCATGGTGGCGGGGCTTCTCCTTCGACGCCGTGTCTGGATCCTTCTCCGCGGTGGTGGTGTAGCTGTCGTGGGGCTCCTACAAAACAACACCGGAAGGGGGTTTAGGTTCCACGGCGCCTCCGGTGTGAGAGTAAGAACTCGCTTTTGGGCAAGATAAAGATAGATAGGAATGCAAGGTGGTTGTGTATATATATGAGTGTAAGAGAGTGATACCTTCTTGGGCTATTTATAGCCCAAGGATAGGATTTTGGGGTTGGTACCTTTGAATCATAGTCGTTGGTTCTCGGAGCGGAGGACACCTGGATGGGGTGGATGCCTTACACGTGTCAGGATGGGAGTGGTTGAGGAATGTTCTAAGGATCTCCTGGCACGTGCCATGATTATGCTCATGATTGATGAGTGACAGTTGTCCCTATCACGCGCTTGGGCATGTGCCTCACGTGCTGGGACTTCCCCAGGTTATATGCCTCACGTGTCCCAAGTTTGGGATGTCAGGACTTAGATTAGTCTGTACTAGTTCTATGTGGGATTGGATGGAGCTGGGAGTCCGGACATAGTCCTTCTAGATGTACTATCATGTGCCCCCCACTCTATAACGACTCGTATATTTTTGTATTAATTACAAGTGATTGTTGAATAATTAATTAGATAAATATGTGTATTGGTTTTGACAGCTGTGTGTTGTTTATTATTATTTATGTGTGATTCATTGGTGTATAGGGTTTGTTTGCGAAATTAATTATTGAGCTGTATTGATTTGTTTTTACTCTTAAAAGTGGTTTTATTGCGGAATTATCTTCATAAATATTTGGATTGTCTCTAAAATTGTTTTTATGATTTTATAATTCCAATAATTATTTTTGGGATTTTATAAAATTCAGAAATCAATATTTCATTAATTATATATCTTTAAATGATTTCTTGATTTGTATTTATTTATAAATTCAGTATTTAATTCCAGAATTCTACAAAAATTATGAAACTCACATCTTATGAAGATTATAGTATTTTGAGAATTTT
Organism: Apium graveolens; assembly: GCF_009905375.1. Taxonomy (NCBI): domain Eukaryota; kingdom Viridiplantae; phylum Streptophyta; class Magnoliopsida; order Apiales; family Apiaceae; genus Apium; species Apium graveolens. The sequence goes on along the minus strand of NC_133650.1, from coordinate 250,575,909 downwards.
AAAATTATTTTGGAAATTTTTTTGATTAAATCCACCCGCGTTGTTTCGCTTAATTGTTAAATGCGGGTACAAGTTGCGTTTCAAAAATGGTTTTAAAAAATTATGAAAATTTTATTTTATTAGTATTTTATTATTCTAAAATTTTTAAAACTTGTTTGGTAATTTTTTGATTCATTTTTAACCGCAAATTTGTCTGATAAATTGCGTAATTTGAGGTAAAATTTCGGTCCCTGGGTTTTTAGGGATACGTGTCGAAATCTTATAAAAGAAATGACACGTAGCCAAGTTTTGCTGATACGTGGCCGCCTGGTACAAATTCAATAGATTAATTGTTTTTTTATTATTCATACAACTCCTCCTCATCTCTGTACTCTCATCTCTCCATCTCTCTTTCTCGATTCTCTTTCTCTCTTCCTCTCAATAACTCTCTTTCATTCTCTCAATCTCCCCGCTGTTTCTTTTTCCCCGCTCCTTTTCTTCTTTGTTCTCGGCTGTTCCACTGCGGTTCTATTTCCGGTTAGTTTCGGTGCTTTCTCCGATTTGTTCCTGTTGTTGGTTGTGTGTATATATGTGTTCGTGTGTGTGTAATACTCTTTGTGTGTGTGTGCGTGCTTGTGAAATGTGTGCATTGTGTGCGTGTGTTGGTGTATGTTGTGTGTAATAACCCCCAAAATTTTGAACTTTTTGTAACCCTTGTGAATAGTGTTTTAGCTGAATGAGAAAACTTTTCATGCCACACTATGTAGGGGTTCTGTTATGGATATTCTGAGATTTTATTAGTACTCTACATGGTATATAAGTGTATGTAAAGATCACAAGAATCCAATTCCGAACACTTTGATTTTTCCCGGAAATCCACTAGATATGGAAAGAATTGAGTATAAGGTAACAGGATAAAAAGGATTTAAATTAAAGGATTATAAGAGAGGATCATAAAAGGAATATGATATATTGAGAAAGGTTAAGGGAACCTAAGTAATAAGATCCCGGGTATGATCCCTCAAACGATGAACGAAAACAAAAGTTAAGCGAACCGTATAACAGATCAGCGGTCATTAGGCAAACAATTAGGAAGTTAATCAAAGAGATTAGTGGGGATGAGGTCACCCAACCAATGAGAAGAGGACAAGGAGGGAAAGATGACATCATAGCATGACACAAGCATGACATGGGAAGGAAGGAGGTGTGGTTGAATGAGAACCACATAAAGTCCAAGGTTAAATAGGTAATTAACTAAAACAAAAACAAAACCAACCAACCAAGCCAAATAATTCATTCTTCATCAAAACAAAAAAGAAACCAAGGCATTATTTCTTCATTTGCTCTCGGCTTTTTCACTTTTTAAAGGCAAGAATTTTCAAAATCCAAGATCCAAGCTTCCTAAATTGGTGAGTTAATTCCCTAATCATCCTTATGCATAGTTATGGCTATATCATGAGTTTAAGCCTTCAATTCCTTCTCAATATTCTTCAATAAATCAATGAAGAAGACAATGAATAGTGTTTTCAAGGTTTTAACTTGAATTTTTTCTTGTTTTCCTTTAAGATCCAAGCATCCATAAGACTTCTCAAAGCTTCTTAAGGCTTCCTAGCTACTCCCACCACTTCAAGGAAGGTATATCATCTCCAAACCCTAGATTCCTATGTATAATAAGATGATTTTGATTATTATGGTGATATAGTAGCTTAATGCTTGTGGTTTAGAGTTTGGGTTGGAGTGGTAGTGAAATGGAATGGTAAATCTTGTTGTTTTGGTTAAAAGAACTTAAGTATAGTTAAATTCAAGTTTCAGCATAAGAATAAATGTTAATATTGAGTTGATTGGGGCTGCTATGATGAGATAAGGATGCACTTTGGTTGTATGAATGGGTTGAGGTTGAATTGTGATGATTTTTGAATGGTTTAAAATTGGGAAATCGCGTAAACATAGCCGTCGTAATGTCCGATTTACTTTAGACTGCTTTTGTTCATACCATTAGGACCCGAGAACCCCCTGCTAGATTTTGACCATTGCCATGTTTAGATAGCTCATGTTACGAGCTTCGTTTTGATATGTAGTTCGTTCGATTCCGATGCACGGTTTAGGAGAAACGACCGTTTCAAGTAACGGCGTTTCGCGAACGAAACTTTTCCCCTCGCCTTACTTTGAAACATAGGTTAAAGACCAAAAAGGGTTAATTAATGTATTAAACAATTATGGTAAGTGTGTTAGGCAGTTGGTAAGCCACTCGCGAAAGAATCGCCTTAAAACTCGTAATGGTTAATTTATTAAAAATGGTGGAGCCGAGGGTACTCAAGTGACTTAAGAGAATCAGTAAGCGCAAAGCGAGCGTTAGAGTCTAATTTGGTTAGAGTATAGATTTACAAGTGACTTTGGTTTAATTCCAACTTACTTGTTGTTTATAGGTTACCAGACTCGTCCCGAGCCTTTTATCACCCCCAGCCGCTCAGGCAAGTTTTCTACCCGTTATACTATTGTTGTGATGTATATGAGTATATGCATTATCTTGCGATAGATGCATGTTGGTTAATTAGCAAATCTTGCGATATATTGAAGCATGCTGATATGGTATATATATGCATGCCTGTTTCGTATTCTTTCCATATATATCTGTTGGTTCAGTTGATAATACCTATGCTAGAGATAAGCGGTATTGAGTTTACCCTTAGTGTAGGGGATCAAAAGGGGAACATATTTCTAAACCGGGAGTCGATGTTCCCGAGTATAATATATATATTTTTATATATATATATGGTTATAGTTTTCAAAACTATTAATCGAATAAGGTTTATTCGATAACTTTAACTTTATTTTATTATTGAGTATTATTTCGAATATTCATCCGAGGACTTATGACTCCTTTATTTTATTATTGAATATTATTTCGAATATTCATCCGAGGACTTATGACTCCTTTATTTTATTATTGAATATTATTTCAAATATTCATCCGAGGACTTATGACTCCTTTATATTATTTATTGAATATTATTTCGAATATTCATTCGAGGGCTTATGACTCCTTTTATTTATTAATTGAATATTATTTGAATATTCATTTGAGGATGTATGACTCCTTTATTTTATTTAATGAATATTATTTATAATATTCATTCGAGGTATTATGACTTCGCTTATTACTGAAATATATTCTTTATTTTATTAAAGAATAAGGTGTCAATAATCAAACTTATTTTCGATTATTCAAATAAAGATAGTACTTTCATATAAGTATATCTTTGGTTATTTAATATCCATTTCAAGTATAAGTTTTAATACTTCTACTTCGATTATTTTTATAAGGATTATCTTTATGAGAATATTATCTAAATAATAATATTCAAACATTTTCTAAATATATTGGGACTGATTTACTTCATTAAATCAGCATTACTCCAAACACTCTTTAAAGTGTTTTCGAATCTTCAAAATGATTTTTAAAAGTTAGAGCGGATCCCAAAACTCATTTTTATATTTAAGATCTTCCTTTTAAAAAGGGGATTTAAATACTCGCTCAAAACCTGAGGGATCCGGCTCTATGGTGTATTTTATATTCGCAACAAGGTTGCAGTTTTGGTAAATGAATTGATTACTTACCCAACATTCGGGAAGTAAGTCCATCTATCGAGTCGGCATAAGCAACATGGGCTCAGTGGGCGTCCATGATAGTGTAAGTGGCTCAGTGGGAGTCCATCAAATGCATAAGTGGCTGAGTGGCAGTCCAGCATAAGGTCCTATTGCGACCAGGGTGATGACCAGTGGGGAATTCGTCCATCTACTAGTAGAAAAGGTTACTTATTGGTATCTTTGCCTGATCAGCAAGATATCGGGTTTATGCCACAATTCTTTTTCCCTTCCAAAAAAAAAAATTCATTGGATGTTACAAACTCTGTTCATACTTTACATGACAGAGGTTTTCAGGGACTGTATAAGGAAGATGTATATGTGAATATATATATCGGAACTTAATGAAGTATATCATAACTTCATTTCCTTCAATACTACTTCAAAGATTTAATCTATTCAAATCTGTCTTGTAGTCTCATCTATATGATGAACTGTTGATAGCTCGTTATACTTTGAACAATGGTAGTTCAAGTAACTTTATAATTGATATAAGTATAGTGAAGTATTTGGTAACTTCATCCCTTGTTTTTACTTATATCTAGTAAGTAATTATCTTACACATGATAAAAGATTCTAGTAAGTATCCATTTAGATACTTGTATTATTGTTATCACTATATATTATCTTGCGAGCTGTAAGGCTCACTCTTGCTTTATTTCTTCACACAACAACAGTTAGGAAGGATGGCCAGACTCCAGCAGACCCAGCGCAAGCGCGTGGGAAGCGTCCCGCGTCTTCCCGTTGATGTTGTAGCTGCTATAGCTGCAGAGGTAGATGTATTATAGATCAGATCATCTACTTTTGAGAATCCATTATGTATAATTATAACTTGTGGCAGATAATGGCAATTAATTGTAAACTTATTAAGTAATCATTTTGGGTTGTAATAACTTTTAAATTGCGGATTCAAAGACTTGTACTTATTTCAATTTCATCTCTGAGACTATAACGGGTTGTGGTGTGTGTTAGTGTGGGGTCACAGCATGAGGTTAATTATTATTAATTAAGTGAAGTGATATTGTGGAGAGAAAGATCGTGACGACCCGGATCCCTGACCCCGGATCTGGGGGTGTTACAGAAATGGTATCAGAGCTAAGCGTTATAAACCTCAGAGATGATGCGACGATATAATAACAAACTCACAAAGATAATAAGAACTCTTGCCAAGTTCATGGTCGGACTACTTAAAGTAGTGCTGACAGTTAAAACCCTTACGGGAACCCTTATAAGTATCATGATAGTAACTTAGCTCGTTTAATGTGTAGGCGCCTGAGATAGAGGACCCTGAGATGTTCGAGCGTGAGCATGATGAGGCACTGCTAGATGTTGAGGATCAGGAGGAGCCTGAGATGGAGGAGGATGAGGAGGACCCCTCAGAGGAGTCAGAGACGCAGGTCATTGCTATTTCAGATGAAGAGGACCCCTCAGAGGAGTCAGAGACAGAGGTCATTGCTATTCCAGAGGAGGAGGACCCGGATGAGGTCCCAATAGCTGAGGAGCGTGTCGGACCTATGGTAGTGTATGCTGGTACCCCTTTACCCACACTTTCGGTGGTCAGAGCTCCTACCCCTCCACCACTATCTTGGATCCCTTATGATGACAGCTCAGAGACCCATACTTCCGAGCCTAGGCAGACCGAGGAGGCACCCCCAGCGGCTCCGGATTCACCACCTCTTGACCCTGCCCACAGGCAGTCTTCGTTAGCCCATGGATATGTGCAGGATGTACTGAGGACCCGATTGGCTATTGCTGAGGCCCGACTGGATGAGGCCAGGAGGGAGTTGGACGCGGAGAGGGCGGGTAGGCGTACCCGAGCTTATGAGACTAGGGCTTCTATACCCCGATCCTTGAGGAGGGAGCTGACGGGGATAGAGCTCACGTCCCGAGCGAGACTCAGATCTCTCCAGGGGGGCAGGCATGGTAGGATCTCCAGGCGGCAGGCCGACTATATCTTCCGTCGTGCGATGGAAAGGGTATGAGAGCTGACCCGCTCCGGTGTTTGATTCAGGACTGACGATGGAATAATCTAGTTGTCTAGTTAGCCGAGGCCTTAGTAAGAGCCAATTTTCCGGGATAGTTGACTTGTATATAGCATCCCTTTTTCTGACTAGACAGATAGACTCTTGTGTATCACTTTTGGGACAGATGGCTGTAGCACTGTTGTACTTTTGACCAGATCAAACTATGTATTTCTCGCATTATGTATATATTTGTTTCCTTCGATTCAGTTCCTTAGTGACGAGATCACTATTTTTATCATTATTATTAATGCACTTCGTATTAGAACTTTCATAAAATAATAGAATTATGATATACGTTCTCCCCATTATAAGAGCTGTGCAAGGCACAATGTTGTATATGATTATGACCTAACGTTGAATTTCCCAATAATTTTTTTTTATTATCAGAATCATGCCGCCAAGAAAGATTGGAACTAGGGCGAACCCTGGATCTGAGGACCAGGGAAGCCATAACCAGGATGATAGGAATCAGGAACACAGTGAAGAGGAAGATGAGGATTATGTGGAAGAGGATGACTCCCTGTATGAAGAGGAAGATGAAACATATGATGTTGAAGGATTTGAGATAGAGGCTGAAGAAGGACAAATTGAGGTTGAGCAACCAGTACCAAACCCAGGCATGGATCCCATGGGCCAGTTCATGCAACTCCTAAGGCAGAATTTGGAACGTCAACCCAACCCACCCCCTCAAGGAAATAACAATATTGTGGCAAACTCTTTCAGGGCTTTTAAGTCCCTTAAGCCCCCTGAGTTCCACGGATCAGCCGACCCAGTTGAGGCAAGGGCATGGTTAAAGGAAATGGAGAAATCCTTTGAGATTTTGAGTACCGACGAGGCACAGAAGACTGTATTTGCTACCTACCTTCTGAAAGGAGAAGCTAACTACTGGTGGGAGGCCAAGAAAAACATGGAGACAGATGCTATTATAACCTGGGAGAGATTTAGTCAGTTGTTTCTGGGAAAGTATTTCCCGAGGTTTATGGAAAACCAGATGGAGCTCAAGTTCTTGGAGCTAAAGTAGAATAACTTGTCTGTAGCAGAGTACGAAGCGAAATTTACTGAGTTATCAAGGTTTGTGCCGGAGTTTGTGAGCACCGAGGAAAAGAAAGCTAGGAGGTTTCAGCAGGGACTGAAACCGTGGATTCAGAATAGGGTGGCAATCCTTGAGCTTACGGATTATGCCACTCTGGTGTAAAAGGCAACGATTGTAGAAGCCGGAAGTGAACAGATGCAGAAGGAAAGAGTGAAGAAGGGAATAAAGAGGAAAAGTATGAGCATGGGTGGAGGTTCCGCGGGAAGGAGCTTCCCAACTAGATTTAATCGAGGAGCAGTGTCCCTACCGGGAAGGAACACTAGGTTTAAGCGGCCAATGAGCATGAGTGTGAGCCAGAGCGGCCAGAATTCAAGAATGTCCTATTCCAACCAGTCTCGACCCCCATTGCCAGCCTGTAACACATGTGGAAGGATGCACACTAGGGAGTGTAAAGGAAAGCCAGTAACCTGCTTTAAGTACGGTCGGGAAGGTCACTATTCAACTAAGTGCCCATCATCAACCCCTGCCGTCATTCCAACCACCACTTGTCATCAGTGTGGACGCCCGGGTCATTGGAAAAGGGAATGCCCAATGAACAACCAGCAGCTTCGGGAGCAAGCAGGGCTGCTTCTAATAAGCCACCTACTGCAAGGACTTTCAACATGACAGTCCAGGATGCTATGAAAGATTCAGATGTGATAGCAGGTACCCTTTCTCTAAATTCAGTCAGTGCAAACGTTTTATTTGATTCAGGAGCAACTAAATCTTTTATATCAAGGGACTTTGCGCGTAAATTAAGAATTAAGGCTGAACCCTTGATAGAACCCTTGCAAGTAGAAATAGCCAATCATGAAATTATTCCTGTTAACTAGATTCACCCCGCCTGTGAGATAGGCATAGGGGAGCAATCTTTTAGTGTTGATCTGATTCCTTTTAAATTAGGGGAGTTTGATGTAATTTTGGGAATGGACTGGCTATCTAGCAATGATGCTCAGATAGACTGTGAAGGGAAGAAAGTTAAGCTAAATATCCCAGGGAAGAAAGAAGTTATATTTAGAGGAAAGAGGCAGACGCATAAATTTTTGACTATGGCCCAGGCCAGAAGGATGCTACGAAAAGGAAATGAGGCCTACCTAGCCTATGTGGTGGACACGCAGAAGGAGGTGCCCAACTTACAAGATATTCCAGTAGTCAACGAATTAGAAGATGTATTCCCACAAGACCTTCCGGGATTACCACCCGATAGAGTGATTGAATTTGCTATTGAGTTGGCCCCAGGGACGGCGCCAGTTTTAAAAGCACCTTACCGGTTAGCCCCGTTAGAAATGAAAGAATTAGCTATCCAATTGCAGGAACTCTTGGATAAGGGTATGATAAGACCCTGTGTGTCTCCGTGGGGAGCACCAGTTTTATTTGTTAAGAAGAAAGATGGGAGCATGAGGCTGTGCATCGACTATCGAGAGTTGAACAAGCTAACCATAAAGAACAGGTACCCATTACCTAGAATAGACGATCTGTTCGACCAGCTAAAGGATGCTGTTTATTTTTCCAAGATCGACCTGAGAACTGGATATCACCAACTAAAGATTAAACCCGAAGATATTTCCAAGACAGCGTTCCGTACCAGATATGGGCATTATGAGTTCTTGTTAATGTCCTTTGGATTAACCAACGCCCCAGCGGCTTTCATGGATTTAATAGAGTATTTAAGAAGTACTTGGACAAATGTGTGATAGTTTTTATCGATGATATTTTGATCTACTCAAGGACTGAGACAGAACAGGCAGAGCATTTGAGGATAGCTCTAGGAATACTCAGAGAGGAGCAGTTGTATGCCAAATTCTCAAAGTATGAATTCTGGCGGAATGAAGTACAGTTTTTAGGACATGTGATCAATAAAGAAGGAGTATTGGTCGACCCCTCCAAGATAGAGGCGGTCTCAAATTGGGAAAGGCCAAAAACACCCACAGAGGTAAGGAGTTTCATAGGATTGGCCGGCTACTATCGTAGGTTTGTGCAGGACTTTGCGAAGATCGCAGCCCCTTTGACACGACTTACTCGTAAGACAGAGAAGTTTGAATGGACAGAGAAATGCGAGAACAGTTTTCAAGAATTAAAGAAAAGGTTGGTAACGGCCCCGGTGTTGGCATTGCCGGACGGAAAAGGAGATTTTGTGATATATAGTGACGCGTCGCACAAAGGATTAGGGTGTGTGCAGATGCAGCACGGTAAAGTGATTGCGTATGCATCGAGACAACTGAAGGAATACGAGATTAGATATCCTACTCATGACCTTAAGCTCGCGACAATAGTATTTGCCTTAAAAATTTGGAGGCACTACTTGTATGGAGAGAAGTGCGAGATTTTCACAGACCATAAGAGCCTCAAGTACATATTTACGCAGAAAGAGCTCAACATGCGCCAGAGGAGGTGGTTAGAACTAATCAAGGACTATGATTGTGAGATTCTCTATCATCTAGGGAAAGCCAATGTGGTGGCTGATGCCCTTAGTAGAAAGGAAAGACTCAGAATGATAACGACTTCGGAAGAATTGATAAGGGATTTTGAGAGAATGGAAATAGAAGTAAAGGTAACCGGAACCGGAACTGAAAAGCTTTTTGAGATCTCAATGCAGCCAGAGTTATTGGAAAAGATCAGATTGTGCCAAGAGAAAATAATGAATGAAGGCAGAGAGTCAATGACTGGAGAGGAGATCCATACTGAGAAAGATGATAAAGGGATAATGAGGTACTCCTACAGGATTTGGGTTCCGAATGTTCAAGAGCTTAAAGATGAGATTTTGGATGAAAGCCATAGTTCAAGGTATTCCATTCACCCGGGAAGTACCAAGATGTATAGGGATTTGAAGGAATATTACTGGTGGCCCAACATGAAGAGGGACGTAGCAGAATGGGTAAACAAATGTTTGACTTGCCAAAGGGTAAAGGCAGAGCACCAGAGACCCAGTGGACTTTTACGACCCCTGGAGATTCCTGAGTGGAAATGGGAACAGATAGCGATGGATTTTGTTGTAGGCTTGCCAAGGACGAAAGCCAATCATGACGCCATATGGGTAATTATAGACCGACTGACAAAGTCAGCTCATTTCATTCCTATCAATGAGAGATACACAGTCGATAGACTGGTGGACATTTACCTTAAGGAAATAGTGACGCGACATGGAGTCCCAGTGTCCATTGTCTCAGACCGAGACCCCAGGTTCAACTCCAGATTTTGGAGGAGCTTTCAGGAATGTGCGGGGACCAAGTTAAATATGAGTACCGCGTACCATCCCCAGACGGATGGGCAGAGTGAAAGGACCATCCAGACACTAGAGGATATGTTGAGAGTCTGTGCAATAGACCTTAAAGGAAGTTGGGATGATCACTTGCCATTGATCGAGTTTTCTTATAATAATAGCTTTCATGCTAGCATCGGAATGCCGCCTTATGAGGCCCTGTATGGAAGAAGGTGTCGATCTCCCTTATACTGGGATGAAGTGGGGGAGCGGAAGATGCTCGGACCTGAAGTGGTCCAAAGGACCAAAGATATAGTGGATCTTATCAGAGGGCGACTTGTAGCAGCCCAAGACAGACAGAAGAAATATGCAGACCTAGCCCGAAAGGACAAGGAATATGAAGTAGGGGACTTAGTACTGCTGAAAGTATCCCCTTGGAAGGGATTAATGAGGTTCGGAAAGAAAGGAAAACTAAGCCCAAGATACATTGGACCTTTTGAGATATTAAGACGGATTGGAAAGTTAGCTTACAAGCTAGCCTTACCCCCTAACTTGCAACAAGTTCATAATGTGTTCCATGTGTCAATGCTAAGGAAGTATCATCGGGATGCCAGACACATAGTGGAGTACGAGCAGGTGGATATGCAATCAGATCTGACTTACGTGGAGAAGCCAGTAAGGATTATAGATAAGAAGGAGCAGGTGCTTCGGAACAAAGTGATCAAGCTAGTCAGAGTACTATGGCAGAATCATAATATGGAAGAATCAACTTGGGAACTAGAGAGCACAATGCTAGAAAAGTACCCCCATTTATTTTCTATTTGATTCCGGGACGGAATCCTTTTAAGGATGGGAGACTGTAATAACCCCCAAAATTTTGAACTTTTTGTAACCCTTGTGAATAGTGTTTTAGCTGAATGAGAAAACTTTCATGCCACACTATGTAGGGGTTCTGTTATGGATATTCTGAGATTTTATTAGTACTCTACATGGTATATAAGTGTATGTAAAGATCACCAGAATCCAATTCCGAACACTTTGATTTTTCCCGGAAATCCACTAGATACGGAAAGAATTGAGTATAAGGTAACAGGATAAAAAGGATTTAAATTAAAGGATTATAAGAGAGGATCATAAAAGGAATATGATATATTGAGAAAGGTTAAGGGAACCTAAGTAATAAGATCCCGGGTATGATCCCTCAAACGATAAACGAAAACGAAAGGTAAGCGAACCGTATAACAGATCAGCGGTCATTAGGCAAACAATTAGGAAGTTAATCAAAGAGATTAGTGGGGATGAGGTCACCCAACCAATGAGAAGAGGACAAGGAGGGAAAGATGACATCATAGCATGACACAAGCATGACATGGGAAGGAAGGAGGTGTGGTTGAATGAGAACCACACAAAGTCCAAGGTTAAATAGGTAATTAACTAAAACAAAAACAAAACCAACCAACCAAGCCAAATAATTCATTCTTCATCAAAACAAAAAAGAAACCAAGGCATTATTTCTTCATTTGCTCTCGGCTTTTTCACTTTTTAAAGGCAAGAATTTTCAAAATCCAAGATCCAAGCTTCCTAAATTGGTGAGTTAATTCCCTAATCATCCTTATGCATAGTTATGACTATATCATGAGTTTAAGCCTTCAATTCCTTCTCAATCTTCTTCAATAAATCAATGAAGAAGACAATGAATAGTGTTTTCAAGGTTTTAACTTGAATTTTTTCTTGTTTTCCTTTAAGATCCAAGCATCCAGAAGACTTCTCAAAGCTTCTTAAGGCTTCCTAGCTACTCCCACCACTTCAAGGAAGGTATATCATCTCCAAACCCTAGATTCCTATGTATAATAAGATGATTTTGATTATTATGGTGATATAGTAGCTTAATGCTTGTGGTTTAGAGTTTGGGTTGGAGTGGTAGTGAAATGGAATGGTAAATCTTGTTGTTTTGGTTAAAAGAACTTAAGTATAGTTAAATTCAAGCTTAGGCATAAGTATAAATGTTAATATTGAGTTGATTGGGGCTGCTATGATGAGATAAGGATGGACTTTGGTTGTATGAATGGGTTGAGGTTGAATTGTGATGGTTTTTGAATGGTTTAAAATTGGGAAATCGCGTAAACATAGCCGTCGTAATGTCCGATTTACTTTAGACTGCTTTTGTTCATAACATTAGGACCCGAGAAACAACTGCTAGATTTTGACCATTGCCATGTTTAGATAGCTCATGTTACGAGCTTCGTTTTGATATGTAGTTCGTTCGATTCCGATGCACGGTTTAGGAGAAACGACCGTTTCAAGTAACGGCGTTTCGCGAACGAAACTTTTCCCCTCGCCTTACTTTGAAACATAGGTTAAAGATCAAAAAGGGTTAATTAATGTATGAAACAATTATAGTAAGTGTGTTAGGCAGTTGGTAAGCCACTCGCAAAAGAATCGCCTTAAAACTCATAATGGTTAATTTATTAAAAATGGTGGAGCCGAGGGTACTCGAGTGACTTAAGAGAATCAGTAAGCGCAAAGCGAGCGTTAGAGTCTAATTTGGTTAGAGTATAGATTTACAAGTGACTTTGGTTTAATTCCAACTTACTTGTTGTTTATAGGTTACCAGACTCGTCCCGAGCCTTTTATCATCCCCAGTCGCTCAGGCAAGTTTTCTACCCGTTATACTGTTGTTGTGATGTATATGTGTATATGCATTATCTTGCGATAGATGCATGTTGGTTAATTAGCAAATCTTGTGATATATTGAAGCATGTTGATATGTTATATATATGCATGTCTGTTTCGTATTCTTGCCATATATATCTGTTGGTTCAGATGATAATACCTATGCTAGAGATAAGCGGTATTGAGTTTACCCTTAGTGTAGGGGATCAAAAGGTGAACATAATTCTAAACCGGGAGTCGATGTTCCCGAGTATAATATATATATTTTTATATATATATGGTTATAGTTTTCAAAACTATTAATCGAATAAGGTTTATTCGATAACTTTAACTTTATTTTATTATTGAGTATTATTTCGAATATTCATCCGAGGACTTATGACTCCTTTTTTTATTATTGAATATTATTTCGAATATTCATCTGAGGACTTATGAATCCTTTATTTTATTATTGAATATTATTTCAAATATTCATCCGAGGACTTATGACTCCTTTATATTATTTATTGAATATTATTTCGAATATTCATTCGAGGGTTTATGACTCCTTTTATTTTATTAATTGAATATTCATTTGAGGATGTATGACTCCTTTATTTTATTTAATAAATATTATTTATAATATTCATTCGAGGTATTATGACTCCGCTTATTCGAGGTGTTAATAAGGTCCTATTGCGACCAGGGTGATGACCAGTGGGGAATTCGTCCATCTACTAGTAGAAAAGGTTACTTATTGGTATCTTTGCCTGATCAGCAAGATATCGGGTTTATGCCACAATTCTTTTTCCCTTCCAAAAAAAAAAATTCATTGGATGTTACAAACTCTGTTCATACTTTACATGACAGAGGTTTTCAGGGACTGTATAAGGAAGATGTATATGTGAATATATATATCGGAACTTAATGAAATATATCATAACTTCATTTCCTTCAATACTACTTCAAAGATTTAATCTATTCAAATCTGTCTTGTAGTCTCATCTATATGATGAACTGTTGATAGCTCGTTATACTTTGAACAATGGTAGTTCAAGTAACTTTATAATTGATATAAGTATAGTGAAGTATTTGGTAACTTCATCCCTTGTTTTTACTTATATCTAGTAAGTAATTATCTTACACATGATAAAAGATTCTAGTAAGTATCCATTTAGATACTTGTATTATTGTTATCACTATATATTATCTTTCGAGCTGTAAGGCTCACTCTTGCTTTATTTCTTCACACAACAACGGTTAGGAAGGATGGCCAGACTCCAGCAGACCTAGCGCAAGCGCGTGGGAAGCGTCCCGCGTCTTCCCGTTGATGTTGTAGCTGCTATAGCTGCAGAGGTAGATCTATTGTAGATCAGAACATCTACTTTTGAGAATCAATTATGTATAATTATAACTTGTGGCAGATAATGGCAATTAATTGTAAACTTATTAAGTAATCATTTGGGGTTGTAATAACTTTTAAATTACGGATTCAAAGACTTGTACTTATTTCAATTTCATCTCTGAGACTATAACGGGTTGTGGTGTGTGTTAGTGTGGGGTCACAACATGAGATTAATTATTATTAATTAAGTAAAGTGATATTGTGGAGAGAAAGATCGTGACGACCCGGATCCCCGACCCCGGATCTGGGGGTGTTACATTGTGTGTGCGGCAGTGGCCGTGTTTGTTGGTCGTGTTTCTTGTGCTTCCTGTTTTCTTTGTTGGGCTACGTTTTTGGGCCTATTAATTAGGCCTTGTTTCCGTTGGGCCTCTAACGTTGAGGCTGGTTGTGTATAGTTGGGTTGATTATTTTAATTCTGATTTAATTCTTTTTTATTGCAGGAATTATTTGAATAAATATTCGTGATATTATAATTCATACGGGAAATTTATTTCGTAATCGGTGAAATTTACGTTTGAAACCCGAAATTAATCGGGTACCCATAAATTTTACCGCCGTTGACGATGAACTTCGGTGAGTCAACGGTGGACGGTGATGATTTTAATCTGAGTCTCAAATTTATAAAACAAATAAATTAGTTTTCGAACGAAAATATTTATTGAAAAGTTATATTAAATCGTGGATTGTGAAAATTGTATTATGACGTAAATTATGATTTGTTGGGATTGGCGTCGATTATGTTTTGACGGGGAGGCTTATTAATAGAGGAGTCGCTGTCAAAATTTTCTGATAATTATTTTAAAATACGATAAACGTACTATACGATATAAAATGTTTTATCCTTATTATGAATATAGATTACGTGGTTATGTGTATATACATTATACGAGTCAGGTTATCGGATTGGGTTATTTAGGTTCGAGGATATCAAGTATGCCGGTATAACTAATTAGGTTATTCTGTTACTGTAGATCCTAGTCGAGTCTCGCGAGGATCGAAGTTAGCATAAAAGCTAGCTAGGGTTTCTGTAAAGCATTGCAAGGCAAGTACCCCTGACCATTCTTTTATGGTTCAGTATATATGGATAAACTATTGTTTAAATCTAGTACAGAAACAAAAATGTTTTAAGTTACGCATCCCCTGTAGTTATAACTAAATGTTTTAAATCGGTTTTGGGGAAAAGTAACTTCGAAAGGTACCTATCTCGAATGAAAATGATTTGTGAACGTGAACCAGTTTTATGTGTGGTGTTAAATGAACGATTTTAAAACTGAGATAGGTACAAGTGATTTGAAAACTGGATAAAACAATCAGATATTGGATACATAGGGGCTAGAGTGGCCTATTGAGGTGGCGTAAGAGGCTAACTCAGTTGTGCGCACTACATAACTGATTAGTCCAGCAGGTCAGAGACCTAGCTAGTCTCTGAATTCCGGAACAGGTGTATGAGATGACAGTTGGAACCGTCTGGTGTTGATAGCCTGATCAACTGTCTTCACATATCCATTACGTATCTGGTTGGGCTTTGTGATTCCCGTAAGGGAATAAGTGGTTGATATAGTTGAATAATAAATGTGAATAGCATGCTAAAATTGGACTCTGGTATTTACACAGTGCACAATTACGTTGTTTATTAAGAGCATGCTAGTCAGTGATATCGAGTTCCTTTTATTTATGATTGTTCAAAATGATTACAGATTACTAATTTCATATTGATTTACAGTTTTGTTCCTATAACTGTCTTACCTAACTGTTTTTTCTTGATATTCATATATTGGTACTGTGGAGCGATTATATGCTCACCCTTGCAACATGTTATATATATATCGCAGATGCCTAGAAGACCTATCAGACCTTGGAAGAACCAATTCTCAGACCCTTCTGGACCTGGCTCCTCTGAGGTAGTTAGTATCAGACCATGTGCGGTATGATGAGTTGCTGAATAAGTTTAGTGTGTTTGACCTTTTAATAAATTAGAAGCGAGTCTAAGAGTTCAGTCGAGGGTTTCGAAGGCATAACCCTGACGTCTATTGGAGATTGGCTGGAACTGCCCTAGCTTTTAGTATACATCCCTCGTATATAGGTATTATTGGTAATGTCCGATGGAGATTTCTAATTCCCCTCTCGAGAAAAATGAGTCCGATCATGAAGTTCAGTTTCTGAGCAGACCCTTGATGTGTTGGCTAAAGAGACACCAATATTATTCCTAAATATCGCATTTTCGATGTCAAGGGATGTTGCTGGACCGAGTGTGCGACCTCGGTGAGTTTAGATAGTATGATAGTAGTCGGCGGCTGCTATGACAGCCAGGTCTCGTGGTGTATGTGGATCAGTATTATTGCTTATATTTTGAACCCTTACACGTATTTCTTGAGACACATATTGTTTCCAGAGTAATTGTTTACCATCTAATAAGTTGCTTATTTTTTTATAAGAAAGTCAAACTTGAAGCAAGCAACTTAAGGTTTTGTTGGTTTCATCATAAACCAGATCTCCCCTCCCTATCCATTAATTTTTAATTTAAAAGTTGCTTCTTACCTCAGTAATTCTATCGGTTGATTGGGGCAGATAATGCATAAGAGATGACTATTTGTCTGTATGACAAAGCGTCTGGTGGGACGCCACCGAAAATTGTGTTGTACACTATGCGGTACTAAGACTGGCCATCTTATCTACTTGCACGGTTGCTCTCAGTCATATCTACATCTTCTTCACTTTTTCTTTATAATTGATTTCCTTGACTTTGAAATTTCAGTTGGTATTCTATGACAATAAATTTCTTCAGTAACCTCTGTAGTTAGACAGTCCTAGTTATTGAAAGTAAATAAAAGTTGACTGTCAGGAGGAATGAAAGTTCTATATCAGGTTGTTATATAAGAATAATGGCAGCAGCGAGGATCCGGGATCTAATGGTGATGTTGTAGCCTCGAAAAAGTAATTCAGTGGTTAGAGAATCACTTGCAAGTGATAAGAAATCCTCCTTAGAGGAATGGTTGGTTGAAACTTGGACTAGGGTTCCTAGTAGAGTCCAGCGTTCTTTAAGTTGACTTGGTTTACTAGTTTTCTCTATATAGTTTGTGGCTGATATAGCCAGCCAAGTTTTATTATATATCAAATTAGTTTAGTTGTTGTATTTGGGAAGTGGTGTGAAGTTAATCAGTTGTTGTTGTATTGAGGAGCCATTCTACGGTGTTTAGTGTCTTCATATTTCAGTTTTCATGCACTATTGTTGATGCTGCTACTGTCATTGTTGCTATTGTTTCTAATGTTGTTAATCTAGATCTCTTTTATAAATGGACCCTGATATTAAAGATATTGGTATTTCGATTGGGCAACATTTTCCTGATATAGGTGTACCGTTTAAACGGTGATAATTTTTGTCATACATTCTTGTTATGCTTTTGAATAAACTCACTTTTATATTTTAGGAAAATGCCACCCAAGAAAGCTACCCAGACTAAAGAGAATAGTAATAGTTTTGTTGTGGGTCCAACTAAAAATGAAATTCTGGATTTGCTGCGCCAGCAGCAACAATAACAGCAACAGTTAATCCAACAGATTTAGCAGCAACAACTACTATTGCAATAGCAACATAAAGGAGTGAACCAGTCTGTTAATTTTAAATCCTTCCAAATGTTAAACATCCTGAATTTAAGGGTGAGCCTGATCCAGTAGCTATTGGAGCATGGTTAAAAAAATGGAGAAATCTTTCAACCTCGTCCAAGTGAGTGACAATCCTAAGACCGATTATGCAATCTATTTCTTAAAGAATGAAGCGAATTACTGGTGGGAGTCCACCAGAGCAATAGAAGGAGAAGGTCCAGTTACATGGGTAAGGTTTACCGAGTTGTTTTTGGAGAAGTATTTCCCTGACTGTATGCGAAATCAAATGGAGATTGAGTTCTTAGAATTAAAGAAGGGCGACAAAAGTGTAGTTGAGTATGAGGCTAAGTTTATAGAGTTAGCTAGATTTTTACCAGACTATGTATACTCTAAAGCCCAGAAGTCAAGGAGGTTTCAACAAGGGTTGATGCCTGAAATTGGCAGTGGAGTTGTGCCATTGCAACTCAAGACATATCCTTTCGTAGTTCAGGTTGCTCTAGTAATTGAAAGTGATTAGAAGTTGTTATTCCCAAATAATCTAAACAAGAATTACAGAAGAGGGGTTGAAAGTAATTTTGGCTTCTTTTTGAATTTTAAGAATAATTCTTCTACAAATAAATAACTGCGTTTGATTTGCAATGGTGCAGAATAAGAATATAATAAAAATCAAATCACAAAGTAATTAAATACAAGTATTTAAAAACTTTCTGGTGAATTGAATTTTTCCACCAGAGATATATATTAAGTAGAGAACTCTGTGATACAAGTAGTACACAGCTGCTTACAAGTTGAACAACAAGAACTTCTTCGAAATTCTTTACAGGTTTTGCTTTATCTATTTCTCTAGTTTTTCTTGCTCTCACTCTTCCATTTCAACTTGCTACACTTGGTTTATATATTACCAAGTTACATGACAGTAAGACAAGACAATAAGACAAATTATATCTAGTCTAACTTCATACTGCTACACTTCTCTTTCCAGCATCTTTGAATATCCTCTGTTTAGCATGAAAATGGAAATGCTTCTTTGTTCTCTAAGACCTTCAAACAGGCTGCCACATTCCATTTGCATACAACCAACGCATGTGACTGTCAAATCACTATCAACTGCTCTTTTGAATTTGAACATCCGTTGGAACTTAGATTGATCATCCGTTGAAACTTATGTTGAAATTCCGTTGAAGGTTTGTAAATCATTCGTTGGGACTGTCTTCTTGATAGTTAACTCTACTTTATTTACACAAGATTACAAGGCATCTAATATTTACAATTGACCATCCTATCTTGCATATCAATCTAGTAGTTAACATAACTTGGACAATCTACAACATTTGGTTCACTAAGTTATCCAAGTATGCAGAAATGTGCTACTAGTATTATTGTTACATAAGCTGCTCTTTCAACGGATGTTGAAAATGATCATCCGTTGAAAGCTACAAATTCACTTAACTAAAATCTACTAAGTGTTTTGTTCAAGTTATCATCAAGTACACAATATATTCCTAACAATCTCCCCCAATTTATGTCTACTAGAATTGTAGCCATAAACTAAGAGAAACTTGATGAATACAAAATGAAATACTGTAGATTAAAATTTCAAGAGCTACAGTTTATTGAAAATTCTTCACAAAAAAAGATTTGTAGAGTGTCTTACAGATCATTTTTAAGATGCTCCTCTAGACTGAGCAAATTAAAATCATTTCCTTGATTGCCTTGGCTTCTTTCCCAGCTTCACATCATTCTCTTCAATCTGACTTTGGAGTTGTCTGAAAAATTCTGATTCATCCTCATTTGTTAGTTCCATCTTTTCTTGCATTTCTCTGAGAGTTTCATTGCTAGCAATCCTTAGTTGATCTTCCAATCTGAAGAATCTTCTAATGTTCTTTTCATCCCTAAACTCTATGATCCATTATGGCCTCAAATGCACTCTATCTTCAGTGAACGGAATAGTTAATACTCTTGGGTGTGCATTTGTTCCTCTCCATCTATTTCTTATCTTTTCAATCTTATTTAGTACCATTTTCTTGGTTACTATATTGAATCCAAATTTTTTCTTGATTGAGGAGAAGACAGTCACTAGAGTTGAATAGCCTTCATTGAGAATTCTGTAAAGTAGCCAAGTAATTTCCTTACCACCCTTGTACCTGAAGACTAGTCTCTCTGGAAGGTGCTTGTAGGCATCAATAGACCTGACTTCTTCAAGCTCATCCAAATATAGATTTATGTCTGAAAACTCTTTGATGTCACATATGAAGAGTTGATCTCCTTTGTTGACAGTAGTTTTGGGTTTGGCCACTTGCTTGGATTTTAGCTTGGTAGGCTTAACTGTTTTGACCACTCTTTCTTTTGTCTTCCTTTGTTTAGCAAATATGGGGAGGTTTAGATCAGGAAGAGGGAAGTTGTCCCAATCTATAGGCTCATCCTTTGGAATAACAGGATCACCATGGAAGGTGATGTTATGATCAACCTTGAATTCAGCTTCATTCACTGTAGGTATGGCTGATTGGCTTGAGGTTGTAGATTGGGCTGGCATGTAGTCTTCTTTGTCTGCATCAAAATTTATCTTCCTCTTTGCATGCATCTTGTATCTAAACTTCCTTTTTATCTGCTTTGGATCTTCTTTCTTTCCTTCACCCAAATTCTCAGTTGGAAAAATAGTTTATGTGACTGTAGGCTTCTTAGCTTGGTTCTTGGCTTCTAAAGCAGCTTGCTTTTGTTTTTGTTTGAGCCTCACCTTTTCCTCTTTCCCAGCCTCTGCAAATTATGGATGTCCAGCCACTACACAGATCAATTTGCCATTTCTATAGATTTTTACAATTCTTTTCTTTAGCACTGAGTCTCTGGGATCTTTGAAGAAGGCTATGGACCTTCCAAGCAGCTTCTTTTCATATGGCCTAGGGGTTTCATATGATAGGTCCAGCAGATTTTTGTCTGAATTCTTTGGATAATTCCTTTTTGGCTTGAAAATCACACTAGCTTTTGGAGACTTGATTGTTGAGGGTTGACCCCTTTCTAAGTTCCCTAGGCTCATTTCATTGGTTGAAATTTGTCTCAACTGAGAGAAGTGAGAAAAGACCTTGTCTTTCTTCTCAATTGGACCAAACTTCTTTTGAATTTCTTCATCAATTTTCTTCCATTTATCATCTGGTTCTTTCTCAACTGCTGCAACATCAAGCTTTTTCAGTTTGTCATTTGATTCCAGCTTTGCTCCTGCTAAATTGTTTAAATCAATGCTATCCATAGCTGGTGGCTTAGTGAAAGCAATTGCTGGCACAATTGTGGCGCCCTCCAAACCCGGGTCAGAAGTTTGGGGTCCACACACACACCTCTTATTTATAACCTGCTTATAACAATAATAAAGATAACAATAATATGTAGTGACCCTACTTACCGACTACCACGGACCGCAACAGGTTAAAGTATGTACACAAGCCACACACACACTTATATTACAAACATCCAAATCCTAACTATTTAAACTTAGAACTGAACATTTAACATTATTACAAACTTTTACAAACTTAAACTATCTCAAAAGCTATCAGCTAGTTTAACTCGATTAACCTGGACCCTTAGCTCTCGCACTGGATTGGGGATCCTCGCTACCAACTGGTTCCTTCTTAACTGGAAAAGAACATAAACAACATCGCACAAATGAGCTAACTAGCTCAGCAAGTCATAATGACAAGACTGAGAATAATGATCATCAAATGAAAAGGGTTAAGGTATCAAGTGAACAATGATTAATGATTTAGAATTGGATATTATATTTTTATTTTAAAACCAAGGTTAGGCTGCTGATCAGTCACACACTAACCCCGAGCAAGGCACACAGCTCTGCTCTAATTACTAGATCCAAGGCACACATTGGCCTAACTTGACCACCAATCTGGTCTGACCACGAATCTGGTCCACAATTTTATAAAACAATCCAATTTTAATATAATAACAGAATAAACAATGTAAAGCAATAAACAAAATCATAAGCAATATTGGATGTTCAATAATGAAATGGTTTCAATCTTCACAAAGGATCAATATGGCAAATTTAAAGAATGGTTGTTAGGTAATGAAAGAATTGGATAACAAAGGAATCAAAGTTTCAAGGTTGTAAGGATTTGGTCTTTCAAAGCATAAGGTACAATGGTTTGAGTATGTAAGCAATTTGATTCAGTGTTTGGCACTTAGTTTGTATGTATTTGTGGAGTAGTATCGTATATCTGTGGTTCGTTTTCGGATATACAACAATCAATGGTTCATAAAGAATAAGGTTTACGGCTCAAAGATCAACAACTGGAATTAAGGTTTAGGGTTCAGTGCTTCAAAGCACTTGCAATATAAAACAGGACTATCAATCAACTACAATATATCTCGAGGAAGTTCAGAACACTTGACTGGTACTAGCTTGCTACACTTCTCTAACTTTCAATCACAATCTCCTACTCCTCGACTATCTGTTTCCCTTTTCTATGCATTGCCTCTTCTACTCACATATCATAAACATCTATGAATACTCAACTCATATAATTCTATTTGATATACACTTCTATCTACCCTTCGTTTTACCCAAATCCGACTAACGGATTAGAAGTTATGCTATAAACAAGTAAACATCCAACATATAGACCGACCGTCAAACAAACAAGTCACATATAGCACATAGCACGTCAAACAATCGATGACATTCCATTTATAGAGAAGTCTTGGGTCATAAACAGGCTTTCGGGTATTTAGTATGATTTTTGAAACATTTTTTGGAATTAAAACGGGTCGTTGGATCAATTTTAAAGCAATAAACAGGGTTCGGTTGGCCACATCTGGCTTCAAAATAATTTTTTAATAATTATCGAGCCTTGAAACAATTTAAAGTAATAATTTAAAGCTCGAAATTATTTTTCGGAATTTTTAAATCATTAATAAATAATTAAATCTAATTAAATAATTAATTAAAATCAATTAATAATTAATTAAATCAATTAATCAATTAATTTTTGAATTAATTGACCAATTAACTAATTAATTATTAACTAAAATTAATTAACTAATTAATTCAGAATTATTTTTGAATTAAAAATAATTTTTGGAATTTTCAGAAATTAGAAATGAATTTTTTATAATTAAAATAAATAGGAAATATGATTTTTAAATAATTTATAAACAGGAATCATAAATTTGCAAGTTCTGGAAAGTTCAGGGACTGAACTTCATCTTCTTCAAAAGTTCGGGGGTATGTTTGTAATTTTGCAAACCCCCCGCAGTCGACTCGCCGGCGTGTGGCCGGAGAACACGATTTCGGTCACCTCAGGCCACCAAACTGTCCAGAATTAAACTACAGGCTACCATCAACTTGTATATGCAATCAAAACACACATCCCTTTCCAGAATTGGCCGGAAAAAGCTCAAGAAACTCGCCGGTTTCCGGTGACCCGACGTAAACTTCAAAACACAACTCCGTTCAAATCATGGATCGGTTATTAACGAGCTATACACCAATCGAATGCAAATTTCATGAGGAACAAAACCCACTATATTTCAACATCTAATAACCCCTAGAACAAAAAGCCCTATATTTCTATTAAGAACATTCATACGGGTTATAAACCCTAATTTTAAAATTCGAAAATTAAACTCAATTTTGAACATGTTATTGAACTCCAAATCAGTCATATAACATATCAAAATCATCAGGAAAACAAGCTCTACAACATGTAAGTATCAAATCATTCAAACAACCATCCGAACAAAAATTCATATTTTTAATCAAAATAATTCGAAAATAAATAAAATTTCAGAAAATAAACCTTTGATTCTGTAGTGAAACAAGTTCTGGAATCTGAAAGTACACTCCAAATCCTACGTTTTGGTTACCAGAGCTTTCCAAACGGATTTCAATAACACCTTGAAACTAAAGTTTGATTCTCATAAGGTTTTATGAAATTAGGGTTTTTCTCTGGAAAATTCTATAATTACTGTTTGCAAATTATTTTCGGTACAAAATAAAATACGGTAAAGGCTATTTAAAATTACGGAAAATTAGTATCTTATTGGATCATTCCGGATATAAAATGGTATATTTATTTATAAAAACAGATCCAAATGGTACCGGTTTTCGGGATAATTAACCAAATCAGTACAATTTGTACTGCGGTCTTGGTCTCAGCGCCTGGTTACACATATTACGAGGTGATAATTATAATAGTTTAATAAAAAGATCCCGTTTATCGAAAATACGAGTTTTATTGATTTACCGAAATGAATAATGTATCGAAAATATTGCGCCGGGAACCGCGCAGGACAAACCGTACTCCGGATCGAAAAAGTCGAAACATGGAAAATGCTCGGAATATTGCAATTGGGTTAAGAAGGAGTTCTTGGAAGAGTTTCGGGTTATAAAAACGTAAAAACGGGTGACGTCGGTTGGTTTCTGATTGTATAAAATAGTTTATAAATACTTGGAAAAAGAATTTATAAAATCCATATATTTCCTATAAAATCATAAATCAACATAAAAATAAATAAGAAGATATGACAATTATCTATATTTTATTTTGGGCATATAAAAATTAAAATACTCAATTTATGTTATTTTTAAACATCCAAACACATATACCACTTAACAAATACTTCACAGAATAAACACGAAACATGCATAATATTTATTTATTAGCAAAAATAACTACACGATATATCCCAGATATTACAACAATCATTTTACTGACTTGAATTTGGAGCATTTTCTCCCCCTCACTTGTTGACTCCCCCTGGCTAACTGGGATGATAGAGTCTTTCTCCCTCTTTTTGTTAGCATCAAGTTGAGTAGACGTAGAGAGTTGTGCAGCCACCAACTGTTGAAGTAGACTAGTTTGAGCTTCCTGATTTTCAAGTATCTTGGCCACTGACTTCTCCATATTTGTCAGTCTAGAGTCCATGGCCTCAACCTTTCTATTCAAATCAGCTTCCTTTCTGAGCTTTTGAGCAATGTCAATCATGGTGGTGCCTGGAAGCCTAGCATCCAACCTTGCTACAAGGTCTTGTTTGACTTCAAAAATTTCTTGCTTGATTACATCCACATTCTGAATTTGTTGGAGAGCTTGAATCTTGTGCAATTGTAGAGATTCCAGGTGGGCTGAAAGTAGTCTTTTGGTTCTAGCATTAGTGGATGCTTGAATTGTTGTTTGGGTGTCATGAATAAGCTTAAATAGTATGGATTGGAGATGTGGATATGAGCATTCCTTGTGTAGCATCCATGATGGAGTTTCTGCATCTCCCCCTATGCTCATGATTTCAACCTCATCATCCTCACCATCATCCCTAAATGAGTCTTCAGTCAATTCTAAGTCATTGCCAGCTGTGGAGGGCATGGTAGTTATAGCATTCTTTGCTCTTTGCATAGAAGCAGTAGTGTGCACCATGTTCAAAGTCTTCTCAACATCCTCATTTCCCTGTCCAGCTAGAATTTGATATGTTGGAACAGGATGAGTAAATGTCTCAGCATCCAAAGAGATAGAATCTATCACAGCTTGATATTCTTGCTGAAATAGTCTCTCTTTTTCTGCATCACTGACATTCATTAACTCACTAGCAATGGTTTCCATTCTTATCTCTCATGTACCTGCTTTTCTCTCATAATCTCTCTGTTTTTGCATCAAGGGCTTCCCTTGGCTTCCCACCCTCGCACCCTCACCTTCACCTACTAAGGTGGAACTCCCCTCACTCACTTTTTCCAAGCTGGAAGAAATATCTTACATATGTTCACTCTTTTCCTCTCCTTTTTCCTGAGAGCAACTCAGTTTTTCACTCAATTCACTCCATTCCCTCAGTCCTAAGAGTGATTATACAACTACTAGATCATCTACACTTGTAACATGTGTTTAAGTTTGAAGTGGTGCAGTGATATTTAATGGATGAAGAACATCCTTTGGAATAGTAGTTGAGAATTTCAACGGATGACTACTGTTAAGCACATCCGTCGAGATACAATCACTAGTCGACGGATGAACAATATCCGTCGAGATAAAAGAAATGATAGAGTTTGGAGTAGAGACTACTGTGGAATCTGTGGTGATTGATTTTAGATTTTGCACAGATATTTCAGTGGACTCAGAAAGAAGTGGCAAGTGAGCCAACAAATCATCTAAAAGATGATGCTCACTTTCTTGGATTTTTGGCTCCTCCAGGAGAGTTAAAGATGGAGAATCAGGAATTGATGTATGAATCATATCTATATCCAGTGAATGTGTGGGTGAGTTTGGTGTGTTTGGTGCTTCTATAGTTAAATATTTTGACTTTGATTCCACATTTATTGAAGCCACATCAAACTAACTTTGAGAAGGTGCATGTACTGGGTCTTTGACTACAGTAGGTGCTGTGTATACACCCTGCATATCCCCAATGTGTTTAGATTTCTTCTTTCTAGCATAGGTTTGGGGTGAGCTTGTGTCCCTTACCCTTTTGGCCTGTTCTCTTGGCTGAGAGCTTTGTTCAATAGTCACATCCTTTTGGGAGGATGCAACTAGCAATGAGCTAATATCCTTATTAATCACTACAGTTTGTTGGGAAACTGCAGTATGTCTAGGCTGGGATTCACTCACCTCTTCAACCTTATTCTTAGGGCTTCTTTGATGTTCACCTTGTCCCTCATCAGCCTCACTTCCCTTCACACTCCCCTCTTGGTTTTTAGTGGATTTTATAACTAGCTTTTATTGAGAGAAACTAGAGGGGGCTTTCTTTGACTTGGGTTTTTAAACTTTTAGTTTTGTGGCTTGGGTAGGCACTTGTTTGATCACTGTCACAGGTGCCATGGCCACAGTTGTTGGAAAAGAAGTAGGTGGTTGAGAAGTAGTAGTAGAGATAAATACATTTACCTCACTTACCTGCTCCATAAGGCAAGCCTCAAACTGATGGTGTGGAACAGGGTATGGAGTAAACTGAAAGAATGCACCTGCCACTGAATGTCCGGTAGAGTCAGAATCAGTAGGTGGGGGTCCTCGAATAGGTGGTCTCATGCCAGGAAATGGAATAGCTTGCAATGGTGCAACCGTCACAACATGTATTATAGATGATACCGGTGGAAGAGCAAGACATAGATCAGATGACGGTCTTCTGACTGAAGGCTCCGAGTGATCAGATGATATCGAGATAAATGAGTCTGCCATCGCCGCTCTCTGAAAATCACATTGCTAGATAAGAATCTCGAATCTCATTACGAATCATACTAAAACCTACTATTCAGTCACACTCAACCTCTCGACATTCTATTTTTTTATTTTCTAATACTAATCTTAACCCTCTACCCATTCCCGACAATCTAGGCTTGTGGCAGTGACTTTAAACCATAGCTCTAATGCCAAACCTGTGGCACCCTCCAAACCTGGGTCAGAAGTTTGGGGTCCACAACACACATACTATATATAACCCTATTTATATAATAACAATATATGCAATGAACCTACTTACCATATTCACGGATTGCAATAGTTCAAAGTATATCCATAAGCCACAATCTTATTTATTACAACGTACCAAATCTTAAATTTATTTATCATACATCTGAAGTCAAACTTTTAACACACACTAAGCCACACAACTTCCTCTAGCTTATCCCATTTCAACCTAAAAACCTAGCTTGCACACTCGACTGAGGATCCTCACCACCATCAGTTTCCTTCTTACCTGGAAAAGAACACAAACCGATTCGCAAGAGTGAGCTAATTAGCTAATCAAGTCACAATGACAACACTGAGATTAAATAATGATCAACTGAAGTGATATAGAGAATCAAGCTTCCTGATAAATAATGATTAGAATTGGATATTCAATTTTATTTTACAAACCAAGGTTAGGCTGCTGATCAGTCACGCACTAACCCCGAGCAAGGCTCCCAGCTTTGCTCTATACACTGGATACAAGGTATGCATTGGCCTATTATGACCACGAATCTGGTCTAACGACGAATCTGGTCCATATTTAAAAACAATCCAATTTTATAATATTAACATAATAAACAATGTAATTCAATAAACTGAATCATAAACAGTATTTATCTTGAAGAATAAGCTGATTCACAACACCATGAAGGTATAACAAGGTAAACAGGAAGATTGGCTTTCAATCCAGGGAAAGAATCAGAGTGTAGAAGACCAAGGGTTCAGAGGTTACAAGGAATGGTCTTCTGTTATACAAGGCATAAAGGTTCGTATGTTAAGCAATCTCATATCAAGAATCAGTATATGGTAGATATGTATTTATGGAGTAGTATTCGATATGTATGGTTCATATCCAAGAGTTCAACAATCAGTGGTTTACTAGAAATCAGGCTTGCGGCTCAAAATCAATAAGAATCAGGGTTTAGGGTTAAGTACTTCAAAATACTTATAATATAGAAGAAGGACTAATTGGGAATAATTGCAACATAAGGAAAAGAATTCATAAGTACTTGTAATACATTACAAGAAAGATCAGAAGCACTTGCAATTATACAACAAGAAAGTTCAGGGACACTTGCCTTATCAAGTCACTTTCACTTTACTAACACTTGTCAATTGGTTCCCACTCACAAACCACTTGTTTTTCCTTTCTACATCTCGCTTCCTCTGTTAGACATCACATATACTTATCAACACTACTTCTCATCTCATTCTATTCGATACAAGTTCTATCTACCCTTCATTTCACCCAATTCCGACGTACGGATTAAAAGTTACATAAAAAACAATCAAACAACGCATATACAATAATTTTATACATCAATCGGATGACATATAGCACATAGTACATAAGATATTCAATCCAAATAATTTTTCAAAGAAGATTCCGGGTTAAAATAATTTTTCAAGTATTTATTATGAATTTTTGAACATTTTTCGAAATTAAAACTTGACTTCGAATCATTTTATAATTAAATAACAGAGTTTGAACACCCAAATCTAACTTTAAAATAACTTTAGAATAATTATCGAGCCTTGAAAATAATTTAAAATAATATTTTAAAGCTCGAAACTATTTTTTCAGAATTTTTAAATCAAAAGAAAATTACTAAATCAAATTAAATAATCAATTATAATCAATTAATGATTAATTAAATCAATTAATAAATTAATATTTAAATTAATTGACTAAATAAATATTTAATTATTAACTAAAACAAATTAATTAAATAATTTAGATTTAATTTTGAATTGTAAAAAAGAATTTGTAGAATTAAAAATATTGATTTTTGGAATTAAAAATAATTAAAAACAATTTTTGAAAATAAACTATAAACAGAATATCATTTTTGAAAATAATTAAAACTAAAATTAAGTTTTTGTAAAGGTTTAAAACATAAATACTAATTTTGCAAGATAGGGAAAATCTGGGGGCTAAATGGCAATTTGCCACCGTCACCTTCCCCACCCACAACTCCGGCGGCGGCGGCAGCCATTAACGCCGCCCCGAGCTCGTCGAAAAACCGCATGCAAATCCAGAAGCTGACAAAAAGGTGCAGATCAGGAGAACGTGACGAGATAAACTCAAATATGCCAACAAGATTACAAGAAGCTCAAAGAATCGGCCGGAAATTCTGGTCAAACTTCGCCGCCGGCGAAGCTTTCCCAGAATCTGGTGATCGATTCCGGCTTCCCCTATTAAAACATACACTACTAATTAATTCCCCTTCACACAATCTGTTTAATTATGTAAGTTTTATGTTCCAAAGTTTAACGGGTCAAAAATCCGGCCAAAAAGATAAATTTTCCGGTGAAATTATTCAAGAACGCCAAGAACATTCAAACTCAAAGATCAAACCAACTTTTCTACATGTTATTGAACTTTAAATTTAACATATAATATACCAAAATGACCAGAAAGAAAAGATCTACATGATTATGCCATCAAATCACTTCAAAAACATCAACAACAAAATTTCATAATTTAATCTTTAAATAATTCGAATTA
The DNA here is from genome assembly GCF_009905375.1 of Apium graveolens. Lineage (NCBI taxonomy): Eukaryota > Viridiplantae > Streptophyta > Magnoliopsida > Apiales > Apiaceae > Apium > Apium graveolens. The sequence goes on along the minus strand of NC_133650.1, from coordinate 250,546,396 downwards.
AAACAATTAAATAAGAAAAATACATTAATTTCTGCACAAAAAAAGATGGTTGATTCAGAAAGAGTTTCTCGAGAGATTCGATTTGATATATAGCATGCCCGAATAGGAGTTCGATAACGCATTTGTTTGTGCGTTTGATTAATAAAGAACGCGACGTTTAATTAGGGTTTTCTCTGTGTTTTACTGGATTTTACTGTCTGATATGATTATACGAATAAAATGAAATAAGAAAAGGCCTATTTATATTTACGGAATATTATTTGGATCGTGTTGGATCGATAAATACATTGGTTAGCCGCTAAGTAACTACGAACGATCCGATCGGATAACGTTTTGGATAAACATTATCCTGTTATGGATAAGCATCAAAAGTTTTGGATAATTATCAAAACCGGACTTTTTATAAAATGCTTTGTACGGAGATAATGCTATTGAAATGGTTATCGTATCGAAAATATTGCGTCGGGCCGCGCACGGGTCAAACCGTAATCCGGATCGAAAAAGTCAAAATATGGAAAATGTCTAGAATTACCAGATTAGGTTAGGAAGGGGTTTTCAGAAGAGTTCGGGTTGTAAAAATGTAAAAACGGTCGAGGTTGGACGTTTCCCGGATTTATAAAATAGTTTTGTAATTATTCAGAAAATAATTAAAAAATTCATAAATCGATATAAAATCATATAACACTCCAAAATTTACCAGAAAAATAACTTAATTATCTATATTTTATTCTGGTCATAATAAAATTAACATACCTAGACTTTACCACATATAAACATTCACATAACAACACCAATCATTAGATAATTCACCAAAAATCATATAATAATCACATAATAATCATTTATTGATAAAAATAATTACACGTTATTTCCCAGATATTACATCTTCCCCCTTAAAAGGATTCTTTCCTCAGAATCTCCTAAGTAAACAACTGAGGGTACTTTTCTCGCATATCACTTTTTAACTCCCAGGTTGACTCTTCAACCTTTGGGTTTCTCCACAATACTCTTACTAAATTTACAACTTTATTTCTCAATACCTTTTCTCTCTTTTCTAGAATCTCTATTTGATTATCTACATACGATAAGTCTGCCTGAAGTTCTATCGGCTCATACTCAATTACATGCCTAGAATCTGGATTATATCTCTTAAGCATCGATACGTGAAAAATATTATGAATGTGCTCCATGTGTGGGGGTAATGCCAACTCGTATGCTACCTTGCCGACACGTTTCAAGATTTCAAAAGGTGCAACGTATCTAGGACTCAGCTTTCCCTTCTTTCCGAATCTAGAATATCCTTTCCACGGTGACACTTTCAGTAACACTAGATCTCCCTCTTCGAATTCCATATCCTTTCTGGATTGATCTGCGTATTTTCTTTGACGATCTTCTGCTGTAACTAGCCTTTTCTGAATAACCTCAACAACTTCCTTTGTCTGTTGTATCAATTTGGGTCCAAGTATCTTACGTTCTCCGACTTCATCCCAATATACCGGTGATCGATATTTCCGTCCATAAAGAGCTTCATAGGGAGGCATTCCGATACTGGCATGATAACTGTTATTATAAGCAAACTCCACTAAGGGCAAATGCTCATACCAATTTCCTTTGAAATCAATGGCGCACACACGTAACGTGTCTTCAATTGTTTGGATTGTTCTCTCGCTTTGGCCATCTGTCTGTGGATGATAAATCGTACTCATATTCAACTTAGTTCCCAAACATTCTTGAAAACTTCTCCAAAATCTTGAACTGAATCGTGGGTCTCGATCAGACACAATAGACACAGGGACTCCATGACGCACAACTATTTCCTTCAAATACATGTGAACCAACTTGTCCAGTGAAAATCTTTCGTTAATAGGCAAGAAATGTGCTCATTTGGTTAATCTGTCCACTATAACCCAAATAGCATCATGGTTCGCTTTCGTCCTTGGTAAGCCAACTATGAAATACATAACAATGTGCTCCCACTTCCACTCTGGAATCTCTAGTGGCTGTAATAATCTACTTGGTCTCTGGTGCTCTGCCTTGACCCTCTGACATGTATAACATTTGTTGACCCATTCCGTAATTTCTCTCTTCATGTCTGGCCACCAATAATTCTATTTTAAATCTCTGTACATCTTGGTACTTCCCAGATGAATGGAACACTTTGAATTGTAAGTTTCCTGTAGAATTTCATTTTTCAATTCTGCCACTGGTGGTATCCAAATTCTGGATGAAAATCTAAGAATACCTTTGATCGTCCTTCTGAGTGCATAACTCTTCTCCCACCAAATGATTGATATCCTGGTCCATTATTTGCTCTTGGTATTTTCTTATCCTTTCTAACAATCTGGCTGAAAAGTCATACTATACATCTTTGCTTCATCAGGCTTACAAATTCCGACTTCCAACTCCAATTTCTGAAATTCTCTGTATAACTCTTCAGGTATCGTCAACATGTACATTCTTTCCTTTCTGCTTAACACATCTGCCACCACATTCGCTTTTCCTGAGTGATAGTTAATCGTGCAATCATAGTACTTGATCAACTACAACCATCTCCTCTGTCTCATGTTAAGTTCCTTTTTCGTGAATATGTTCTTCAAACTCTTATGATCCGTATAAATCTCGCATCTTTCTCCATATAAGTAGTGTCTCCAAATCTTCAAGGCGAATACCATCGATGCTAGTTCCAAGTCATGAGTAGGATACTTCTGCTCATGAGGTTTCAGTTGTCTAGACGCATATGCAATGACTTTATCGTGCTGCATCAAAACACAACATAATCCCTTATGAGAAGCATCACTATAGATCACGAAATTTCTTGATCATCTGGAAGTGACAAAACAGGTGTCGTGATTAACCTTTTCTTCAATTTTTGAAATCTTTCTTCGCACTTCTCATTCCATATTAACTTCTTATTTTTCCTAGTAAGCTTAATCAAAGGCCTCGCTATAACGACTCGTGGACTTTGAGATAGGAGCTTTGGTGTTACTAAAAGTATCGCCTTGGAAAGGGTTAGTACGATTTGGTCAGAAGGGTAAACTTAGCCATAGATTCATAGGACCCTTTGAGGTTTTGAAGAAAGTGGGAAGGGTTGCTTACAAGGTAGCGTTACCCCCACAGTGGCAGCACATTCATAATGTGTTCCACGTGTCTATGTTGAAGCCCTATGTCCCTGATTCGAATCAAGTTATAGAATATGAACCGATTGAGCTTCAACCAGATTTATCCTATGTAGAACAACCGGTTCAAATCCTAGACCGTAAGGAACGAGTCCTTAGAAATAAGTCAATTCCTATAGTAAAAGTTTTATGGAGAAATCCTCGAGTAGAAGAGTCTACCTAGGAATTAGAGTCAGACATGCTTGATAAATATCCTCATTTGTTTAGATGAGTCAGATTCTGGGGACAGAATCTTTTTAAGGGGGAAGGAATATAAAGACTCGTGTACTTTAATTTTATTTTTAATATTTGGAAGTGTAATAAAAGTTTAAGTAAATAAATAAAAGATGTGTATTGATTTTGGCAGCGGATATTGATTGTTATTTAAATAATTATGATTTGTTGATATGTGGGATTGGAATTATGTAATTTATTGGTGAGTTATGTGATTTTATTTTGCTTGTAAAAGTGACTTTATTGTAATTTTAATTCCATAAATATTTGGGTTGTCTTTAAAAATTGGTTTTCTAATTTTATAATTTCAATGATTATTTTTAGGACTTTATAAAATCGAGAAATTAATATTTTGTTAATTATCCATATTTAATTATGGGAATCTGTGAAAATTATGAAATTTATATTTTATTAAGTTCGTATTATTCGGAGAATTTTAAAATTATTTTGGAAATTTTCGGGAATCGTTTCATGCGCGCGTCGTTTCGTTATTTATTAAAAAGCGGGTATAAAGCGTACCTTAAAAATTATTTAAAAATTTCGAAATTTATGTTTTTATTTACTTCGGGATATTTATAATATTTTAAAGATATTTTCGTAATTTTCGGAGGTTGTTTTATTTGCAACTTATTTCGTTAAATTCAGTTTTCGGGGCAAAATTTTAGTTTCGGGGTATATCTGGGATACATGTCAAAATCTTGTAAAAGAAATTGACACGTATCCAATTAACAGATACATGTCAGCAGTTGGCTTTGGGGAGAATTAAAACATCATCTCTCTATTATTTCTCTCCCTGTTGCTCTCTCTCTTCTCTCTTGTTCTCGGTTCCTTTTTCATTTTCTTCTTCCTTCGCTTGCTTCCACCTCCTCTCGGTAATTACTATGCTGCCTATTTTCTTGTATTCCATTGTTGTCTCTTCCTTTCTCTGGCCGTTATTGCCGCCGGTTTCCGGTTGGTGGCGGCGGTAGGCGATTGTGTGTGATTGTGTGGTGTGGTGTTGTGTGTGTTGTGTGTGTTGTGTGTGTTGTGTGTGTTGTGAGTGTGAGTTGTGTGAGTTCTGTGCGGTGTGTGCGCGCGAGCCGTGGCGCGTGTGTGCTGTGGTCGTGTGGTTCCTATGTTGTGCTGTTTTCCTGTGTTGGATTCTGGTGGGCCTGTTATTGGGCCTGGCAGTTGGGTTTAGTAGTGGGCTATAATTATGGGCTTAATTATTGTGCAATTGGTTTAATATGAATTAATTTGTGTTATTGCAGGGATTTTTGTTCACTGATTTTGTGAAATAAAATACCGTGCAGTAAAAAAATAATTTTAAAAAAAAATCGGTGAAATTTTGGTTGGAATCCGAATTATCGGGTACCCCGGAAATTTTTCCGCCGTACCGCGATGACTCGCTACGAGCGGACGGTGGACGGTGATGACGATGTTCTGAGTCCTAAATTCTATAAATAAATAAAATAAAATAATTATGTAAAATATTTTCGGACTTAAATAATTAGTTATGATTGGTGTTGGGATGTAAGTTGTATAAAAGGATAAATAATATTGTGGATTATTGAGAATTCTTGACGTCGATTATAAGCGACGGGTAGTCTTATAAATAAAGAAGTTGCTGCCAAAATTTTCTAAAATATATTTGTAATCATACATAATTATGTTTTACGTGATATCCCTATTTATGTTCGAGAAATATAATTGCATGATTATGTGTATAATAATAATACGAGTCGGGTTGTCGGATTTGGGTTATTAGGATTTGAGGATATCAAGCATGTCGGTATAACTAATTAGGGTATTATGTAATTGTAGATCCCAGTCGAGTTGTTCCAGGATCAAAGTCAGCGTGGAAGCTATTAGGGTTTGTAAAGCGTTGCAAGGCAAGTACCCCTGACCATTCTTTTATGGTTCAGTGTATATGAATAGCTAAATGTTTTATTCTCGTAATGGAACAGAAACGTTTTAAGGTACGTATCCCCCGTAGTTATAAAATCACTGTTTTCGAATTGTTTTGGGGAGAAGTAACTTCAAAAGGTACCTATCTCGAATGAAATGATTTGCAAACTGGATTTTTATATGTGTGCTGGTTAAATAAATGGTTTTGAAATGAGATAGGTACGAGTGTTTTGAAAACTGGATAAAACGGTCAGATATGGGATACATTGGGGCCAGAGTAGGCCTATTGAGGTGGCGTAAGAGGCTAATTCGGTTGCGCGCATTATAAAACCGATTAGTCCAGCAGGTCAGAGACCTAGCTAGTCTCTGAGTTCCGAAATAGGTAGATGGGATGGCAGTTAGAGCCGTCTGGTGTTGATAGCCTGATCAGCTGTCGTCACATATCCGTTATGTATCTGATTGGGATTTGTGAATTATATGAAAGCATGATTTATTGATACTGCGGTTTTTATTAAAATGATTAGCATGCTAAAATTGGACTCTGGTATTGCGCAGCACACTATAATGTTGTTTTCACAAAGCATGCTAGTTAGTGATATCCAGTTACTTTGATTATCATTATGAAATGTTGATATCATGATTACAGCTCTGTTCCCATTATTGTTGTATTATTGTTTTAATCTGTTATTTATATTTGGTACTGCTGAGCGAATATGCTCACCCTTGCAAATTATTACGTATATTTCGCAGATGCCTAGAAGATCTGTCAGACCGACCCGTGTTTCCGCCCCTTCTGGACCTAGCTCCTCTGAGGTAGTTTGTATCAGACCATGAGGTCTGAAGAGTTGCTGAATAAAGTTAGTGTGTCGTAGATAGTGAAGAAAGAGTTTGTAATAATGAGAAATTTGAATTATACTTGAACCTGGATCGGATCTTGGTTTGGGGTCAAGTTAGTATATTTTAATAATAATAACTTTGTTGTTATAATTTTTGGGTAATTGTGTTTAGTGACGTCAACTTCTGAACCCGGGGTTGAGGCCGTCACAGTTGGTATCAGAGCTACAGGTTCAAGTCCCTGATTCAGGTTAGGGATTATGTTAAGTAGGTGATAGCTTGAGTCTTTAAGTGTGAGTCAGCAACTCATATAGAGGAGCAAACCTTTAGAGTCAGTCGAGGGTTCCGACGGAGTTACCCTGGCATCTATTAAATGTTTTGATAGAATTGCCTTGACCTGATTGTGTCTTGCCTGTATATTTATTATGTTGGCAGTGGCCTATTGCGATTTTGAGTTCTCCATCTCGGGCTTCTGATTCGGATAGCTCAGATTCAGAGAAACCCCTTGATGCTGTTGCCGAGGAGACCCATATACCTCTTCCACCAGTCCCTTCTTTTGTGCCTCGAGACATTCCTGGATCTGGTCCTCGTCCCCATTGGGTACATAGGTCTGTGTCTGCTGTCAGGGATTTCCCTCCCGGCTGCGGTCCCAGTTCTTCCATGATGAGACCTCCGGCACCTCCTGTGGCCCCTAGTGGTATTTCTTCACCGATCCCTTATCATGTTCATAGGGTGGTGAATACTTCCTTTATCAGAGATCAGAGTCCAGAGTTTGCTGCCCAGTTGGACCAGGTACCTATTGCACCATTTCAGGGTATTTCTGCCCCTTCCCCTGAGGTGCGAGCCCGTGTGAGAGCATTGACCCAGATGGCTGTAGAGAAGGCTAGGTCTGTTGACCGTTTCATTAGTTCAGAGTTCAGAGCTGTGCATTATCAGGACCTAGTGAACTGGCTAATGTTTGAGCTAGGTTCCATTGGTGGCAGTGGTAGAGACTAGACAGGGCTGCAGTAGAGGGATGCAGAGCTTAGAATTGACTTCTAGGAGTTCTGTGGTTGTTTACTTTGTATATGTACATTATGTTGTGATGGTTTGTAGTAGGCGAGGCTGTTATGACAGCCAATTTTGGCGTGTATTCGGATGGTTCTTTGTATTTGGATTTTCGGTTGTACTGGTTGGATTCTGTTGGTTATTGTATTTCAGCTACTTTATATTATTATTCAGTTTTACATATTGTGTGTTGCTATTATTGTTGTTATTATTATTGTTGTTTCTGTTGCTGGCATTTTTAGATTATAATCATTCACTCAGGACGGATCCAATTATATGGGGGATGAGAATATTGTCTTAGTGGCAACGCTCTCCTGATGCATAAATATAAACTGCTAGAGCAATCCATTCTCTTATATATGACTATTATGTTTCAGGAGATGCCACCAAAGAAAAATTCTTAGCCCAATAACAGATCTGATGGGGATCCTTCCATGAGTGATTTGATGAACTTGTTGCGTCAGCAGACTGTACAGCTGGCCCAATAGCAACAACAATTCCAGCAACAGCAGCAACAATTGCAACAACAACAACAACAGCAACAGCAGCTCATACAGCAACAACAACAGCAAATCCAACAGCAGCAACTACAAATTCAACAGCAGCATGAGATGAGAGGGGCAAATCAAGGTGTTAGTTTTAAGTCTTTTCAAGCAGTGAAGCCCCCAGAGTTTAAAGGAGAGGTAGATCCTGTTGCTGTCAGGATATGGTTAAAGGAAATGGAAAAGGCGTTTGCGCTCACCAAGGTGAGTGAGAATTTAAAAACTGATTATGCTAGTTATTTTTTGAGAAATAATTCGAATTATTGGTGGGAATCTACGCGAGCCCTAAAAGGAGAAGGTCTAGTTCCCTGGGCCAGATTCACAGAGTTGTTCTTGGAAAAGTATTTTCCAGCTTGTCTCCAAAGTCAAATGGAGATGGAGTTTTTGGAGCTGAAACAAGGAAATAGGAGTGTCACGGAATATGAAGCTAAGTTTACGGAGTTGGCCCGTATAGCACCGGAATATGTGAATTCAGAAGCCCAAAGAGCGAAGCGGTTTCAACAAGGGTTGAAGCCAGAAATAAGGAGTGGAGTTGTAGCCTTACAACTCAAGACATATACTTCGGTAGTTCAGGCTGCCCTGGTGATAGAGAGTGATCAGAAGTTAGCTGCAAAGGAGCAGGGTGAAAAGAAAAGGAAATTTGAAAGTGGACCTGCAAAGCCAGAATCAGGAATAGCAAGTCGAAAGTTTCAGCGTTGGTTCGGCAGAAATAAGAATAAAAAGTTTAAAGGGCAGAACTTTCCCCAAGTTAAGCCCGGTACAACATCAGTTAACTCTGCCTCGACGAGGATGAGTAAGCCAGTAGTTGATTGTAAGACGTGTGGGAAAAAGCACAGTGGACAGTGCCGAGAGAATGTTAACTATTATAAGTGTGGACAGAAAGGTCACTATTCCACGGAGTGTAAGTCTGAGATTCAAGGAGTTACTTGTTTTAGTTGCGGCAAAGTGGGACACATAGCTAGGAATTACAAGTCAGTGACCCAAGGTAATACGGGAAGGAGTGTGTCTCAAGGACCAGCAACCAGTACTGCGAGAGCTAGGACTTTTAAGATGACCCAGAAGTCTCCAGTTCATGATTCTGATGTGGTTGCAGGTACGCTTACTCTAAATTCCGTACCTGTTAACATTTTGTTTGATTCGGGAGCGTCCAAATCTTTTATATCCGTGAATTGTGTGAGTAAAATGCAATTGATGCTAAAAGATTTAGATGAACCCTTAACTATAGAAGTGGCTAATAAGGATAAAGTACTTGTAAAACAATTTTGTCCTAGTTGTTCCTTAGAGATTTTGGGGTATATGTTCCCTGTTGATTTAATACCCTTCGAGTTGGGAGACTTTGATGTTATTCTAGGTATGGATTGGTTGTCTCGATATAGGGCAAATATTGATTGTAAGAAAAAGAGAGTTGTTATGTACACCTCCGATAATAGAAGGATCAGTTACCAAGGGTAGAGGAAAGATAGGAAGTTTCTCTCAGTGATGCAAGCAAGAAAATTGCTGAGACAAGGATGTGAAGCGTACTTAGCTCATGTAGTGGATACGAAGAAAGAGACCCCTATTTTGGATGACATCCCTGTAGTAAGAGAATTCCCTGATGTTTTTCCAGAAGAATTACCAGGATTGCCACCTGATCGTGAGATAGACTTTTCCATTGATTTGATACCTGGAGCTGAACCAGTTTCTAAGGCTCCATACAGAATGGCCCCGATTGAAATGAAAGAATTGGCTAAGCAACTTCAGGAGTTTTTGGATAAAGGAGTTATTCGACCCAGTGTTTCCCCGTGGGGTGCTCCAGTGTTATTTGTGAAGAAAAAGGATGGAAGTATGAGATTGTGTATTGATTACAGAGAGCTGAATAAGTTGACGATAAAGAATAAATATCCTTTGCCGCGGATCGATGATTTATTTGACCAGCTTGAGGGAGCATGTTACTTTTCAAAGATTGACTTAAGGTCCGGCTACCACCAATTGAAGATAAAGCCCGAGGATATCCCCAAGACTGCATTTCGAACAAGGTATGGCCATTACGAGTTTCTAGTAATGTCGTTTGGATTGACGAATGCGCCAACAGCTTTCATGGATTTGATGAATAGGGTATACAAGGAGTATCTGGATAAGTTTATTATTGTATTTATTGATGACATCCTCATATACTCAAAGAATCCAAAAGATCACGCGGTGCATCTGTAGATTGCCCTTCAAAAGTTAAGAGAAAAGCAGTTGTATGCTAAGTTTTCTAAGTGTGAGTTTTGGCTGACGGAAGTACAGTTCCTTGGTCACGTAATAAGTAAAGAAGGTATCAAAGTAGACCCGGTAAAGATTGAAGCCGTATCAAAATGAGAGCGACCGGAGACACCAACGGAAAAGTTTTCTTGGATTAGCAGGATATTATCGAAGGTTTGTGAAAGATTTCTCAAGGATTGCATCCCCACTAACCAAGTTGACCAGGAAAAATGAGAAGTTCATTTGGACGGAAAAGTGTGAAGAGAGTTTCCAGGAGTTAAAACGAAGATTAGTGACGGCTCCAGTGTTAGCATTGCCAGATGAGACGGGAAACTTTGTAATTTACAGTGATTCTTCTCTGAAAGGATTGGGATGTATGTTAATGCAGCATGACAAAGTGATTGCGTATGCCTCTAGACAACTAAAGCCTCACGAACAAAAATATCCTGTTCATGACCTTGAATTGGCGGCTATAGTATTTGCTTTAAAGTTATGGCGTCACTACTTGTATGGAGAGAAATGTGATATTTACACCGATCATAAGAGCCTGAAGTATATATTCATGCAGAAAGATCTGAACATGAGGCAGAGAAGGTGGTTGGAGTTGATTAAGGACTATGATTGTTCGATTAATTATCACCCAGGTAAAGCCAATATAGTGGCTGATGCCTTGAGTAGAAAGGAAAGGCTGAATATGATTAAGATTGTGGAAGAGTTGGCACGGGACTTAGAAAGAATGGAAATTGAAGTTCGAGGATCTAACGGAAGTCAAGAGCAACTATATGAAGTTACTTTCCAGCCGGCCTTAATGGAAAAGATTAGAAGATGTCAAGAAGGAGTTATGGAGCAAGAGTTGGATACTTTGACAGGAGAAGAGTTGTGTACTCAAAAAGATAGTCAAGGTTTATATAGGTTTTCATCCAGAGTATGGATTCCTGATGTAACAGAGTTGAAGAACGAATTATTGCAGGAAGCACATAACTCTAGGTTTTCTATTCACCCTGGTAGTACCAAGATGTACCAGGATTTGAAGAGAAATTTTTGGTGGCCAGGAATGAAGAAGGATATTGCCAATTGGGTAAGTAAATGTCACGTGTGTCAGACGGTGAAAGCAGAGCATCAACGACCGAGTGGATTGTTACAACCTTTGGAGATTCCTCAATGGAAATGGGAAGACATTGCTATGGATTTTGTAGTGGGATTGCCAAAGACGAGAGCGAATCATGATACTATTTGGGTAATCATTGATAGATTGACTAAGTCGGCGCATTTCCTTCCGATTAATGAGAGGTATTCGTTGGAAAGGCTAGGGAAGTTATACTTGGATGAGCTAGTTACCAAACATGGAGTTCCTGTTTCTATAGTATCGGATCGAGACCCTAGATTTAATTCTAGGTTTTGGACTAAATTCCAAGAGTGCTTAGGAACGAAATTAAATATGAGCACCGCCTATCATCCTCAGACGGATGGCCAAAGTGAAAGAACAATTCAGACCATAGAGGATATGTTGAGAGTCTGTGTTCTAGATTTTAAGGGTAATTGGGATGAGCACCTACCTTTGATTGAGTTCTCATATAATAACAGCTACCATGCCAGTATAGGGATGCCACCTTATGAAGCTTTGTATGGACAAAAGTGTAGGTCACCATTGTACTGGGATGAAGTAGGAGAAAAGAAAGTGTTAGGCCCTGAGTTGGTTCAGCAGAATAAAGATGCTATAGTGTTGATTTGAAAAAGATTGGAAGCAGCTCAAGATAGACAAAGAAAATATGCAAATTTGCATAGGAAAGACATGGACTTTGAGATAGGAGCTTTGGTGTTACTAAAAGTATCGCCTTGGAAAGGGTTAGTACGATTTGGTCAGAAGGGTAAACTTAGCCATAGATTCATAGGACCCTTTGAGGTTTTGAAGAAAGTGGGAAGGGTTGCTTACAAGGTAGCGTTACCCCCACAGTGGCAGCACATTCATAATGTGTTCCACGTGTCTATGTTGAAGCCCTATGTCCCTGATTCGAATCAAGTTATAGAATATGAACCGATTGAGCTTCAACCAGATTTATCCTATGTAGAACAACCGGTTCAAATCCTAGACCGTAAGGAACGAGTCCTTAGAAATAAGTCAATTCCTATAGTAAAAGTTTTATGGAGAAATCCTCGAGTAGAAGAGTCTACCTAGGAATTAGAGTCAGACATGCTTGATAAATATCCTCATTTGTTTAGATGAGTCAGATTCTGGGGACAGAATCTTTTTAAGGGGGAAGGAATATAAAGACTCGTGTACTTTAATTTTATTTTTAATATTTGGAAGTGTAATAAAAGTTTAAGTAAATAAATAAAAGATGTGTATTGATTTTGGCAGCGGTTATTGATTGTTATTTAAATAATTATGATTTGTTGATATGTGGGATTGGAATTATGTGATTTATTGGTGAGTTATGTGATTTTATTTTGCTTGTAAAAGTGACTTTATTGTAATTTTAATTCCATAAATATTTGGGTTGTCTTTAAAAATTGGTTTTCTAATTTTATAATTTGAATGATTATTTTTAGGACTTTATAAAATTGAGAAATTAATATTTTGTTAATTATTCATTTTCAAATGATTTTTTGAGTGTGTTAAATGCTAAAATCCATATTTAATTATGGGAATATTTAAAAATTATGAAATTTATATTTTATTAAGTTCGTATTATTCGGAGAATTTTAAAATTATTTTGGAAATTTTCGGGAATCGTTTCATGCGCACGTCGTTTCGTTATTTATTAAAAAGCGGGTATAAAGCATACCTTAAAAATTGTTTAAAAATTTTGATATTTACGTTTTTATTTACTTCGGGATATTTATAATATTTTAAAGATATTTTCGTAATTTTCGGAGGTTATTTTATTTGCAACTTATTTCGTTAAATTCAGTTTTCGGGGCAAAATTTCAGTTCCCGGGTATATCTGGGATACGTGTCAAAATCTTATAAAAGAAATTGACACGTATCCAATTAACAGATATGTGTCAGCAGTTGGCTTTGGGGAGAATTAAAACATCATCTCTCTATTGTTTCTCTCCCTGTTGCTCTCTCTCTTCTCTCTTGTTCTCGGTTCCTTTTTCATTTTCTTCTTCCTTCGCTTGCTTCCACCTCCTCTCGGTAATTACTATGCTGCCTGTTTTCTTGTATTCCATTGCTGTCTCTTCCTTTCTCTAGCCGTTGTTGCCGCCGGTTTCCGGTTGGTGGCGGCGGTAGGCGATTGTGTGTGATTGTGTGTGATTGTGTGTGTATTGTGTGGTGTTGTGTGTGTTTTGTGTGTTGTGAGTGTGAGTTGTGTGTGTTATGTGCGGTGTGTGCGCGCGAGCCACGGCGCGTGTGTGCTGTGGTCGTGTGGTTCCTGTGCTGTGTTGTTTCCCTGTGTTGGATTCTGTTGGGCCTGTTATTGGGCCTGGCAGTTGGGTTTAGTAGTGGGCTCTAATTATGGGCTTAATTATTGTGCAGTTGGTTTAATATGAATTAATTTGTGTTATTGCAGGAATTTTTGTTGACTGATTTTGTGAAATAAAATATCGTGCAGTAAAAAAATAATTTTTAAAAAAAATCGGTGAAATTTTGGTTGGAATCCGAATTATCGGGTACCCCGGAAATTTTGCCGCTGTACCGCGATGACTCGCTACGAGCGGACGGTGGACGGTGATGACGATGTTCTGAGTCCTAAATTCTATAAATAAATAAAATAAAATAATTATGTAAAATATTTTCGGACTTAAATAATTAGTTGTGATTGGTGTTGGTATGTAAGTTGTATAAAAGGATAAATAATATTATGGATTATTGAGAATTGTTGACGTCGATTATAAGCGACGGGTAGTCTTATAAATAAAGAAGTTGCTGTCAAAATTTTCTAAAATATATTTGTAATCATACATAATTATGTTTTACGTGATATCCCTATTTATGTTCGAGAAATATAATTCCATGATTATGTGTATAATAATAATACGAGTCGGGTTGTCGGATTTGGGTTATTAGGATTTGAGGATATTAAGCATGTCGGTATAACTAATTAGGGTATTCTGTAATTGTAGATCCCAGTCGAGTTGTTCCAGGATCAAAGTCAGCGTGAAAGCTATTAGGGTTTGTAAAGCGTTGCAAGACAAGTACCCCTGACCATTCTTTTATGGTAAGTGTATATGAATACCTAAATGTTTTATTCTCGTAATGGAACAGAAACGTTTTAAGTTACGTATCCCCCGTAGTTATAAAATCACTGTTTTCGAATTATTTTGGGGAGAAGTAACTTTAAAAGGTACCTATCTCGAATGAAATGATTTGCAAACTGGATTTTTATATGTGTGCTGGTTAAATAAATGGTTTTGAAATGAGATACGTACGAGTGTTTTGAAAACTGGATAAAACGGTCAGATATGGGATACATTGGGGCCAGAGTAGGCCTATTGAGGTGGCGTAAGAGGCTAATTCGGTTGCGCACATTATAAAACCGATTAGTCCAGCAGGTCAGAGACCTAGCTAGTCTCTGAGTTCCGGAACAGGTAGATGGGTTGGCAGTTAGAGCCGTCTGGTGTTGATAGCCAGATCAGTTGTCTTCACATATCCGCTATGTATCTGATTGGGATTTGTGAATTATATGAAAGCATGATTTATTGATACAGCGGTTTTTATTAAAATGATTAGCATGCTAAAATTGGACTCTGGTATTACGCAACACACTATAATGTTGTTTTCACAAAGCATGCTAGTTAGTGATATCCAGTTACTTTGATTATCATTATGAAATGTTGATATCATGATTACAGCTCTGTTCCCATTATTATTGTATTATTGTTTTAATCTGTTATTCATATTTGGTACTGCTGAGCGATTATGCTCACCCTTGCAAACTGTTACGTATATTTTGCAGATGCCTAGAAGATCTGTCAGACCGACCCGTGTTCCCGCCCCTTCTGGACCTGGCTCCTCTGAGGTAGTTTGTATCAGACCATGAGGTCTGAAGAGTTGCTAAATAAAGTTAGTGTGTCATAGATAGTTAATAAAGAGTTTGTAATAATGAGAAACCTGAATTATACTTGAACCTGGATCGGATCTTGGTTTGGGGTCAAGTTAGTATATTTTAATAATAATAACTCTGTTGTTATAATTTTTGGGTAATTGTGTTTAGTGACGTCAACTCCTGACCCCGGGGTTGAGGCCGTCACAGTCGGAATCTTCAAGAAATCTTAAACAAATCATCGGTAATATTCCGCTAATCCCAAGAAACTTTTCACCTATGTTGGTGTTTTTGGCCTTTCCCAATTCATGACGGCTTCAATCTTTGATGGGTCCACTTTGATCCCTTTATTACTTACGACGTGCCCTAAGAATTGAACTTCGTGTAACCAAAACTCACACTTTGAAAACTTGGCATATAACTTCTCCTTTCTCAAAATTTCCAAAGCTGTCCTTAGATGCTCCGCGTGAACTTCCGCTGACTTCGAGTAAATCAAAATATCATCAATAAACACAATGACAAACTTGTCCAGATATTTCTTGAAAATTTTGTTCATCAAGTCCATAAATGATGATGGGGCATTGGTCAATCCAAAAGACATCACTAAGAATTCATAATGACCGTATCTTGTTCTGAAAGTTGTCTTTGGTATATCTTTAGATTTAACCTTCAACTGGTGTTATCCGGATCTCAGGTCAATCTTGGAAAAGTACTTGGCTCTTTTCAGCATATCAAACAAATCGTCGATTCGCAGTAATGGATACTTGTTCTTGATCGTAAGCTTATTAAGTTCTCGATAGTCGATGCATAACCTCACGCTTCTGTCCTTCTTCTTAACAAATAATACCGGTGCACCCCATGGGGATACACTGGGTCTAATTACTCCTTTCTCTAATAATTCTTGCAATTGTTTTGCCAATACCTTCATTGCAACTGGCGCCATTCTGTACGTGGCCTTAGATACTGGTTCCGTTCCAGGTGCTAAGTCAATCGCAAACTCAATTTCTCTATCTGGAGGAAGTACTGGTAATTCGTCTAGAAATACATCTGGAAATTCATTTACTACAGGAATGTCTTCCAGTTTTGCTGGCTCCTGACTTCTATCTATCACATAAGCAATGAAATGCTCGCATCCTTTCCGTTGTAACTTCTTAGATTAAATCATCGTCAAGAACTTCTTCTCTTGTCTCTGAACTCTAAACGTCACCACATTTTCGTTCGGCGTCTTCAAGATTACTTTCTTATTACGATAGTCTATCTGAGCATCATGCTTAGATAGCCAGTCCATTCCTAAAATAAAATCGAACTCTCCTAACCTAAATGGTATCAAGTCAACATCAAATTTATTGCCAGAAATCTCAATCTCACAACTCTTACACACTTGGTTAACAGGTACACGCTCCTGATTTGTTAATTCTACCGTCATCATCTCACTTAACAATTCAACCCGATAATTTAACTTATCAACAAAATCTTGAGAAATAAATGATCAAGTTACTCCCAAATCTACTAGCACTTTAGCACATAAGGAGTTCACAGTAAGCGTACCTGCCACAACATTAGTGTCCATAATAGCATCCTTCACAGACATGTCATAAACTCTAGCTCTGGGAGGTTCATTTACTGTTGGAGTAGTTCCCATGATTCTCAGTGTATTATTGACTTGAATTGGTGCATTGCAATCCCTTGCTATATGTCCTGGCTTCCCACACTTAAAATAAGTAAATCCAATTGCTAGAACCTTGCCTGCCTGATTCTTGGTAGGCTGGTCCTTGTTGACTGGCTCTCTGGCTGGCTGATTACGGCACTCCCTTGAATAGTGCCCCTTCTGGTTGCATCTGTAGCAGAGCACATTCAACTTGTTGCAAATTCCACCATGTTTCTTTCCACAGACTTGATAGTCTGGTATAGCTGGCCTCTGCTGGGTTGGCTAGTTCCCAATGGCTGGGTGGTTACCTTGGCCTCCGTTGCCTGCATTCTGTCTATTAAAATTTCTTCCGGGCTGGAACTTGCCCTTCATCTGATTAAAATTTAGAAACTTCCCTGCTTGGGACTGTCCTTCACTTCCCTCGAACTTCCTCTTCATACTCTTCTTCTCCTTCTGTGACATTTCACTCTCTGTCTCCGCGATCATAGCTTTCTGCACAACTCCTGCATATGTATCCAACTCAAATATGGCCACCTTCCCTCGGAATCGTGGCTTGAGTCCTTGATAAAACCTCTTAGCCTTCTTCCTATCAGTGTCCACATATGATGGCACAAACCTAGACAACTCCTCAAACTTACTTCCATAATCTGCCATTAACATATTTCCCTGCTTTAGCTCCAGAAATTTCAATTCCATTTGATCCTGAACAAACTGAGGGAAGTACTTCCCTAAAAAAAACTCCTTGAATCTATCCCACATAACATCATCTACCTTCCAACATCTTAACAGTTTCCCACCATTAGGTGGCTTCATTCTTCAGGTAGTAACTCGCAAACTCAGTCTTCTGCTCCTCTCTCACCTTGACTAAGGTAAATGCCTTCTCAATTTCCTTCAACCAGAATCTTGCCTCAATAGGATCTACAGAACCTTTAAACTCTGGTGGATTCACCGCCTGAAAGGTCTTAAAGGTTACCTGAGGATTAGTCTGCCTCTGCTGTTGTTGATTCAGGTAAACTGTTTGTTGAGCCAAGATCTGAAGTATCTGGCTACAGTTGGGTCTATGGGACCTGGGTTGGCATTCTGGTTGTTGTTGTCTTGGGTGTTGTTGTTGTTGTTGTTGTTGTTGGTTTCTTCATTCTGGTTGGTAGAATGGGTAATTCTTCTTGGAGGCATTTTCTATATAGAATCAAACAATTATTTAGCCTTTAAATCAAAACTCTTTTTATGAAAAGCTTTTGTAATACAAAAATATCTCTTTTGGAAAATATTTTCAATAGTTGAACTAAGTAAATTGCATGCTTCTTTACAGAATATAAACAGTTAAGGGGAAAAGGAGTACATGTTATCATAATAGTTTTATAACTGGTGTAGTAAGATAAAATAGGTATGGTAATGTAAATGATAATGCTGGAAAGGAAAGGTACTGATATATATCAAAGTTTGTTGGTACAAGCGCAAAACATTTTATTAAAGGCAAAGGTACAACAGGCGTACTCATTATTCAGCAAGTCTAGTTTATTGATATACCCACCAAAAGTCTGATAATACACATCACACACTATTATACATAATAAAGCTATCACAACAACTCTAGCTCAGGATCTCTATCTCTTGCTCATGGAAAATCTGGACCTCCAATCTCCTCAGGCTCCTCTAAAACCCCTTTAGCCCACTCCACAAGAAAGTCAGGGGTAATGTCCTCATGAGTAGATCTAGCTATCCTCACAACAACTACTCTCCGAAACACCTTGATCCTCTTTCTAAGCTGCCTCTCACTACTCCCGATATCTCTGGTACGCATGATATGTAGTAATTCCTGGATTTGTCCTCGTAAATATTGCTGCTCCATAAGGCAAGCCTCAAACTGTCGGTATAGAATAGGGTGTGAAGTAAACTAAAAGGATGCACCCGCCACTGAATGTCCGATAGAGTCAGAATTAGCGGGTGGGGGTCCTCGAATAGGTGGTCTCATGCTAGGAAATGGAATAGCTTGCAATGGTGCAACCGTCACAACATATATTATAGCTGATATCGGTGGAAGAGCAGGACATGGATCAGATGATGGTCTTCTGAATAAAGGCTCCGAGTGATCAGATGATATCGAGATAAAGGAGTCTGCCATCGCTGCTATCTAAAAATCATGTTACTAGATAAGAATCTCGAATCTCGTCACCAATTATACTAAAACCTACTATTTAGTCACACTCAACCTCTTGACGTTCTATTTCTTTATTTTATAATATTAATCTTAACCCTCTACCCATTCCCGACAATCTAGGCTTGTGGCAGTGACTTTAAACCTTAGCTCTAATGTCAAACCTGTGGCACCCTCCAAACCCGGGTCAGAAGTTTGGGGTCCACAACACACACACACACCATATATAACCCTGTTTATATAATAACAATATATGCAATGACCCTACTTACCATATTCACGGATCACAACAGTTCAAAGTATATTCAAAAGCCACAATCTTATTTATTATAACGTGCCGAATCCCAAATTTATTATCTTACATCTGAAGTCAAACTTTATTACAAACTTTTAACACACACCAAGCCACACAACTTCCGCTAGCTTATCCCATTTCAACCTGAAAACCTAGCTTGCACACTCGACTGGGGATCCTCGCCACCACCAATTTCTTTCTTAACTGGAAAAGAACATAAACAGATTCGCAAGAGTGAGCTAACAAGCTCAGCAAGTCACAATGGCAAAACTGAGATTAAATAATGATCAATTGAAATGATATAGGGAATCAAGTTTCCTGATAAGCAATGATTAGAATAGGATATTCACTTTTATTTTAAAAACGAAGGTTAGGCTGCTGATCAGTCATGCACTAACCCCGAGCAAGGCTCCCAGCTTTGCTCTATACACTGGATCCAAGGCACGTATTGGCCTGTTATGACCACGAATCTGCTCCGATTACGAATCTAGTCCATATTTAAAAATAATCAAATTCTATAACAATAATATGATAAACAATATAATTCAATAAACTGAATCATAAACAGTATTTATCTTTAATCACAAGGTGATTCATAACACCATGAAGGTATAGCAAGGTAAACAGGAAGATTAGCTTTCAATCCAGGGAAAGAATCAAAGTGTAGAAAACCAAGGGTTCAAAAGTTATAAGGAATGGTCTTCTGTTATACAAGGCATAAAGGTTCGTATGTTAAGCAATCTCATATCAAGAATCAGTATATGGTAGATATGTATTTGTGGAGTAGTATCAGATATGTGTGGTTCGTATCCAAGAGTTCAACAATCAGTGGTTTACAAGAAATCAGGCTTGCGGCTCAAGATCAATAAGAATCAGGGTTTAGGGTTAAGTACTTCAAAGTACTTGCAATATAGAACAAGGACTAATTGGGAATAATTGCAACATAAGGAAAAGAATTCATAAGTACTTGTAATACATTACAAGAAAGATCAGAAGCACTTGCAATTATACTACAAGAAAGTTCGGGGACACTTGCCTTATCAATTCGCTTTCACTTTACTAACACTTGTCAATTGGTTCCCACTCACAGACCGCTTGCTTTCTCTTTCTACATCTCGCTTCCTCTATTAGACATCACATATACTTATCAACACTACTTCTCATCTCATTATACTCGATACAAACTTCTATCTACCCTTCGTTTCACCCAAATCCGACGTACGGATTAAAAGTTACAGCAAAAATAGTCAAACAACGCAAATACAATCATTTTATACATCAATCGGATCACATATAGCACATAGCACATAAGATATTCAATCCAAATAATTTTTTAAAGAAGATTCGGGGTTAAAATAATTTTCCAAGTATTTAATACGAATTTGTGAACATTTTTCGGAATTAAAACGGGACTCCGAATCATTTTAGAGTTCGAATCCCAAATCTGACTTTAAAATAACTTTATAATAAATATCGAGCTTTGAAAATAATTTAAAATAATATTTTAAAACTCGAAACTATTTTTCTGAATTTTTAAATCAAAAGAAAATAATTAAATCAAATTAAATATTCAATTATAATTAATTAATAACTAATTAAATTGATTAATAAATTAATTAATTAATTAATTGACTAATTGAGTAATTAATTATTAATTAAAAAAAATTAATTAAATAATTTAGATTTAATTTCGAATTGAAAAAAGTAATTTTTAGAATTAAAGATATTGATTTTTGGAGTTTAAAATAATTAAAAACAATTTTTGAAAATCAAAGAAAAACAGGATATCATTTTTGAAAATAATTAAAACTAAAATCAAGTTTTTGTAAAGGTTTAAAACAGAAATACTATTTTTGCAAGATAGGGAAAGTCCAGGGGGGCTAAATGGCAATTTGCCACTATTACCTTCCCCACCCACAACTCCGGCGGCGGCGGCGACAGCTATTAACCCCGCCCCGAGCTCGTCGGAAAACCGCTTGCAAATCCTGAGGCTGACAGAAAGGTGCATATCAGGAAAACGTGATGAGATAAACTCAAATATGTCAACAAGATTACCAGAAGCTCAAAGAACCAACCGGAAATTCTGGTCAAACTTCATCGCCGGAGAAGCTTCCCCAAAATCCGGTGATCGATTCTGGCTTCCCCTTTTAAAACGGACACTACCAAATAATTACCCTTCATACGATCTGTTTAATGATGTAAGTTTTATGTTCCCAGGTTTAACGGGTCAAAAATCCGGCCAAAAAGATAAATTTTCCGGTGAAATTATTCAAGAACACCAAAAACATTCAAACTCAAAGATCAAACCAACTTTTCTACATGTTGTTGACCTCCAAATATATAATATACCAAAACGACCAGGAAGAAAAGATCTACATGATTATGCCATCAAATCACATCGAAAACATCAAGAACTAAATTTCATAATTTAATCTTTAAATAATTTGAATTAAAACAAATAAATAAGAAAAATACCTTGATTTCTGCACAAAAATAGATGGTTGATTCAGAAAGAGTTTTTCGAGAGCTTCGATTTGATATATAGCACGCCCGGATCGGAGTTCGATAACGTCTTTGTTTGTGCGATTGATTATGAAGAACGCGACGTTTAATTAGGATTTTCTCTGTGTTTTACTAGATTTTACTGTCTGAGTATGATTATACGAATAATATGAAATAAGAAAAGGGCTATTTATATATACGGAATATTAGTACATTTTGGATCGTGTTGGATCGATAAATACATTGTTTAGCCGCTAAGTATTGCAAAACAATCCGATCGGATAATATTTTGGATAACATTATCCTGTTTTGGATAAGCATCAAAAGTTTTGGATAATTATCAAAACCGGGCTTTTCATAAAATGCTTTGTACGGAGATAATGCTATCGAAATGGTTATCGTATCGAAAATATTGCGTCGGGCCGCGCACGGGTCAAACCGTAATCCGGATCGAAAAAGTCAAAACATGGAAAATATCTAGAATTACCAGATTAGGTTAGGAAGAGGTTTTCGGAAGAGTTTCGGGTTGTAAAAATGTAAAAACGATTGAGGTTGGACAATTTCCAGCTTTATAAAATAGTTTTGTAATTATTCAGAAAATAATTAATAAATTTATAAATCAATATAAAATCATATAACACTCCAAAAATTACCAGAAAAATAACTTAATTATCTATATTTTATTTTGGTCATAATAAAATTAACATACATAGACTTTACCATATATAAACATTCACATAACAACACCAATCATCAGATAATTCTCCAAAAATCACATAATAATCATTTATTGATAAAAACAATTACACGTTATGTCCCAGTTATTACAAAAAAGGTAATGGTTTTGTCACTTGAGTTGTAAACAGCAGTGGTCCATGTCTCTTTAACCACTTCACAGTAGATAACATGAGACTTCAGCATTGCATACTTAAGTTTGAAAGTTCGAATGAAGTCCACCACTTTGTGGTAATCATCAGAAGCAACAATCTCCTTATTTACTAATGCAATGAAGTTGTTCTTTTCGTACACAAACCCAGATTGAGACATGATCTTGACTACTTGTGTCATTTCTGAGAATAAGAATAGTTTTACAGAGAAAAAGATTTTGCTTTGGAGAATAAATAGTTAGGGAAATTGCTTGAGAAAGATAAAAGTAAAGAATAGAAGTGAAATTAGCTTTTATACTTACTCAGAAATAAAACTGTCAAAAATTATAAAGTGAAATAAAGTAACCAATCAAATTAGCCCAAAATAGCCGTTTAAAAATAAAGAAAACTGTCAAAATTCTAAGATTATCAGCTGAATTATACATACAGACTGTAAGTAAATTCGACGGATGATGATAAAATTACCCAGAGTAATAATTGATATTTCAACGGATGATATAATTCAACAGATGTTCATTTTCAACGGATAATGAACATCCGTCGAGATACAAATTCTGACTTAGTCAAAATTTTATCTGAGAAAGAAAATATCAACTTTTACTCTGGTTGCATTTCAATTTGCTTAGACATCAAAATAGATTAGGAGAAATTAAGCATACCTAACTCACTTACGAACCTAGTGAAGGTGGATTCATCAAGTGGTTTGGTAAAGATGTCTGTAAGTTGTTTTTTACTTGGAACAAAATGAAGTTCCATAGTACCATTCATAATATGCTCTCTAATGAAGTGGTACTTGATGTCAATGTGCTTTGTCCTTGAATGTTGTAATGGATTCTCAGTGATGACAATAGCACTTGTGTTATCATAGAAAATAGGAATCATATTCACTTGTAGACCATAGTCCAATAGTTGATTTTTCATCCATAAAATCTGTGCACAGCAACTACCAGCAGCAATATATTCAGCTTAAGCTGTAGAAGTAGAAACTGAATTTTGCTTTTTACTGAACCAGGGTACTAGCTTGTTTCCTAGAAATTGACATGTTCTTGTTGTACTTTTTCAATCAATTTTACAACCTGCATATTCTGCATCTGAATAATCAGTTATATCAAAGCCAGAATCTCTAGGGTACCAAATGCCAAGTTTTGTTGTTCCCTTCAGATATGTGAAAATTCTCTTAATAACTATTAAATGAGATTCTCAAGGATCAGTGTAATATCTGGGATATATCGTGTAATTATTTTTGCTATTAAATAAATAGTATGCATATTTCGTGTTTATTCTGTGAAGTATTATATGTGTTTAGATGTTTAAAAATAATATAAATTGAGTATTTTAATTTTTATATGTCCAAAATAAAATATAGATAATTCTCATATCTTCTTATTTATTTTTATGTTGATTTATGATTTTATAGGAAATATATGGAATTTATAAATTCTTTTTCCGAGTATTTATAAACTATTTTATTCAATCGGGAATCAACCGACGTCACCCGTTTTTATGTTTTTATAACCCGAAACTCTTCCGAGAACTCTTTCCTAACCTAATTGCAATATTCCGAGCATTTCCCATGTTTCGACTTTTTCGATCTGGCGTACGGTTTGTCCTGCGCGGTTCCCGGCGTAATATTTTCGATACAATATTCATTTCGGTAAATCAATAAAACTCGTATTTTCGATAAACGGGATCTTTTTATTAAACTATTACAATTATCACCTCGTAAAATGTGTAACCAGGCGCTGAGACCAAGATCGCAGTACAAATTGTACTAATTTGGATAATTATCCCGAAAATCGGTACCGTTTGGATCTGTTTTTATAAATAAACATACCATTTTATATCCAGATTGATCCAACGGGATACTAATTTTCCGTAATTATAAATAGCCTTTACCGTATTTTATTTCTTACTAAAAATCATTTGCAAATAGTAATTATAGAATTTTACAGAGAAAAATCATATATTCATAAAACCTACCGAGAATCAAACCTCAATTTCAAGGTGTTACTGGAATCCGTTGGTGAAACTCGAGTACTCAAATCAAAGCTCTTGAAATATACTATCAGAATCTGTGCTTCATATCACTGCAGAATCAAAGGTTTATTTTCTATATTTTTATTTATATTCGAATTATTTTAATTAAAATGATGATTTTTTGTTCGGATGATTGTTTAAATGATTTGATGATTGCATGTTGTAGAACTTGTTTTCCTGATGATTTTCATATGACATATGACTGATTTGGAGTTCAATAACATGTTCAAAATTGAGTTTAATCTTCGGATTTTAAAATTAGGGTTTATAACCCGTATGAATGTTCTTAATTGAAATTTAGGGATTTTTGTTCTAGGGGTTATTAGGTGTTGAAATATAGTGGGTTGTGTTCCTTATGAAATTTGCAATTGATTGGTGTATGGCTCGTTAACAGAGGATCCCTGAATCAAATAGAGTTGTGTTTTTAAGTTTACGTCGAGCTCGCCGGAAACCGGCGAACTTCTCGGCCAATTTCCGGCCAACTCAGGGATATGTTGTGTGTTTTGATGGCATGGTTGTGTTCCTGGTGTTGTGTAGATATGATCTGGAGGTGGTGGTGGCCTGAGCATCCCTGGATCGTCTTCTCTGGCGAGACAGGGGTGTTTTCCGGCGAACCTCTGTCAAATTACAGTTTAGTACCTGAACTTTTGGGGACGATGTAGTTTGGTCCCTGAAGTTTCCAAAATTTGCAAAAATAACCTTCCTGTTTATAAATTATTTAAAAATCATATTTTCTATTTATTTTAATTATAAAAATTCATTTTTAAATTTTGAAAATTCCAAAAATTATTATTTTAATTCCAAAAATTATTTTTAATTCAAAAATAAATCTGAATTAATTAGTTAATTAATTTTAATTAATAATTAATTAGTTAATTGGTCAATTAATACAAAAATTAATTGAATAATTGATTTACTTAATTATTAATTGATTTTAACTAATTATTTATTTAGATTTAATTATTTAAAAATTATTTAAAAACTCCGAAAAATAATTTTGAGCTTTAAAATATTACTTTAAATTGTTTTCAAGGCTCGATAATTATTAGAAAATTATTTTGAAGCCAGATGTAGCCAACCGAACCCTGTTTATTACTTTAAAATTTATCCAACGACCCGTTTTAATTTCGAAAAATGTTTTAAAAATCATATTAAATACCTGAAAGCTTGTCTATGACCCGAGGCTCCTTTATAAATGATATATCATTGATTGTTTGACGTGTTACGTGGTATATATGACTTGTTGTTTGACTGTCGGTCTATATGTTCGGTGTTTACTTGTTTATAGCGTAACTTTCAATCCGTTAGTCTAATTTGGATAAAACGAAGGGTAGATAGAAGTGTATACCGACTAGAATCGTATGAATTGAGTATTGATAGATGCTTATGATATGTGAGCAGAAGAGGCAAGGATTAGGAAAGGAAAGCAGATAGTCGAGGAGTAAGACGGTTGTGATTGGAAGTTAGTGCGGTATAGCAAGCTAGTACCAGACAAGTGTTCTGAACTTTCTCGAAATATATTGTAGATGATTGATAGTCCCATTCTATATTGCAAGTGCTTTGAAGCACTGAACCCTAAACCTTGATTCCAGTTGTTGATCTTTGAGCCGTAAACCTTATTCTTTCTGAATCATTGATTGTTGAATACCCGAGTACAAACCACAGATATACGATACTACTCCACAAATACATACAAACTAAATGCCAAACACTGAATTAAATTGCTTACATATTCAACCCATTGTACCTTATGCTTTGAAAGACCAAATCCTTGTAACCTTGAACTGTTGATTCCTTTGTTATCCAATTCTTTCATTACCTAACAGCCATTCTTTGAAATTGCCATATTGTTCCTTTGTGAAGATCGAAACCATCTCATTATTGAACATCCAATGTTGTTTATGATTTTGTTTATTGTTTTACATTGATTATTCTGTTATTATGTTAGAATTGGATTGTTTTATAAAATTGTGGACCAGATTCATGGTCAGGCCAGATTGGTGGTCAAGTTAGGCCAATGTGTGCCTTGGATCCAGTAATTAGAGCAGAGTTGTGTGCCTTGCTCGGGGTTTGTGCGTGACAGATCAGCAGCCTAACCTTGGTTTTTAAAATGAAAATATAATATCCAATTCTAAATCATTAATCATTGTTCACTTAACACCTTAACCCTTTTCACTTGATGATCACTATTCTCAGTCTTATCATTGTGACTTGCTGAGCTAGTTAGCTTATTTGTGCGATGCTGTTTATGTTCTTTTCCAGTTAAGAATGAACCAGTGGGTAGCGAGGATCCCCAATCCAGTGCGAGTGCTAGAGGTCCAGGTTGATGAAGTTAAGCTAGCGGACAGCTTTTGAGATAGTTTAAGTTTGTAAAAGTTTGTAATAATATTTAATATTCAGTTCTGAGTTTGAATAGTTGGGATTTGGACGTTTGTAATATAAAGTGTGTGTGTGTGTGGCTTGTGTACAAACTTTAACCTGTTGCGGTCCGTGG
Organism: Apium graveolens; assembly: GCF_009905375.1. Taxonomy (NCBI): domain Eukaryota; kingdom Viridiplantae; phylum Streptophyta; class Magnoliopsida; order Apiales; family Apiaceae; genus Apium; species Apium graveolens. Next base: position 250,519,468 of record NC_133650.1, on the reverse strand, counting down.
TAGTTGGTAAGTAGGGTCACTGCATATTATTATTATCTTTATTATTGTTATAAGCAGGTTATAAATAAGGTGTGTGTGTGTGTGTGGACCCCAAACTTCTAACCTGGGTTTGGAGGGCGCCACAGGTTTGGTATCAGAGCTACAGGTTATAAGTCACTGACACAAGCCTAGATTGACGGAAATGGGTAGAGGGTTAGGATTAGAAGTAAGGAAATAGAAAGATAGAATGTCGAGAGGTTGAGTGCTACGGTATAACAGGTATTAGTATGATTCGCGTTGTGGTTCGAGATTCTTATACTGCGATATGATTTCAGATAGCAGCGATGGCCGACTCTTTCATCTCCGTACTAGCTGATCACTCAGAGCCCTCAGTTGGAGGACCATCTTCAGATCCACGTCCTATTGTTCCACCAGTGTTGGCTATTTTACCTTCACCTGTATTGTAGCCCGTACCACTACAGGCTATTCTACCCCCAGGCATGAGGCCACCTATCAGAGGACCCTCACCTGCTGGTTCAGGCTTTACTGGTCACTCGGTTACAGGTGTACCTTTTCAGTTCTCTTCTTATCATGTTCCATATCATCAGTTTGAGGCTTGCCTTATGGTGCAGCGATTCCTACAGGGTCAGATTCAGGAGTTATTACATATCATGCGTACCAGAGATGTTGGGAGTGGTGAGAGGCGACTCAGAGAGAGGCTCCAGGTGTTTCGGAGAGCAGCTGCTGTGAGGATTGCTGAGGCTACTCATGAGGATATCACCCCTGATTTTCTTGTGGAGTGGGCTAAGTGGGTTCCGGAGGAGCTTGAGGAGATTGGAGGAACAGACTTGCCCTGAGCTAGAGGCACAGAGATGGAGATGCTGATCAGTGCTGTTGTGGTTGTTTAGTATGTACAGTAGTGTGTAGTATGTATCAGTAGACTTTTGGGTTGTATTTATAGACTAGATCTGCTGAGTAGTGAGTAGGTTTATTGTACCCTTTTGCTTTTACTTCCGAAACGTCTTTACGCTTGTACTACATAAAACTTTTGATCTATATATATCAGTACCTTTTCCTTTCCAGCATTGTCATTTATATTATTGCACCTGTTTTACTTTACTTTATTTATTGTACCAGTTATACCACTGTGATACCATGTACCCTATTCCCTTAATTGTTTATATTCTGTAAAGAAGCATGCAATTTACTTAGTTCAACTGTTAAAACTGTTTTAAAAAAGAGATATTTTTGTTTTACAAAACTTTTCTTTTATGGAAAGGATTTGATTTAAAAGCTAAATAAGTTGTTTGATTCTTTACAGAAAATGTCTCCCAGAAGAAATACCCACACCAACACCGAGAATGAAGAAACCAACAACAACAATAATAACCAAGATGATACCAACCAGAATGCAAACCCAGGACCCATAGACCCAGCAATAGCTCAGATTCTCCAAATCTTGGCCCAACAAACATTTCACTTGACTCAACAACAACAAAGATAGACCAATCCTCAGGTAACTTTCAAAACTTTTCAGGCGGTAAACCCACCAGAATTCAAGGGTTCCTTATATCCGATTGAAGCGAATATTTGGTTAAAGGAAATAGAGAAGTCGTATGCTTTAGTTAAAGTAAAAGAATAACAGAAGGTGGAGTTTGCAAGTTATTATTTGAAGAATGAGGCCACCTATTGGTGGGAGACTGTGAAGACATTGGAAGGTACAGATGTTATTACTTGGGGGAGATTTAAGGAATTATTTTTAGAAAAATATGTTCCCCAGTTTGTTCAGGATCAGATGGAGCTGAAGTTTTTAGAGTTAAAGCAAGGAAATATGTCGGTAGCTGATTATGAAAGTAAGTTTGAAGAATTGTCAAAGTATGTACCGTCATATGTAGATACTGACAGGAAGAAGGCTAAGAGATTCCAACAAGGTCTGAAGCCATGGATTATAGGGAAGGTAGCCATATTTGAATTGGATACCTATGCAGGAGTTGTATAGAAGGCCATGATTGCAGAAACTGAGAGTGAGATGTCACAGAAAGAAAAGGAAAGTAAGAAGAGGAAGTTTGAAGGGAATGAAGGTCATTCACAACCAGGGAAGTTTCCAAATTTTAAGAAGGGCAAGTTTCAGCCAGGGAGAAATTTTAATTTCAGAAAGCAAAATGCAGGCGACGGAGGTCAAAGCAACTGTCCAGTCAATGTAAATCAACCGAATTAGTTGAGGTTACTTTTCCAGATTGTCAGGTATGTGGGAAAAACATGGAGAAGTCTGTAATAAGTTGAATGTGGTTTATTTCAAGTGTAATCAGAAAGCGCACTATTTGAGGGAGTGCCGCAATCATCTAGCAAGAGAGACAACAAACAAGGATCAGCCTATCCGGAATCCAGCGGTTAAGGTTCCAGCTATTGGATTTACATGCTTTAAATGTGGGAAGCCAGGACATATATCCAGGGATTGCAAGACACCAGCTCCAGTTAGTAATGCATTAAGAATTATGGGATCTACTTCAGCAGTAAATGAGACTCCAAGGGCTAGAGTTTTTGATATGTCTGTGAAGGATGCTATTCAGGATACTGATATCATGCTTAATGTGAATTCTTTATGTGGCAAAGTGTTAATAGATTCGGGAGCAACTCGATCGTTTATTTCTCAAGATTTTGTTAGTAAGTTAAATTGTCCAATTGAATATTTAAATGAAATAATGACTATGGAATTAGAAAATCAAGAACGTATATCTGTTAATTAAGTTTGTGGGAATTGTGAGATTGAGATTTCTGGTAATAAGTTTTATGTAGATTTGATACCATTTAAGCTAGGAGAGTTTGATGTTATCTTAGGAATAGATTGGTTATCTAAGCACGATGCCCAGATAGATTGTCAAAATAAGAAGGTAATGGTGAAGACGCCAGACGAGAGGATAGTAACGTTTAAGGGCCAGAAGCAAGTAAAGAAGTTTCTAACAATGATTCAAGCTAAAAAGTTACTACGGCAAGGATGCGAGCATTTTGTTGCTTATGTGATTGATAGAAGTCAGAAGCCAGCAAAATTTAAAGATATTTCAGTAGTCAATGAATTTCCAGACGTGTTTCCCGATGAGTTACCAGGACTTCCTCCAGACAGAGAAATTGAGTTTGCAATTGACTTAGCACCTGGAACGGAACCGGTATCCAAGGCCCCATATAGAATGGCGCCCGTTGAGATGAAGGAACTAGCAAAGCAATTGCAAGAGTTGTTAGAGAAAGGAGTAATCAGACCTAGTGTATTCCTGTGGGGTGCACTGGTACTATTTGTCAAGAAGAAGGATGGAAACATGAGACTGTGCATCGACTATCGGGAGCTCAATAAGCTTAAAATCAAGAACAAGTATCCGTTACCCAGAATTGATGATTTGTTTGACCAATTGAAAGGAGCCAAGTACTTCTCCAAGATCGATTTGAGATCGGGATATCATCAACTAAAGATTAAGCCATAGGATATACCAAAGACAGCTTTCAGAACAAGGTATGGACATTATGAATTTTTAGTGATGTCTTTTGGATTGACCAATGCCCCGGCAGTATTCATGGACCTGATGAACAGAATTTTCAAGGAATACTTGGACAAGTTTGTTATTGTGTTTATAGATGATATTTTGATTTATTCAAAGACAGAAGAGGATCATGCAGAACATTTAAGAATAGCTTTGGAGATTTTAAGGAAAAAGAAGTTATATGCTAAATTCTGAAAGTGTGAGTTTTGGCTACAGGAAGTTCAATTCTTAGGACACATAGTCAGTAATGAAGGGATCAAAGTGGACCCAGCGAAGATTGAAGCAATTACAAATTGGGAAAGACCGAGAACACCAACATTGGTAAGAAGTTTTTTGAGATTAGCGGGATATTATCGCCGATTTGTTCAAAATTTCTCAAGGATTGCAACACCATTGACGAAGCTTACACGGAAGAATGAAAAGTTTATATGGAACGATAAATGTGAAGAAAGTTTTCAGGAATTAAAGCGAAGATTAATCACGGCACCTGTTTTGTCACTTCCAGATGACCAAGGGAATTTTGTAATCTATAGCGATGTTTCCCATAAAGGACTCGGATGTGTTCTGATGCAGCACGATAAGGTTATTGCGTATGAGTCAATGCAATTGAAACCACACAAATAGAAGTATCCTACCCATGATTTGGAACTAGCAGCTATAGTATTCGCTTTGAAGATTTGGAGACATTATCTATATGGAGAAAAATGCGAGATTTATAGGGATCACAAAAGCTTGAAGAACATATTCACTCAGAAGGAGCTTAATATGAGACAGAGAAGATGGTTAGAGTTGATTAAGGATTATGATTGCACGATTAACTATCATCCCGGTAAAGCAAACGTTGTGGCGGACGCGTTAAGTCGGAAAGAAAAGTTGAATGTGTTATCAGTACCCGAAGAGATATACAAGGAATTTCAGAAACTGGAATTGGAGATTATAATTTGCAAGCCTGATGAAGCAAAAGTGTATAGTATGACTTTCCAGCCGGAGTTATTAGAGAAGATAAGGAATTGTCAAGAAGAGATAATGGATCAGGACATAAATCGTTTGGTAGGTGAAGAATTGTACACGCAAAAGGATGATCAAGGTATTCTTAGGTTTTCTTCTAGAATTTGGATTCCACCAATAACGGAGTTGAAGAATGAAATTTTACAGGAAGCTCATAATTTAAGGTATTCAATCCATCAGGGGAGTATCAAGATGTACAGAGATTTAAAGGAAAATTATTGGTGGCCAGATATGAAGAGGGAAATTGCAGATTGGGTTAGCAGATATTACACATATCAGAGAGTTAAAGTAGAGCACCAGAGACCAAGTGGATTGTTGCAACCATTAGATATTCCAGAATGGAAGTGGGAGCATATTGCCATGGATTTCATAGTTGGATTACCAAGAACGAAAGCTAATCATGTGCCATTTGGGTTATAGTGGACAGACTTACCAAGTCAGCTCATTTTCTGCCTATAAATGAAAGATTTTCACTAGACAAGTTAGTCCATATGTACCTGAAAGAAATCGTAGTTCATCATGGAGTCCCTGTGTCTATCGTATCCGATCGAGATCCAAGATTTAATTCAAGATTTTGGAAGAGTTTTCAAGAATGTTTGGGAACGAGACTAAATATAAGCACGGCTTACCATCCACAGACGGACGGCTAGAGTGAAAGAACAATCCAGACAATCGAAGACATGTTACATGTTTGTGCCATTGATTTCAAAGGAAGTTGGGACGAGCATTTACCCTTGTAGAATTTGCTTACAACAACAGTTATCACACCAGTATTGGGATGCCACCCTATGAAGCTCTTTATAGACGCAAATGTCGATCTCATGTATATTGGGTGAAGTGGGAGAACGCAAAATACTTGGACCTGAATTGGTGCAACAGACGAAGGAAGTTGTGGAAATTATCCAGAAGAGATTGATAGCAGCACAAGATCGTCAAAGGAAATATGCAGATCAATCAAGGAAAGATATGGAATTCGAAGAAGGAAATCTGGTATTACTGAAAGTATCGCCATGGAAAGGATTGACACGATTTGGAAAGAAAGGAAAACTGAGCCCAAGATATTTTAGACCTTTTGAGATTCTAAAACGTGTTGGCAAAGTAGCTTACAAGTTGGAATTACCTCCGCACATGGAGCATATTCACAATGTTTTTCACGTATCGATGCTTAAAAAGTATAATCTAGACTCCAGGCATGTAATCGAATACGAGCCAATAGAGCTTCAAGCAGATTTGTCATATGTAGAGAGTCCGATAGAGATTCTAGAGGAAAGAGAGAAAATGTTAAGAAATAAAGTGGTAAAGTTAGTAAGAGTATTGTGGAGAAACCGAAACGTTGAAGAGTCAACCTTGGAATTAGAAAGTGACATGAGAGAAAAGTACCCTCATTTATTTTGTTAGGAGATTCTGAGGACAGAATCCTTTTAAGGGGGAAGGATGTAATATCTGGAATATATCGTGTAATTATTTTTGCTAATAAATAAATATTATGCATGTTTCGTGTTTATTCTGTGAAGTATTATATGTGTGTGGATGTTTAAAAACAATATAAATTGAGTATTTTAATTTTTATATGTCCAAAATAAAATATAGATAATTGTTTATTTATTTTTATGTTGATTTATGATTTTATAGGAAATATATGGAATTTATAAATTCTTTTTCCGACTATTTATAAACTATTTTATTCAATTGGGAACCAACCGACGTCACCCGTTTTTACATTTTTATAACCCGAAACTCTTCTGAAAACTCCTTCCTAACCTAATTGCAATATTCTGAGCATTGTCCATGTTTCGACTTTTTCGATCCGGCGTACGGTTTGTCCTGCGCGGGTCCCGGCGTAATATTTTTGATAAAATATTCATTTCGGTAAATCAATAAAACTAATATTTTCGATAAACAGGATCTTTTTATTAAACTATTACAATTATCACCTCGTAAAACGTGTAACCAGGCGCTGAGACCAAGACCGTAGTACAAATTGTACTGATTTGGATAATTATCCCCAAAACCGGTACTGTTTGGATCTGTTTTTATAAATAAACGTACCATTTTATATCCGGAATGATCCAACGGGATACTAATTTTCAGTAATTATAAATAGCCTTTACCGTATTTTATTTCATACCAAAAATCATTTGCAAACTGTAATTATAGAATTTTACAGAGAAAATTCATATATTCATAAAACCTACCGAGAATCAAACCTCAATTTCAAGGTGTTACCGGAATCCGTTGGTGAAGCTCGAGTACTCAAATCAAAGCTCTTGAAATATACTATCAGAATCTGTGCTTCATATCACTGCAGAATCAAAGGTTTATTTTCTATATTTTTATTTATTTTTGAATTGTTTTAATTAAAATTATGAATTTTCGTTCGGATGATTGTTTGAATGATTTGATGATTGCATGTTGTAGAGCTAGTTTTCCTGATGATTTTCATATGTCATATGACTGCTTTGATCATAATAAAATTAACATACATAGACTTTACCACATATAAACAATCACATAACAACACCAATCATCAGATAATTCACCAAAAACTACATAATAATTTATATAATAATCATTTATTGATAAAAACAATTACACGTTATATCCCGGTTATTATAGAAAAGGTAATGGTTTTGTCACTTGAGTTGTAAACAGTAGTGGTCCATATCTCTTCAACTACTTCACAGTAGATAACAGGAGACTTCAGCATTGCATACTTCAGTTTGAAACTTCGAATGAAGTCCATCACTTTGTGGTCAGAAGCAACAATCTCCTTGTTTACTAATACAACGAAGTTGTTCTTTTTGTACACAAACCCAGATTGGGACATGATCTTGACTACTTGTGCAATTTCTGAGAATAAGAATAGTTTTCAGAGAAAAAGATTTTGCTTTGAAGAAGAAATAGTTAGGGAAATTGCTTGAGAAAGATAAAAGTAAAGAATAGAAGTGAAATTAGCTTTTATACTTACTCAGAAATAAAATTGTCAAAAATTATAAAGTGAAATAAAGTAACCAATCAAAGTAGCCCAAAATAGCCGTTTAAAAATAAAGAAAACTGTCAAAATTCTAAGATTATCTGTTGAATTATACATATAGACTGTAAGTAAATTCGACGGATGATGCTCAAGATTAATGGCTAAGATTGAGTACAATTCGACCGATGATGATAAAATTACCCAGAGTAATAATTGATATTTTAACGGATGATATAATTCAACAGATGTTCATTTTCAACGGATAATGAACATCCGTCGAGATACAAATTCTGACTTAGTCAAAATTTTATCTGAGAAAGAAAATATCAACTTTTACTCTGGTTGCATTTCAATTTACTTAGACATCAAAATAGATTAGGAGTAATTAAGTATATCTAACTCACTTACCAACCTAGTGAAGGTGGATTCATCAAATGGTTTGGTAAAGATGTCTGTAAGTTATTTTTCACTTGGAACAAAATAAAGTTCCACAGTACCATTCATAACATGCTCTCTAATGAAGTGGTACTTGATATCAATGTGCTTTGTCCTTGAATATTGTACTGGATTCTCAGTGATGACAATAGTACTTGTGTTATCACAGAAAATAGGAATCATATTCACTTGTAGACCATAGTCCAACAGTTGATTTTTCATCCATAAAATCTGTGCACAGCAACTACCAGCAGCAATATATTCAGCTTAAGCTATAGAAGTAGAAACTGAATTTTGCTTTTTACTGAACGAGGATACTAGCTTGTTTCCTAGAAATTGAAAGGTTCTTGTTGTACTTTTTCTATCAATTTTACAACCTGCATAATCTGCATCTGAATAACCAGTTATATCAAAGCCAGAATCTCTAGGGTACCAAATGCCAAGTTTTGGTGTTCACTTCAGATATGTGAAAATTCTTTTAATAGCTATTAAAAGAGATTCTCTAGGATCAATGTAATATCTGGGATATATCGTGTAATTATTTTTGCTAATAAATAAATATTATGCATATTTCGTGTTTATTCTGTGAAGTATTATATGTGTTTCGATGTTTAAAAATAATATAAATTGAGTATTTTAATGTTTATATGTCCAAAATAAAATATAGATAATTGCCATATCTTCTTATTTATTTTTATGTTGATTTATGATTTTATAGGAAATATATGAAATTTATAAATTCTTTTTTCAAGTATTTATAAACTATTTTATTCAATCGGGAACCAACTGACATCACCCGTTTTTACGTTTTTATGATCCGAAACTCTTCCGAGAACTCCTTCCTAACCTAATTGCAATATTCCGAGCATTTTCCATGTTTCGACTTTTTCGATCTGGCGTACGGTTTGTCCTGTGCGGGTCCCGGCATAATATTTTTGATACAATATTCCTTTCGGTAAATCAATAAAACTCGTATTTTCGATAAACGAGATCATTTTATTAAACTATTACCATTATCACCTCCTAAAACGTGTAACCAGGCGCTGAGACCAAGACCGCAGTACAAATTTGTTAGATATATTTGATAATGTCATGGCTGTTATAATTTATGTTTAGATTTCAGATCTTACTTAAGAGGACAAATCAGTACTTAACTGTTGATCAGTACTTATACTGAAAGTCAGGACTTAAGGATATCAGTACTTATATTATCAGGAGATAATCATCAGAAGTTAGATATCAGAACTTAAGTGCTGAAGGATGATCAGAGAAGGACGGTAGCTGATTAAAGGAAAGAAGATTGAGATAAACATAAGAAGAGATATGCATGAAGAAGGAATTCCGTGAAGAATGGAATACTTGGAAGAAAAGATATCTGATTGATATATTTTAGGAAGCAGAATTATATTCCATATCAATTAGCGATTATCTTGTAACTGTGTAGTATATAAACACAGACATAGGGTTTACACTATAAGTGTTATCATATATTCGAGAAGATTATTCATTGTAACCCTAGCAGCTCTCGTGATATTTGTTCATCACTGAGAGGTAACAGTTCCATACTGTAACAGAGTTTATTGTTTCAATAAAGTTTGTTTTCTGTTACTTAATATATTAAAGTTCGATTTGATTGTATTATACACTGTATTCACCCCCTCTACAGTGTGTGTGACCTAACAAAATTGTACTGATTTGGATAATTATCCCCAAAACCGGTACTGTTTGGATCTGTTTTTATAAATAAACGCACCATTTTATATCTGGAATGATCCAACGGGATACTAATTTTCCGTAATTATAAATAGCCTTTATCGTATTTTATTTCGTACCAAAAATCATTTGCAAACTGTAATTATAGAATTTTACAGAGAAAATTCATATATTCATAAAACCTACCGAGAATCAAACCTCAATTTCAAGGTGTTACCAGAATCCGTTGGTGAAGCTCGAGTACTCAAATCAAAGCTCTTGAAATATACTATCAGAATCTTTGCTTCATATCACTGCAGAATCAAAGGTTTATTTTCTATATTTTTATTTATTTTTGAATTGTTTTAATTAAAATTATGAATTTTTGTTCGGATGATTGTTTGAATGATTTGATGATTGCATGTTGTAGAGCTTGTTTTCCTCATGATTTTCATATGTCATATGACTAATTTGTTCATAATAAAATTAACATACATAGACTTTACCACATATAAACATTCACATAAAAACACCAATCATCAGATAATTCACCAAAAATTACATAATAATCATATAATAATCATTTATTGATAAAAACAATTACACGTTATGTCCCGGTTATTATAGAAAAGGTAATGGTTTTGTCACTTGAGTTGTAAACAGTAGTGGTCCATATCTCTTCAACCACTTCACAGTAGATAACAGGAGACTTCAGCATTGCATACTTCAGTTTGAAACTTCGAATGAAGTCCATCACTTTGTGGTCAGAAGCAACAATCTCCTTGTTTACTAATGCAACAAAGTTGTTCTTTTCGTACTCAAACCCGGATTGGGACATGATCTTGACTACTTGTGCAATTTCTGAGAATAGGAATAGTTTGCAGAGAAAAAGATTTTGCTTTGGAAAAGAAATAGTTAGGGAAATTATTTGAGAAAGATAAAAGTAAAGAATAGAAGTGAAATTAGCTTTTATACTTACTTAGAAATAAAATTGTCAAAAATTATAAAGTGAAATAAAGTAACCAATCAAAGTAGCCCAAAATAGCCGTTTAAAAATAAAGAAAACTGTCAAAATTCTAAGATTATCTGTTGAATTATACATATAGACTGTAAGTAAATTCGACGGATGATGCTCAAGATTAATGGCTAAGAATGAGTACAATTCGACCGATGATGATAAAATTTCCCAGAGTAATAATTGATATTTTAACGAATAATATAATTCAGTAGATTTTCATTTTCAACGGATAATGAACATCCGTCGAGATACAAATTCTGACTTAGTCAAAATTTTATCTGAGAAAGAAAATATCAACTTTTACTCTGGTTGCATTTCAATTTACTTCGACATTAAAATAGATTAGGAGTAATTAAGCATATCTAACTCACTTACCAACCTAGTGAAGGTGGATTAATCAAGTGGTTTGGTAAAGATGTCTGTAAGTTGTTTTTCACTTGGAACAAAATAAAGTTCCACAGTGCATTCATAACATGCTCTCTAATGAAGTGGTACTTGATGTCAATGTGCTTTGTCCTTGAATGTTGTACTGGATTCTCAGTGATGACAATAGCACTGGTGTTATCACAGAAAATAGGAATCATATTCACTTGTAGACCATAGTCCAACAGTTGATTTTTCATCCATAAAATATGTGCACAGCAACTACCAGCAGCAATATATTCAGCTTAAGCTATAGAAGTAGAAACTGAATTTTGCTTTTTACTGAACCAGGATAGTAGCTTGTTTCCTAGAAATTGAAAGGTTCTTGTTGTACTTTTTCTATCAATTTTACAACCTGCATAATCTGCATCTGAATAACCAGTTAGATCAAAGCCAGAATCTCTAGGGTACCAAATGCTAAGTTTTGGTGTTCACTTCAGATATGTGAAAATTCTCTTAATAGCTATTAAATGAGATTCTCTAGGATCAGTGTAATATCTGGGATATATCGTGTAATTATTTTGCTAATAAATAAATATTATGCATATTTCGTGTTTATTCTGTGAAGTATTATATGTGTTTCGATGTTTAAAAATAATATAAATTGAGTATTTTAATTTTTATATGTCCAAAATAAAATATAGATAATTGCCATATCTTCTTATTTATTTTTATGTTGATTTATGATTTTATAGGAAATATATGAAATTTATAAATTCTTTTTTCGAGTATTTATAAACTATTTTATTCAATCGGGAACCAACCGACATCACCCGTTTTTACTTTTGTATAATCCGAAACTCTTCCGAGAACTCCTTCCTAACCTAATTGCAATATTCCGAGCATTTTCCATGTTTCGACTTTTTCGATCTAGCGTACGGTTTGTCCTGCGCGGGTCCCGACACAATATTTTTGATATAATATTTGTTTCGGTAAATCAATAAAACTCTTATTTTCGATAAACGGGATCATTTTATTAAACTATTACCATTATCACCTCATAAAACGTGTAACCAGGCGCTGAGACCAAGACCACAGTACAAATTTTACTGATTAGGATAATTATCCCCAAAACCGGTACCGTTTGGATCTGTTTTTATAAATAAACGTACCATTTTATATCCGGAATGATCCAACGGGATACTAATTTTCAGTAATTATAAATAGCCTTTACCGTATTTTATTTCGTACCAAAATTCATTTGCAAACAGCAATTATAAAATTTTACAGAGAAAATTCATATATTCATAAAACCTACCGAGAATCAAACCTCAATTTCAAGGTGTTACCAGAATCCGTTGGTGAAGCTCTAGTACTCAAATTAAAGCTCTTGAAATATACTATCAGAATCTGTGCTTCATATCACTGCAGAATCAAAGGTTTATTTTCTATATTTTTTTATTTTCGAATTATTTTAAATAAAATTATGAATTTTTGTTCGGATGATTTTTTGAATGATTTGATGATTGCATGTTGTAGAGCTTGTTTTCCTGATGATTTTCATATGTCATATGACTGATTTGGAGTTCAATAACATGTTCAAAATTGAGTTTAATCTTCGAATTTTAAAATTAGGGTTTATAACCCTTATGAATGTTCTTAATTGAAATTTAGGGCTTATTGTTCTAGAGGTTATTAGGTGTTGAAATATAGGGGGTTATGTTCCTTATGAAATTTGCAATCGATTGGTATATAGCGCGTTAACAGAGGATCCCTGAATCGAAGGGAGTTGTGTTTTTAAGATTACGTCGAGCTCGCCGGAAACCGGCGAACTTCTCGGCCAATTTCCGGCCAACTCAAGGATAAGTTGTGTGTTTTGATGGCATGGTTGTGTTCTTGGTGTTGTGTAGATATGATCTGGAGGAGGTGGTGGCCTGAGCATCCCTAGATCGTCTTCTCCGGCGAGATAGGGGTGTTTTCCGGCGAACCCCTGTCAAATTACAGTTTAGTACCTGAACTTTTGGGGACGATGCAGTTTGGTCCCTGAAGTTTCCATAATTTTCAAGAATAACCTTCCCGTTTATAAATTATTTAAAAATCATATTTTCTATTTATTTTATTTATAAAAATTATTTTTTAAATTCTGAAAATTCCAAAAATTATTATTTTAATTCCAAAAATTATTTTTAATTCAAAAATAAATCTGAATTAATTAGTTAATTAATTTTAATTAATAATTAATTAGTTAATTGGTCAATTAATTCGAAAATTAATTGATTAATTGATTTAATTAATTATTAATTGATTGTAATTAATTATTTAATTAGATTTAATTATTTAAAAATGATTTAAAAATTCCGAAAAATAGTTTCGAGCTTTAAAATATTACTTTAAATTGTTTTCAAGGTTCAATAATTATTAGAAATTATTTTGAAGCCAGATGTGGCCAACCGAACCCTGTTTATTACTTTAAAATTTATCCAACGACCCGTTTTAATTCCGAAAAATGTTTTAAAAATCATATTAAATACCTGAAAGCTTGTCTATGACCCAAGGCTCCTTTATAAATGATATATCATTGATTTTTTGACGTGTTACATGTTATACGTGACTTGTTGTTTGACTGTCGGTCTATAGGTTCGGTGTTTACTTGTTTATAGCGTAACTTTCAATCCGTTAGTCGGATTTGGGTAAAATGAAGGGTAGATAGAAGTGTATACCGACTAGAATCGTATGAGTTGAGTATTGATAGATGCTTATGATATATGAGCAGAAGAGGCAAGACTTAGGAAAGTAAAGCAGATAGTCGAGGAGTAAGACAGTTGTGATTGGAAGTTAGTGCAGTATAGCAAGCTAGTACCAGGCAAGTGTTCTGAACTTTCTCGAAATATATTGTAGGTGATTGATAGTCACATTCTATATTGTAAGTGCTTTGAAGCACTGAACCCTAAACCTTGATTCCAGTTGTTGATCTTTGAGCCGTAAACCTTATTCTTTCTGAACCATTGATTGTTGAATACCCGAGTACAAACCACAGATATACGATACTACTCCACAAATACATACAAGCTAAATGCCAAACACTGAATCAAATTGCTTACATATTCAAACCATTGTACCTTATTCTTTGAAAGACCAAATCCTTGTAACCTTGAAACGTTGATTCATTTGTTATCCAATTCTTTCATTACCTAACAATCATTCTTTGAAATTGCCATATTGTTCCTTTGTGAAGATTGAAACCATCTCATTATTGAACATCCAATGTTGTTTATGATTTTGTTTATTACTTTACATTGATTATTTTGTTATTATATTAGAATTGGATTGTTTTATAAAATTGTGGACCAGATTCGTGGTTAGAACAGATTGTTGATCAAGTTAGGCCAATGTGTGCCTTGGATCCAGTAATTAGAGCAGAGCTGTATTCCTTCCTCGGGGTTAGTGCGTGACTGATCAGCAGCCTAACCTTGCTTTTTAAAATAAAAATATAATATCCAATTCTAAATCATTAATCATTGTTCACTTAACACCTTAACCCTTTTCACTTGATGATCATTATTCTCAGTCTTGTCATTGTGACTTGCTGAGCTAGTTAGCTTATTTATACGATGTTGTTTATGTTCTTTTCCAGTTAAAAAGGAACCAATGGGTAGCGAGGATCCCCAATCCAGTGTGAGAGCTAGGGGTCCAGGTTGATCAAGTTAAGCTAGCGGACAGCTTTTGAGATAGTTTAAGTTCGTAAAAGTTTGTAATAATGTTTAATATTCAGTTCTTAGTTTGAATAGTTGGGATATGGACGTTTGTAATATAAAGTGTGTGTGTGTGGCTTGTGTATATACTTTAACCTGTTGTGGTCCGTGGTAGTTGGTAAGTGGGGTCACTGCATATTATTATTATCTTTATTATTGTTATAAGTAGGTTATAAATAAGGTGTGTGTGTGTGGACCCCAAACTTCTGACCCGGGTTTGGAGGGCGCCATAATCAGCCTGAAATCTAGCACAAAGACAAGTAGCAAACATTATATTTGGCCTACTAGCTGTTAAATATAAAAGTGAGCCAACCATGCTTCTATAGCTTCAAGTGTCCACAGACTTTTCAGTAGTGTTTAATTCAATTTGGCAAACTTTTTGCAAAGTTTTTCATCTATAGAACCAAATATAATATCATCTACATAAATTTGAACAAGTATACTAGAGCCATTAATATTTCTAAAGAATAAGGTTTTTTCAACAGTACCTCTAGTGAAGTGAGTTTCTAAGAAATTTTTTGACAAAGTATCATACTAGGCTCTAGGTGCTTGCTTCAGTCCATAAAGTGCTTTCAAAAGATAGTAGACATATTCTGGAATATTTGGGTCTTCAAAACCAGGAGGCTGGCTGACATAGACTTCTTCCTCCAAATCTCCATTTATAAAGGCACTTTTGACATCCATTTAATAGACTTTGAAATTGGCATGGGCTGCATATGCTAAGAAAATTCTAATGGCTTCAAGTCTTGCAACAGGAGTAAAAGTTGCGTCAAAATCAATTCCTTCTTGTTGACAGTAGCCCTTTGCAACCAATCTAGCTTTGTTCCTGACAACTATGCCATTCTCATCCATCTTGTTTCTAAATACCCACTTGGTGTCAATAGGATACTTTCCTTTAGTCTTGAGTATTAGCTTCATACTTGATTCATTTCAAATTGGTTTAGCTCCTCTTGCATAGCTAAAACCCAATTAGGATCCAACAGAGCTTCTTCTACCTTTTTAGGCTCTTCCTGAGATAGGAAGCTACTATATAGACATTCAGCTTGAGTTGCTTTCCTTGTTTGCACTCTTGAAAATTCATCACCAATGATCAATTTAAATGGGTGATCTCTAGTCTATTTTCTGTAATAACCCCAATTTTTGGGAAATTTTTGAAACCCTTATGAATAGTGTTTTTGCTGAATAAGAAAACTTTTCATGCCACACTATGTAGGGGTTCTGATATGGATATTCTGAGATTTTATTAGTACTTTATATGGGATATAAGTGTATGTAAAGATCGTCAGAATCCAAATCCGAACACTTTGATTTTTCCCGGAAATCCACTAGATACAGAAAGAATTGAATATAAGGTAGCAGGATAAAAAGGATTTAAATTAAAGGATTATAATAGAGGATCATAAAAAGGAATATAATGTATTGAGAAAGGTTAAGGGAACCTAAGTAATAAGATCCCGGGTATGATCCTTCAAACGATAAACAAAAACGAAAGTTAAGTGAACCGTATAACAGATCAGCGGTCATTAGGCAAACAATTAGGAAGTTAATCAAAGGGATTAGAGAGAGTGATGTCACCCAACCAATGAGAAGAGGACAAGGAGGGAAAGATGACATCACCACATGACATGGGCATGACATGGGAAGGAAGGAGATGTGGTGGCTTCTTAACCACACAAAATCAAGGGCAAATAGGTAATTGACTAAATCAAACACAAAAACAAATCAACCAAGCCAAGCAAATTCATTCTTCATCAAAATCAAAAAGAAACCAAGGCATTGTTCTTGAGAGCTCTCGGCTTTTTACTATTGCAAAAGGCAAGAAAATTCAAAATCAAATATCCAAGCTTCCTAAATTGGTGAGTTAATTCCCTAATCATCTTCATGCTTAGTTAGGGCTATATCATGAGTTTAAGCCATCAATTCCTTCTCAATCTTCTTCATTTAATCAAAGAAGAAAACAATGAATAGTGTTTTCAAGTTTTTAACTTGACATTTTTCTTGATTTCCTTGAAGATCCAAGCATTCCTAAGACTTCCCAAGGCTTCTTAAGGCTTCCTAGCTCCTCCCACCACTTCGAGGAAGGTATATAATCTCCAAACCCTAGATTCCTATGTATTATAAGATGATTTTGATTAGTAGGGTGATATTGTAGCTTAGTGTTTGTGATTTAGAGTTTGGGATTGAAATGGTATGGAAATGGAATGGTAAATGTTGTTGTTTTGGTTAAGAGAATGTAGTATAGTTAAATTCAAGCTTAGGCATAAGTATGAATGTTAAAATTGAATTGGTTGGGGCTGATATGATGTGATAAGGATGGATGTTGGTTGTATGTTTGATTTGAGGTTGAATTGGGTTGGTTTTTAATGGTTTTAAATTGGGAAATCGCGTAAACATAGCCGTCGTAACGTCCGATTTTCTTTAGACTGTTTTTGTGCATAACATTAGGACCCGAGAACCCCTTGCTAGATTATGACCATTGCCATGTCTAGATAGCTCGTGTTACGAGCTTCGTTTTGATATGTAGTTCGTTCGATTCCGATGCACGGTTTAGGAGAAACGACCGTTTCAAGTAACGGCGTTTCGCGAACGAAACTTTTCCCCTCGCCTTACTTTGAAATATAGGTTAATTAATGTATGAAACATTTATGGTAAGTGTGTTAGGCAGTGGGTAAGACACTCGCGAAGGAATCGCCTTAAAACTTGTAAAGGTTAAATTATTAAAAATGGTGGATCCGAGGGTACTCGAGTGACTTAAGAGAATCAGTAAGCGCAAAACGAGCGTTAGAGTCTGAGTTGGCTAGAGTATAGATTTACAAGTGACTTTGGTTTAATTCCAACTTACTTGTTGCTTATAGGTTACCAGACTCGTCCCGAGCCATTCGTAACCCCCAGTCGCTCAGGCAAGTTTTCTAACCGTTATAACTGTTGTTGTGATGTATATATGTATTTGCATTATCTTGCGATAGATGCATGTTGGTTAATTAGCAAATGTTGCAATATATTGAAGCATGCTGCTATGGTATATATATATGCATGCCTGTTTCGTATTCTTTCCATATATGTCTGTTGATTCAATTGGTATTACCTATGCTAGAGGATAGCGGTAATTTGCATATACCCTTAGTATAGGGACCCAAAGGTGAAAATATTTTCTAAAACCGGGAGTCGAGGATCCCGAGTAGATTTTGTATATATGGATATAAATTTATATATATATATACTTATATATATATATATATGGTCATAGTTTTCAAAACTATTAATCGAATAAGGTTTATTCGATAACTTTAACTTTATTTTATTATTGAATATTATTTCGAATATTATTCGAAGGCTTATGACTCCTTTATATTAAATGAATATTACTTGAATATTCATTCGAGGGCTTATGACTCTTTTATATTATTTAATGAATATTATTTGAATATTCATTTGAGGATCTATGACTCCGATTATTTGCTGAGATATATTCTTTATTTTATTAAAGAATAAGGTGTCAATAATCAAACTTATTTTCGATTATTCAAATAAAGATAGTACTTTCATAAAAGTATATCTTTGGTTATTTAATAATCGTTTCAAGTATAAGTTCTAATACTTCTACTTCAATTATTTTTATAAAGATTATTCTTTATGGGAATATTATTTAAATAATAATATTCAGACATTTTCTAAATATTCTGGGGACTGATTTACTTCATTAAATCAGTTTTACTCCAAACACTCTTTAAAGTGTTTAGAGTCTTCAAAATGATTTTTAAAAGTTAGAGCGGATCCCAAAACTCATTTTTATATTTAAGATCTTCCTTTTTAAGGGGATTTAAATACTCGCTCAAAACCTGAGGGATCCGGCTCTGTGGTGTATTTTATATTCGCAACACGGTTGCAGTTTTGGTAAATGAATTGATTACTTACCCAACGTTCGGGAAGTAAGTCCATCTATTGAGTCGGCATAAGCAACATGGGCTCAGTGGGCGTCCATGATAGTGTAAGTGGCTCAGTGGGAGTCCATCAAATACATAAGTGGCTGAGTGGCAGTCCAGCATAAGGTCCTATTACGACCAGGGTGATGACCAGTGGGGAATTCGTCCATCTACTAGTAGAAAAGGTTACTTATGAGTATCTTTGCCTGATCAGCAAGATATCTGGTTTATGCCAAAATTCTTTTCCTTTCCAAATTTATTGGATATTGCAATTCTGTTCATACTTCACATGACAGAGGTTTTCAGGAAATGTATAAAGGAAGATGTATATGTGGATATATATATATATATATATATATATATATATATCAGAACTTAATGAAGTATATCATAACTTCATTTCCTTTAATAATATTTTAAAGATTTAATCTATTCAAATCTTGTCTTGTAGTCTCATCTATGTGATGAACTGTTGAAAGCTCATTATATTTTGAACAATGGTAGTTCAAGTAGCTTTATAAATGATATAAGTGTAGTGAAGTATTTGGTAACTTCATCTTTTAAACTTATATCTATTTAATAATTATCTTATGAATGACAAAGATTTTCAGAAAAACGTTGAGACAAGGTTAGATATATGAGATCACCTTGCAACGATATTTTTTTATACAGTTATACACTGGAACTCTGTGTGTATTATGCATGGAAGAGGACTTCCAATATTTTGAAAAGTATATATGTATATATACTGAATATTTTGCGACTTCATCGCATTAAGATATCAAACTTGGTTCATTTCTTTTGACCAAGACTTTCATGAGTACTATGAGAAGGCTCATATTGTTAATCATTATACATATTATTTTGGTGGGCTTGCTGCTCACCCTTGCTTTCTTCTTTCATCACACAACAACAGATAGAAAAGATGAACAGGACCAAGCTCCCGATTCGCAAGCGATTAGGAGACGTTCAGCAGTTTTCTAGAAGCATTGATGCCGCCGTAGCTGAGGTAGGAACTACCAATAGGCTAGGGTTTCAACTTTTGATGTACCAGATTTATGTATATTTATGAATTGTAATAATGGCAAAGAAATGTAAATTTATTCAGAAAACCTTTTAAGGTGTATGGGCAGATAATTGTGGAATAAAATGACTTGTGGTTATTTTTGGATGTTCATCTCTGAGACTATAATGTGTGGTGTGTGTGTTTATTGTGGGGTCACAGTACAGAGTAGTTGAGTAATTATTAAGATTGGGTGTTATTAAGGGAAATGGGACTCGTGATAACCCAGATCCCCGACCCCGGATTTGGGGGTGTTACAGAAATGGTATCAGAGCCAAGCGTTATAAACCTCAGAGATGATGTGACCTTAAGATAATAAGTTCACTAAGATAATAAGAACTCTTGCCAAGTTCATAGTCGGGCTACCTAACGTAGCACTGACAGTTAAAACCCTTACGGGAACCCTTATAAGTATCGTGATAGTAACATAGTTCGTTCTCGTATAGGGCAGCGGGGCACCGAACCTTGAGGTTCAGGAGCATCAGCATGAGGATGTTTTATTACAAGTTGGAGATCAAATTGTGAATCCGATGGAGTACCCTAATGAGGGACCGGATGAGGTTCAGATAGAGAATGTTGCGGTTTGAGGATGTTATTCCGGAAAGGATTGTGGCTGAGGAGGATCTCATGGAGGATCCTGATGAGAATGAAGAAAGGACCGCTGAGGAACAGATGACCGTAGTCAGGGCGACTACCAGAGCAAGAATGGCCGCGAGGGTGGCAATAGAGGATGAAGAATTACCAAGGGCACAAAGGTTAATGAGGGCAGAAGAAGTGGGGCCTTCCATGACCCCAATTATACCAGTATCAGACCCTCTTCCAGAGGCTCCTGTAGACATCCATGAGGTTCCACCAATTCCTGTTCCCTCCCCTGTACAGAGCCCAACACATACTGAGGAAATGCCACCTTTATCCCCTGCACCATTATCACCTGATACCGTGCTTGGTTATCCATTTGGATCTCCTGGGTCTGCACCACCTGCACCCCATGGACTGCTAGATGCTACCACTCAGGCTTCTCTTATCGCTGATTATCATATGACTTTGGGTGGCCTGTCAGAGGCCCGGAATGTTAGGAGTGATCTGTTGGATCGACTTACTGCACCAAGGATTGAGGGTGGGATACTTCCGGCAGGATTAGCGTATAGCATGGAAAGGATTGAGGCTACCACCCGTGTTACAGCTAGAGGCCATCTTGAGGGTCAGGTTGATCCGGCTCTACTCGCGACTATCTTAGACCTCATCACCTCTGTGATGGAGCAGGTTAGGGATGTCGTGCGTGCTCGCATCTCTTAATCCATGGTAGTGTGCAGAGCCAGAGCAATCAAACAAGGGTTTCATGTAGCACCGCTTTTGGAGGATTAGCCTAAGTTATGAATGATTAGTTTTAATGACAAGATGACTATCTATGGTAGTACTTTTGGGATAGGAGCGATAAGTTCATATGATGTAATCCTCTTTAATATGTTCAGTTGTTGTACCCTCGAACAAATGGTTATGTATATATTCGTTAATTTCAGTTCAGATCAGTTTGTTTGTGATAAAATCACATTGTTAATTGCTCTATTAACACTTAAGAGAGTGTCATGAAGTTTATCGAACTTGAGAATTCATAATTTGCAATCGTGCAAGGACTAAACGAGGGGAAGCCTTAAGCAAAGTAAGTAAGGCAAATATCCGGAGATTCTCAAAATTTTCCAAGTAATATGCCCCCACAAGGAATAAGATTAGGGGCAAACCTTGAATGTGATAATCAGGGAGGTCGCAATTAAGATATAAAGAATCCGGAATATAATAAAGTGGAAAATGAAGATTTTAAATTAAAAGATGACCCCAATTATGGGGAGTAGGAAGAAATATTTAGACTAAGACAGCAGAAGTCGAGCAAGATAAGGAGACCCGAGACGGTACTCCTATACGGAAATTTATGAACCTGTCTAAACAGAACTTATATTTTATTCCCAACCACCACCTTGAGAAAACAATGTGGTGTGAAATTCTTTCAGGACCTCTAAGTCGCTAAGCTCTCAGAGTTCCAAGGAACAAGCTGACCCAGTCGAGGCAAGAGCCTGGCTAAAGGAAATATAGGAACCATTTGAGATTCTAAATGATTGACGAATCACAAAAGACTGTTTTTATCACTTACCCTCCTAAGAGAGAGACCAGCCGCTGGTGAAAGACCAAGGAAGGCACGGAGCAAGAGATTATAATAAACTGATTTAAGTTCAGTCAATTGTTTTTAGGAAAGTACTTCCCAAGGTTATAGAGATAGAGTAAAAGCTTTAGAGCCAGAACAAAGGCAGACGAGTATGATGAATTATGTATCTAAGTTGTAAAAGTTGTCAAGATTCGTTCTAAGGACACGAATCCAGAATGACGGGATGTTTGAAATCAATGCTTATGTTGTGTTGGTTCATGAAATAATGATAAGAGAAAGGGAAATAAAAAGGAACTGAAGTGGAAAGGGATATAAAGGCAATAGAGTTTGAGGTATGATAAGGGAGTCGGGTATGAGGAAACCCTAAAGACTCGTAGCAATAGAAATAGGAAAGTATGTAATCATTGGTATGAGGGTGATTCACCATGAGTTAAAGTTGATGGTTGAAGGCATACGAGTTATGTACATTTTATCCCCTTTAAGTTGGGAGGATTCAAGGAAACCTTTAGATAGTTCGAAGGATAAATAATAAGACGCGGATAGACTAAGGAGACAAGAAAGTAAGAAAGTAGGAAAATTAGATGAAGGAAGTGACCTTCAATAATGTGAAATGTAAAACCGGTGGCTCGATACTCAGAAAGGGAGACGCCAGGTATGAGAGGTATCCCAACATTGAGATGACTGTTGAGATAAACAACAAAAGTAAATAAGGAATTATTAAGAAGTAGTTCACGTTGAACATGACCAATATCTTCCAGAACATCCATGTTATCATTACCAAATCAGGAAAGAAAAGCGGATGACCATTGTTATCTTTTGGAGGCCATATGGATTGACCTCAATTTGAATAAGGATGCTATTATGAAGTTAGGTATAGACTATCGAGGTGGGAATGATGAATAAGATAATCTATCAAGGATATATGACTTGATTTGTCCATGGAAGGATGCAGGTACCTTTTAAAGGTGGAATTAAGGATAGAACATTGGTAACTTAAAATGAATCCTAGGGGACTGCATAAAGGTTGGCATGTCACCCGTAATAGGGACAATATGAGTTTTGACAGTATGATTGGGAAAGGGTTAAGGTAACAACAACCTTTAAGAATCAGTGGAGAAATTTTTCAGAAAAATATAGACAATGGTTCTAGTATTAGTAAATGGTATTGTGATATGCCCTGTATCTAGGGAATACAGGAGGAACGATTGAAGGATAACCTTAGAGGTTTTACAAGAAGAAAGGTAATATTCAAAATTCTCAAGAATAGAAATGTTGATAAAGGAAATATGACGTAATTATAATGTTGCCAAGTGAGGCATGTGTTAAACCACGAGAAAGTATGAATCGAACCAGTAAAGGTCGAAATTGTTCAGGGCAATTAGGACCTAAGATAAAAGATGTTCTAAGTATGATTGAGAGTCAGTCGTGACAGTGATTAACCTCTAAAGATTGAGGCAATAACTTATGGAAAAATGGTGATATTTTTTTTTATTTTATTTACTCATCAGATATTAAAGAAAAGCATTTTCACATAAGCTGTGATTGAAATAAGGTAGAAAATTTATTTGGAGGTGGTTAAAATGACATTGACTGTAAGGAAATTTTACTATCAGGAAAGGCCAATAAAGGTGGCCGACACTTTAAAGGTAAGAGGATAATTATAGGCGCGTGTGCCAAAGGAATACAGTGATGATGGTTGAAGCCGGGAAGGTTGTATTACAGTTCGGAAGATTGACATTCCTTCTGATGACTGTGCAATACTCAACCGTAATAGTAGTTGGGTAAAGGTTTAATTAGTGTAATCGCCATTAGCGGGCTATCTATCTTAGAATGTACTATCTTGAGAATGAGCCTGGACCATGTTTCAAAAGGACTGAACGAACCTTTGAGTTAAGTCTTCTATCGAAGGCATATGATTAAGAATGGTATTAACCTGCTATCGTTACTTTGATTGAAACTCTTCTGCAATTTTATCTACTTCATGTCATGAAAGTACGTCAGAGTTTGGAGTGTTCTTCATGAATTGTGATTGGTGGTTATGTTAACTCCTTAGGAGAATTAGATACGAGATGAATGGACTCCGTATGGTTAGCTATTAAGACTTCATGGAAAATGAATGACTACAGTAGGTCAGTGGTGGACCATAGTAAGGCAGCAATGATTCTGCGAGTAATGAGCTGATTACAACCGTGAGAGTTGTATTGGAATGGGTGTTGAGATTGAGTACCACTAATCGGGTCGTGGTAGTGTATAAGTTATCATTGATAGACTAATTAAGTAGAGTATCTACCTATTGAATATTATTCTTTCTTATCAATAGAGAGTCGTATTACTATACGAGGAAGGTTGCGGTGCAAGCATAGAATTCTATTAATGATGATGTATAAAATGAGTTCCAGATTCGATTTTCGATGTCGAGGGAGTTTCATAGGTGATTGAGTATAAGCTCGAGGAAGAGCATGGGTCCATAGAATGATGGAGGGAATAGCAAAAATATTTAGGCATATGAAATACGATGCTATAATACTTAATGTTGATATAAATACTTATATGTTTTGTTCTCCTATGACAAACCTCTATAGTTCAGAGGTAGATTCCAAGCCAGATATTTTATGGCAATAAAATTTTTACGAATATACAATTCTCTTCAGTTCGTTCTTTTCTCTCCTTTTCATTTCATATAAGCTGAGAAGAACAACCCTTCCAGAAGGGGAGCTATTGCCGAATGACTATCTATCTGTGTGATAGAAGCCGAGTAGGATACCAGCTATTGTTTAATTGCTTGTCAAGTACTAAAGGCTGGCCACCTTCTGTACTAACTATGCGATATAAAAAGTGTTCATGATCATAGTGATCTCTCAACAAATTCATTCACTTCTATATGATTGATCAAACTTTGGGAAATGGAAACAGCTGAAAAAAAAAGGAGTAATAAAGTTGTGGTAGTATTCGGAATGGAAACACATTCGTGATACTAAGGTTGACGCGTGTATTAAAAGGTTATAGAATGCTAACGAGCAAAGGTGTAACCAGTATAATATTAGGAACGGAAGGTAGTAGCGATTACGAACTGGAAAAGAATGGGTATTGAGACGCCAAAGCTATAGTGCTAGAAGCTGCGATAAAATTCCATGCAATAGACTTGAAAGAATTTGGAATGATCACTTAATGCGGATTGAGTTATCTTACGATAATAGATCATATGTCATTATCGAGATATCGCCTTATGAGATCCTTGAGGGAAAACAATGTCGATCTCCCTTATGTTAGGATGAAGTTGTAGAGCGCAAGATGCTCGGACCCGCAGTAGTCCAAAGGACCAAGGATATAATAGATCTAATCAGAGGACGGCAGGTAGTAGCCCAAGATGGACATAAGAAGTATGTTGAATTGACAAAAAAGGACAAAGAATAGGAAGTAGGGGACCTAGTGTTGTTATAGGTATTCCCTTGGAAAGGATTGATGAGGTTCGGAAAGAAAGGAAAGCTAAGTCTACAATTTGTTGGACCCTTGGATATATTAAGATGTTTGGGAAATTAGCATATGAGCTAGCCCTACCCCCGAACCTGTAGCAAGTTCATAACGTGTTCCACGTATCAATGTTAAGGAAGTGTAATTCGGATGCCAGACAAATAGGGGCATAGGAGTGCATAAACATGGAACCCGACGTAACCTATATGGAGTAACCAGGAAAGGTTATAGATTGAAAAAGGAACAAGTGCTTAGGAGAAGGATTATCAAACTATTCAGAGTTTGATGGAAGAACCACAATGTTGGAGAATTTCCTGGAGAATTAGAAAGTGTAATGCTAAGAGAGTATCCCTATTCATTTTCTATCTGATTCCGGGACGGAATCCTTTTAAGGAGGGGAGACTGTAATAACCCCAATTTTTGGGAAATTTTTGAAACCCTTATGAATAGTGTTTTTGCTGAATAAGAAAACTTTTCATGCCACACTATGTAGGGGTTCTGATATGGATATTCTGAGATTTTATTAGTACTTTATATGGGATATAAGTGTATGTAAAGATCGTCAGAATCCAAATCCGAACACTTTGATTTTTCCCGGAAATCCACTAGATACGAAAAGAATTGAATATAAGGTAGCAGGATAAAAAGGATTTAAATTAAAGGATTATAATAGA
This sequence comes from Apium graveolens, assembly GCF_009905375.1. Taxonomy (NCBI): domain Eukaryota; kingdom Viridiplantae; phylum Streptophyta; class Magnoliopsida; order Apiales; family Apiaceae; genus Apium; species Apium graveolens. The sequence continues at coordinate 250,493,428 of NC_133650.1, read as the reverse complement.
GGATCATAAAAAGGAATATAATGTATTGAGAAAGGTTAAGGGAACCTAAGTAATAAGATCCCGGGTATGATCCTTCAAACGATAAACGAAAACGAAAGTTAAGCGAACCGTATAACAGATCAGCGGTCATTAGGCAAACAATTAGGAAGTTAATCAAAGGGATTAGAGAGAGTGATGTCACCCAACCAATGAGAAGAGGACAAGGAGGGAAAGATGACATCACCACATGACATGGGCATGACATGGGAAGGAAGGAGATGTGGTGGCTTCTTAACCACACAAAATCAAGGGCAAATAGGTAATTGACTAAATCAAACACAAAAACAAATCAACCAAGCCAAGCAAATTCATTCTTCATCAAAATCAAAAAGAAACCAAGGCATTGTTCTTGAGAGCTCTCGGCTTTTTACTATTGCAAAAGGCAAGAAAATTCAAAATCAAATATCCAAGCTTCCTAAATTGGTGAGTTAATTCCCTAATCATCTTCATGCTTAGTTAGGGCTATATCATGAGTTTAAGCCATCAATTCCTTCTCAATCTTCTTCATTTAATCAAAGAAGAAGACAATGAATAGTGTTTTCAAGTTTTTAACTTGACATTTTTCTTGATTTCCTTGAAGATCCAAGCATTCCTAAGACTTCTCAAGGCTTCTTAAGGCTTCCTAGCTCCTCCCACCACTTCGAGGAAGGTATATCATCTCCAAACCCTAGATTCCTATGTATTATAAGATGATTTTGATTAGTAGGGTGATATTGTAGCTTAGTGTTTGTGATTTAGAGTTTGGGATTGAAATGGTATGGAAATGGAATGGTAAATGTTGTTGTTTTGGTTAAGAGAATGTAGTATAGTTAAATTCAAGCTTAGGCATAAGTATGAATGTTAAAATTGAATTGTTTGGGGCTGATATGATGTGATAAGGATGGATGTTGGTTGTATGTTTGATTTGAGGTTGATTTGGGTTGGTTTTGAATGGTTTTAAATTGGGAAATCGCGTAAACATAGCCGTCGTAACGTTCGATTTTCTTTAGACTGTTTTTGTGCATAACATTAGGACCCGAGAACCCCCTGCTAGATTATGACCATTTCCATGTCTAGATAGCTCGTGTTACGAGCTTCGTTTTGATATGTAGTTCGTTCGATTCCGATGCACGGTTTAGGAGAAACGACCGTTTCAAGTAACGGCGTTTCGCGAATGAAACTTTTCCCCTCGCCTTACTTTGAAACATAGGTTAAAGACCAAAAAGGGTTAATTAATGTATGAAACATTTATGGTAAGTGTGTTAGGCAGTGGGTAAGACACTCGCGAAGGAATTGCCTTAAAACTCGTAAAGGTTAAATTATTAAAAATGGTGGAGCCGAGGGTACTCGAGTGACTTAAGAGAATCAGTAAGCGCAAAACGAGCGTTAGAGTCTGAGTTGGCTAGAGTATAGATTTACAAGTGACTTTAGTTTAATTCCAACTTACTTGTTGCTTATAGGTTACCAGACTCGTCCCGAGCCATTCGTAACCCCCAGTCGCTCAGGCAAGTTTTCTAACCGTTATAACTGTTATTGTGATGTATATATGTATTTGCATTATCTTGCGATAGATGCATGTTGGTTAATTAGCAAATGTTGTAATATATTGAAGCATGCTGCTATGGTATATATATATGCATGCCTGTTTCGTATTCTTTCCATATATATCTGTTGATTCAGTTGATAATACCTATGCTAGAGGATAGCGGTAATTTGCATATACCCTTAGTATAGGGACCCAAAGGTGAAAATATTTTCTAAAACCGGGAGTCGAGGATCCCGAGTAGATTTTGTATATATGGATATAAATTTATATATATATACTTATATATATATATATATGGTCATAGTTTTCAAAACTATTAATCGAATAAGGTTTATTCGATAACTTTAACTTTATTTTATTATTGAATATTATTTCGAATATTATTCGAAGGCTTATGACTCATTTATATTAAATGAATATTATTTGAATATTCATTCGAGGGCTTATGACTCTTTTATATTATTTAATGAATATTATTTGAATATTCATTTGAGGATCTATGACTCCGATTATTTGCTGAGATATATTCTTTATTTTATTAAAGAATAAGGTGTCAATAATCAAACTTATTTTCGATTATTCAAATAAAGATAGTACTTTCATATAAGTATATCTTTGGTTATTTAATACTCGTTTCAAGTATAAGTTCTAATAATTCTACTTCAATTATTTTTATAAAGATTATTCTTTATGAGAATATTATTTAAATAATAATATTCAGACATTTTCTAAATATTCTGGGGACTGATTTACTTCATTAAATCAGCTTTACTCCAAACACTCTTTAAAGTGTTTCGAGTCTTCAAAATGATTTTTAAAAGTTAGAGCGGATCCCAAAACTCATTTTTATATTTAAGATCTTCCTTTTTAAGGGGATTTAAATACTCGCTCAAAACCTGAGGGATCCGGCTCTGTGGTGTATTTTATATTCGCAACACGGTTGCAGTTTTGGTAAATGAATTAATTACTTACCCAACGTTCGGGAAGTAAGTCCATCTATTGAGTCAGCATAAGCAACATGGGCTCAGTGGGCGTCCATGATAGTGTAAGTGGCTCAGTGGGAGTCCATCAAATGCATAAGTGGCTGAGTGGCAGTCCAGCATAAGGTCCTATTACGACCAGGGTGATGACCAGTGGGGAATTCGTCCATCTACTAGTAGAAAAGGTTACTTATGGGTATCTTTGCCTGATCAGCAAGATATCTGGTTTATGCCAAAATTCTTTTCCTTTCCAAATTTATTGGATATTGCAATTCTGTTCATACTTCACATGACAGAGGTTTTCAGGAAATGTATAAAGGAAGATGTATATGTGGATATATATATATATCAGAACTTAATGAAGTATATCATAACTTTATTTCCTTTAATAATATTTTAAAGATTTAATTTATTCAAATCTTGTCTTGTAGTCTCATCTATGTGATGAAATGTTGAAAGCTCATTATATTTTGAACAATGGTAGTTCAAGTAGCTTTATAAATGATATAAATGTAGTGAAGTATTTGGTAACTTCATCTTTTAAAATTATATCTAGTTAATAATTGTCTTATGAATGACAAAGATTTTCAGAAAAACGTTGAGACAAGGTTAGATATATGAGAACACCTTGCAACGATATTTTTTATACAGTTATACACTGGAACTCTGTGTGTATTATGCATGGAAGAGGACTTCCAATATTTTGAAAAGTATATATGTATATATACTGAATATTTTGCGACTTCATCGCATTAAGATATCAAACTTGGTTCATTTCTTTTGACCAAGACTTTCATGAGTACTATGAGAAGGCTCATATTGTTAATCATTATACATATTATTTTGTTGGGCTTGCTGCTCACCCTTGCTTTCTTCTTTCATCACACAACAATAGATAGAAAAGATGAACAGGACCAAGCTCCCGATTCGCAAGCGATTAGGAGACGTTCAGCAGTTTTCTAGAAGCATTGATGCCGCCGTAGCTGAGGTAGGAACTACCAATAGGCTAGGGTTTCAACTTTTGATGTACCAGATTTATGTATATTTATGAATTGTAATAATGGCAAAGAAATGTAAATTTATTCAGAAAACCTTTTAAGGTGTATGGGCAGATAATTGTGGAATAAAATGACTTGTGGTTATTTTTGGATGTTCATCTCTGAGACTATAATGTGTGGTGTATGTGTTTATTGTGGGGTCACAGTACAGAGTAGTTGAGTAATTATTAAGATTGGGTGTTATTAAGGGAAATGGGACTCGTGACAACCCGGATCCCCGACCCCGAATTTGGGGGTGTTACATTTTCTCTGTTGAGGTAGATTAGCTCTAGATGAAGAGGCCTCATTGTTATCTTGATGTGTGACAGAGTTTTGATTAGAAGAAACCCCCCTGAGTTTGTGGATCTTTGACTTGTAGTTGGGGTCCTTTCTGATTATGATCAGTATTGACCCTCAATTTCTATTGATGATTCAACGGATTTTGAATTTTGCCTTTCGACGGATGATGCAGATTGTCTTCCAATGGATGGTGCACTTGGTCTTTCGACGAATGTTGAATTACTTCAGTTGCTTCCACTCCATCCCATTAAGTCAAGTCGGCAGTGGATTGTGAGTCATATGGCAGGAGACATAGTGGTTCGTGCAAAAAGGATGTTTAATGTTTCAAATATGGTCATAAGGGTCATTATGCGTCGGAATGCAAGCCTGAAAATCCAGGAGTTACTTGTTATAATTATAGGAAGGTTGGACATATTGCGAGGAGCTGTGGAACAGCTACTCAAGGTACTGCAACCCAAGGACCAGCACCCAACACAGCTAGGGCCAAAACCTTCAAAACGACCAAAAGATCTAACGCTTAGGGCTCGGACGTAGTTGCAGGTATGCTTTCACTCAACTCCGTACCTGTTAAAGTTTTATTTAATTCAGGAGCATCTAAGTCCTTTATATTAAAGGAATGTGTGAATAAAATGGATTCAATACTAAAATACTTAGTCGAGCCTTAACTAAAGAAGTGGTCAATCAGGACAGAATTTTAGTGAGTCAACTATGTCTTAACTGTCAATTAGAAATCCACGAGCATTCTTTTTGACTGATCTGATACCCTTTAAGCTAGGAGAGTTCGATGTGACTCCGTGAATGGATTGGTTGTCTCAACATAAGGCAAATATTAACTGTAAGGAAAAGAAGATTGTGATGTTTACAGAAGATAACACCGGGGTAATTATCAAGGACAAAGGCAGGAAAAAGTATTCCTCATGATATTGGAAGTAAAGAAACTGCGTAGATAAGGAGGTGAGGCATGCTTATTCGCATAGTAAACAATGAGAAAGAGGTATCTAATCTGGATGAGATTTCAACAGCTAAGAGAATTTACGGACGTCTTTTCAAACAAGTTACTAGGTTTGGCACCAGATCACGAGATTGAGTTCTCTATTGACTTAGTACCTAGAACCAAACCAGTGTCAAAGGCTCCACATAGCATGGCCAGCGGGAATGAAGGAATTAGTTAGTCAACTACAAGAGTTATTGGATATGGGGGTGATTAGACCAAGTGTATCCCTACAGGATGCACCGATGATGTTATCGAAGAAGAGGGATGAAATTATGAGATTATGTACCGAATATTGAAAGTTTAATAAGTTGATAATTAGAAATAAATAACCTCTACCTAGAATTGATTATTTATGTGACCTAATTAAAGGAATGTGGTATTGTTCGAAGAGTGACTTAGGATCAGGATACCATCAGTTAAAGGTTAATCCTGAGGTCGTACCAAAGACTGAGTTAGAGCAAGATATAGACATTGTGAGATTAGTAAATGCACTTGAAGCAGTGCAACACAATAGAATTTCATAAAGATAAAAAGATATAAAATAATTAAAATCTAAGAGAAGATACTTAAAGACAAATCAGTTGACTATTTTTTAAGGCAACATTATTGCAAATATGAAGAGGGGAACTAAATAAAACATATTCAATCAACTATGGATGATTGCAGTTTATCCCTTTTTTCTTTTAAAAATCAGTAAAGAATTTCCTGCCACTGCCTGGAACTAAAATAAGAACATCCCCATCCGACCCACACAAATACAATCATTAATTTTGGCCATAAGGTACAAATCACTGCCATCAAGCAGGCTCATTCAAATTTCCAGTTTTTCAGCATATGTTATTTTAGTAATTTAATAACAACAATCTCAATTTCCAGAAACTCTAATTTCTCACCGAGCTAATATAATGATATTGTTTATAGTTGTTCATAATTTATACATTTTACCATAAAACATCCAAAACAATCACTTAGAATACAATATGACATCTAATCTAAAACTTAAATAAAATACAAACAACAATTGACCGAAAAGTGCTGTCACCTGGTCAGGTTCACCAAAAAAGGGGAGAGAAGACACTTTGCTTGAACCAATTTTCGTTCCATCTTCTTAAAATCAATACACAATAAGTATCAAAAAGTATTTAATCAAGTATTTGTATGTATATGGCATATATATGTCAATATAAATTTTCATGTAAGCGGTCGAAATCTACACTATTAATGGTGAGTGGTTCATAGCATATACCCAAAAACTTCAAAATCGATAACAATATGAGCAAAGGCGATATTGGATTCAAATATATGTATGATGGAGATACGGACATTCATATTGTTGTTGAATTTGTATCTTGTAAATCGACACCATCAAAACTCTACCCGGAATCATCGTAGTTTCACACCCTATAAAATTAAACGAATAGAAATTAGTAGACAATAAATAAATTATACACATACATGTATTACATATATGAACACATTAAAAACGAAAAAAAATAAACGTAGATCTCTTGAAAAGAAAAAAATGAAAAAGTGAAGAAGAATAATAGTAATAAAAGATGATTCATAAATTAGGGGCTCATTTGAAGGAGATTATAAGTGCTTCTAAATTTGAATTCTTGATACGTGACTCGTGAATCATGGATCTGTGATTGAGTGATTGATCGATGTAATTTGATATGATTAGGGAAAGGTTTAATTTGATTAATATTTATTAAATAGTAAAAATGGCTTATATGATTTAAAACTGATTTTTTAATATTTTTAAATAGTTAAACGGGTCGACTCATGGCCAAATTTAAATTTGATTGACTTATTTTTTAGCACACATTAAGAATATATAGATGAATTAAAACTGAATTTTTAAAAAAAATTAAATAGCTAAATGGGTCAACTCATGGTCAAATTTAAATTTGGTTCACTCATTTTTTTAGCACACATTAAGAATATATAGATTATAAAATTATGAATATTTCCGATGTTGGTTCTTTGAAAAGTGTTAGCAAATAGCAATAGACGAGAATTTCAAACAAATTATTATAATTATGTGTTAGTTTTTTTTAAAATAAAATGTTATAAAATTTGCATTTAAGATTATTTAAATTAATAATATATATACTATAAATTATTAATAAAATGAATGTAATACAATGTTATATAATCTAGCATTTCCCCATAAATCATGTCTAAATTAGGGGACATCGTTTGCACCTAGTTTTAATATTGTGATTATAGATTAAAACTTATTATTTATAATAACAAGTTTTAAGAAAAATAATTAAGATTTAAGTTTTACATGTTCATAGCTTTATTTTACATGTAATTTTAAAACGGTAATCAATAATTTAAAAAGTAAAACCAAATTTTGTACAAAATTTGTAAATTAATAATATAGATGACAATTTTGTTGACATATAAAAACAAACTTAGTGATTAAAATATATTGAAAATGTAGCCCTAATATTTATGGATGATATTAAGCCAAAATTTTGTTCTGATTCGAGCTTAGCCACTAAGTATTTATTGAGTTTAGCGATTTTATCGAACATAAAAAAAGAGATTTTATTGAGATTAAAAAATTTATTTTGATTCTACCTCAATGACTATGTATTATGATCGATTTATGGTCAAGGTTTGAATTGTTTGATTCGAATTATAATTTTACAATTAGCTTGAATTCGTCTTGATCTCGGTAACAATTTTTTATATTTAAAAAATTAGTGTCTTTTATATTTTGATGTGCATTATATATATGCCTGGTGCTAATATTGCTAAATCTCTTTGTTTCTCCGGCATTTGTTTTATAAAATTAACTAGAATATACAATCAAAATTCTGGATAATTATCCTCCTGGTCACAGGTTCGAATCCCACGGGAGCAGAATTTATGATTATACCTCCTGAGTTAGAGTCTGTTACTTAAATGCGGTTTCACTTGGTTCGCGTGATTTGCAGTGTAATATCCATGACATGACGTGTAATTGTTTTTAACAATAAATGATTATAATGTGATTATTATGTGAATTTGTGTGAATTATTTGATGATTGGTGTGGTTATGTGGATGTTTATATGTGCTAAAGTCTAGGTATGTTAATTTTATTAGGTCCAGAATAAAATATAGATAATTAAGATATTTTTCTGGTAATTTTTAGAGTATTATATGATTTTATATTGATTTATGAATGTATTAATTATTTTCTGAATAATTACAAAATTATTTTATAAAGCTGGGAATCGTCCAACCTCAACCGTTTTTACGTTTTTACAACCCGAAACTCTTCCGAAAACTCCTTCCTAACCTAATCTGGTAATTCCGGACATTTTCTATGTTTCGACTTTTTCGATTCGGATTACGGTTTGACCCGTGCGCGGCCCGGCGCAAAATTTTCGATACGATAACCATTTTCGATAACATTATCTTCGTATAAAATGTTTTACAAAAACCCGGTTTTGATAATTATCCAAAACCTTTGATACTTATCCAAAACAGGATAGTGTCCAAAATAGGATAATGTTTATCCAAAACGTTATCCGATAGGATCGCTAAGCAACGTATTTATCGATCCAACACGATCCAGAACGTGCTAATATTCCAAAAATATAAATAGCCCTTTTCTTATTTCATTTTACTCGTATAATCATAATCAGACAGTACAAACCAGTAAAACACAGAGAAAACCCTAATAAAATACCGCGTTCTTGAGAATCAATCGCACAAACGAATGCGTTATCGAACTCTGATTCGGGCGTGCAATATATCAAAACGAAGCTCTCGAAAAACTCATTCTGAATCAATCATCTATTCTAGTGCAAAAATCAAGTTATTTTTCTTATTTAATTGTTTTAATTCGAATTATTTAGAGATTAAAATAGGAATTTTTGTTCTTGATGTTGTTTGTGTGATTTGATGGTATAATCATGTAAATCTTTTCTTCCTGGTCATTTTGTTATATTATATGACTAAATTGGAGTTCAATAACATGTTCAAATTGTTGTTTGATTCTCGAATTGAAAAATTAGGGTTTATATGTTTGAATGTTCTTGATTGAAATTTGGGTATATCTTTGTTTGGGGTTATTAGATGAAATTGATTGCATGATTAAATAGATCGTTTAACCACGAATCGAATGGTGTAATCGAAATTAACAACTGATTCCTGGAGAGCCTTGATCGGAAAACGAAGCACAACGGCAGCAGAAATGTTCGTCGAGTTTTCCGGCCAAATCGTTGATTTATTTCACGATTTGATTGCATAATTAAGTTCCTGGAGGTGTCTACATGCATCCCTGTTGTTTTGGCTGAATTCTGGGCACAAACGAGATTTCCCGGCGAGCTCGGGGTCGCCGGCGTAGGGCGGGGAAGATGGCAAAAATGCCATTTGACCCCCCTGGTTTGTTCAGCTTTGCAAATCAGTCCCTGGTGTTTCAAAAAAATCCAAAAATCAGATTCTTGTTTTAGTTATTTACAAAAATTATATTATCTTTTTATAATTAATTTCATAATTTTTTTTATTTATTTTAAATTCAAAAATTCAGTATCTAATTTCTGAAAATTATTTTTAAGTTAAAAATAAATCTTAATTAATTAATTAATTTTAGTTAATAATTAATTATTTAGTTAGTCAATTAATTTAAATATTAATTGATTAATTAATTTAATTAGTTATTAATTAATTTTAATTGATTATTTAATTAGATTTAATTATTTATTTTGATTTGAAAATTCTGAAAAATAGTTCCGATCTTTAAAATATAATTTTAAATTATTTTTAAAGCTCGATAATTATTATAGAATTATTTTAAAGTCAGATTCGGGTGTTTGAACTCTATTATTTAATTATAAAATGATTCAAAGTCCAGTTTTAATCCCGAAAAATATTCAAAAATTTGTATTAAATACTTGGAAAATCATTTGAACCCCGAATCTTCTTTGAAAAATTATTTGGATTGAATATCTTATATGCTATGTGTTATATGTGACCTGATTGCTGTATAAAATGATTGTTTGTGCATTGTTTGACTGTTTTTACTGTAACTTTTAACCCGTATGTCAGATTTGGGTGAAATGAAGGGTAGATAGAAGCTTGTATCGAATAGAATGAGATGAGAAGTAGTGTTGATAAGTATATATGATGTCTAACAGAGGAAGTGAGACGTAGAAAAGGAAATCAAGTGGTCAGTAAGTGGGAACCAATTGACAAGTGTTAGTAGAGTGAAAGCGAATTGATAAGGCAAGTGTCCCTGAACTTTCTTGTAGTATAATTGCGAGTACTTTTGAACTCTTTTCATAATATTGCAATTATTCCCAGTAGTTCCTATTCTATATTGCAAGTACTTTGAATTACTTAACCCTAAACCCGATTCTTATTGATCTTGAGCCGCGAGCCTGATTTCTTGTAAACCATTGATTGTTGAATTCTTGGATATGAACCACACATATCCGATACTACTCCATAAATACATATCTACCACATACTGATCCTTGATATGAGATTGCTTAATAAACGAACCTTTATGCCTTGTGTAACAGAAGACCATTCCTTGTAACCTTTGAACCCTTGGTCTTCTACACTCTGATTCTTTCCCTGGATTGAAATTCAATCTTCCTGCTTACCTTATTATACCTTCATGGTGTTGTGAATCACCTTATGCTTCAAGATAAATGTTGTTTATGATTCAGTTTATTGAATTACATTATTTATCATGTTATTATTATAAAATTGGATTGTTTTTAAATATGGACCAGATTCGTGGTCGGACCAGATTCGTGGTCGGACCAGATTCGTGGTCATATTAGGCCAATGTGTGCCTTGGATCCAGTATATAGAGCAAAGCTGGAAGTCTTGCTCAGGGTTAGTGCGTGACTGATCAGCAGCCTAACCTTGGTTTTTTTAAAAAATAAAAGTGAATATCCAATTCTAATCATTATTTATTAGGAAACTTAATTCCCTTTATCATTTTAATTGATCATTATCTAATCTCAGTGTTGTCAGTATGACTTCTTGAGCTAGTTAGCTCACTCTTGCGAATCTGTTTATGTTCTTTTCCAATTAAGAAGGAAACGGGTGGTGGGGAGGATCCCCAGTCGAGTCTGCAAGCTCGGTTTTCAGGTTGAAATGGAATAAGCTAGCGGAAGTTGTGTGGCTTCGTATGTGTTAAGAGTTTGTAATAAAGCTTGACTTCAGATGTAAGATAAATAAATTTGGGAATTGGTACGTTTGTAATAAATACGATTATGGCTTGTGGACATACTTTGAACTGTTGCGATCCATGGATATGGTAAGTAGGGTCATTGCATATATTGTTATTATATAAACAGGTTTGAATATGGTGTGTGTGAGTTTGTCATGGACCCCAAACTTCTGACCCGGGTTTGGAGGGCGCCACAGGTTTGGCATTAGAGCTAAGGTTTAAAGTCACTACCACAAGCCTAGATTATTGGGAATGGGTAGAGGGTTAAGATTAGAATTAAGAAGTGGAAAATAGAACGTCGAGAGGTTGAGTGTGTCTAAATAGTAGGTTTTAGTATGATTCGTGATGAGATTCAAGATTCTTATCTAGCAGCGTAATTTTCAGATAGCAGCGATGGCAAATTCCTTTATTTCAATATCAACTGATCACTCGGAACCTTCAGTTGGAGGACCTTCAGCTAATCGACGCCCTGCTCTTCCACCGGTGTTAGCTATAGTACAAGTTGTGACGGTTGCACCATTACAAGCTATTCCACTTTCTGGCGTGATACCACCTATTCGAGGACCCCCACCTGCTGATTCTAATTCTATCAGCTTTCGGTGGCGGGTGCATCTTTTTAGTGTACTTCACACCTTGTGCCATATCATAAGTATTAGGCTCTTCTTTTAGAATGAGAGGCCTTGTTGGTCCAGATTCAGGAATTACAGCACATCATAAGGACTATAGATGTTGACAGGAAAGTAAAGGATCTTTGGAATGAGATTCAGGTAACCCGTAGAATACTTGAGGCTAGACTTTATGGAGCTACTTGCGATTATGCAGCCCCGGATGCTCTTATGGGGTGGGCTAGAGAAGCATTGGAGGATTTTGAAAGACTTGGTGGACTAGAGTTTTCATAACGCTAAATGACAGGAATGATGTGATAAGTGATATATGTAAAATATTTTGTAATATGTATTATCAGACTTTTACTGAGAACGTGAATAATCTAGACTTGCTGAATAAAGAGTAGGCCTGATGTACCTTTGCCCTTAATAAAATGCTTTGCGCTTGTACCACCAAACTTTAATATATATCAGTACATTTCCTTTCCAGCATTGTCATTTACTTTTATATACCTGTTTTATCTGACTGTACCAGTTATGAAACTTTTGTGATAACATGTACCCTTTTCTTCTTAACTGTTTACATTCTGTAAAGAAGCATGCAATTTACTTAGTTCAACTATTGAAAATGTTTTCAAACAGAGATATTTATGTTTTACAAAATCTTTTCATAAAAAGGATTTTATTTTAAAGGCTAAATAAATTGTTTGATTATTTATAGAAAATGCCTCCCAGAAGAAAAACCTGTTCTACCAACCAGAATGAAGAAACCAACAACAACAACACCCAAGACATCAACAATCAAAATGCCAACCCAGGTCCCATAGACCCAACTGTAGCCCAGATTCTTCAGATCTTGGCTGAACAAACAGTTCACCTGACTCAATAACAGCAGAGGAAGACCAACCCTCAGGTAACCTTTAAGACCTTTCAGGAGGTGAATCCACCAGAGTTTAAGGGTTCTGTAGATCCTATTGAGGCAAGAGTCTGGTTGAAGGAAATTGAGGATGTGTTTGCCTTAGTTAAAGTGAGATAGGAGCAGAAGACTGAGTTTGCAACTTACTACCTGAAGAATGAAGCCATGGATCCGAGGGAAGGTGGCCATATTTGAGTTGGATATGTATGCAGGAGTTGTGCAGAAGGCTATGATTGTGGAGACGGAGAGTGAAATGTCTCAGAAGGAGAAGGAAGGTAAGAAGAGCAAGTTTGAGGGAAGTGAAGGACAGTCCCAAGCAGGGAAATTTCCAAATTTTAATCAGAGGAAGGGCAAGTTCCAGCCCAGAAGAAATTTTAATAGACAGAATGCAAGCAACGGAGGCCAAGGTAACCGCCCTGCCATTGGGAACCAGCCAACCCAGCAGAGGCCAACTATATCAGACTGTCAAGTCTGTGGGAAGAAATATGGTGAAGTTTGCAATAATTTGAATGTGGTATGCTATAGATGCAACCAGAAGGGGCACTATTCAAGGGAGTGTCGTAATCAGCCAGCCAGAGAGTTAGTCAACAAGGACCAGCCAACAAAGAATCAGGAAGGCAAGGTTCTAGCAATTGGATTTACTTGTTTCAAGTGCGGGAATCCAGGACACATAGCCAGGGATTGCAAGGAACCAGTTCCAGTCAATAATACACTGAGAATCATGGGAGCTACCTCAAAAGTGAATGAACCTCCCAGAACCAGAGTTTATGGCATGTCTATGAAGGATGCTATCATGGACATTGATGTTGTGGCAGGTACGCTTACTGTGAACACCTTATGTGCTAAAGTGCTAGTAGATTCGGGAGCAACTCGATCATTTATTTTTCAAGATTTCATTAATAAGTTAAATTGTCCAGTTGAATTGTTAAGTGAGATTATGACGGTATAATTAGCAAATCAGGAGCGTGTAACTATTAACCAAGTGCGTTAAAGCTGTGAGATTGAGATTTTTGGCCATAAGTTTGATGCTGACTTGATACCATTTAAGTTAGGAGAGTTTACCGTTATTTTAGGAATGGACTGGCTATCTAAGCACGATGCTCAGATAGACTTTCGTAAAAAGAAAGTAACATTGAAGATGCCAGACGAGAAAGTGGTGATGTTTAGAGGCCAGAGGCAAGCGAAGAAGTTCTTGACGATGATTCAAGCTAAGAAGTTACTACGACAAGGATGTGAGCATTTTATTGCTTATATGATAGATAAAAGTCAGGAGCCAGCAAAACTGGAAGACATTCCAGTGGTAAATGAATTTCCAGACGTATTTCCAGATGAATTACCAGGACTTCCTCCAGATAGAGAAATTAAATTTGTAATCGATTTAGCACCTGGAACGGAACCAGTATCTAAGGCCCCATACAGAATGGCGCCAGTGGAAATGAAGGAATTGGCAAAGCAATTGCAAGAATTGTTAGAACAAGGTGTGATTCGACCCAGTGTATCTCCATGGGGTGCACCGGTACTATTTGTTAAGAAGAAAGATGGAAGCATGAGATTATGCATCGACTATCGAGAACTTAATAAGCTTACGATTAAGAACAAGTATCCATTACCTTGAATTAATGATTTGTTTAATCAGCTGAAAGTAGCCAAGTACTTCTCTAAGATTGATTTGAGATCTGGATATCACCAGTTAAAGATCAAGCCTGAAGATATACCAAAGACAGCTTTCAGAACAAGGTACGGTCATTATGAATTCTTAGTGATGTCTTTTGGATTGACCAATGCCCCAACAACATTTATGGACTTGATGAACAGAATTTTCAAGGAATATCTGGACAAGTTTGTCATTGTGTTTATTAATAATATTTTGATTTACTCGAAGAAACGGAAGATCACGCGAGGCATCTAAGGATAGCTTTGGAAATTTTGAGAAAGAAGAAGTTGTATGTAAAGTTTTCGAAGTGTGAATTTTGGTTACAAGAAGTTCAATTCTTAGGACACGTGGTAAGTTATGAAGGGATCAAAGTGGATCCAACAAAGATTGAAGCTATTATGAATTGGGAAAGGAAAAAATACCAACATAAGTGAGAAGTTTCTTAGGACTGGCAGGATATTATCGATGATTTGTTAAAGATTTCTCGAAGAATGCGACACATTTAACGAAGCTTACCAAGAAAAATGAGAAGTTTATATTGAATGATAAGTGTGAAAGTTTTCAAGAATTAAAGAAGAGATTGATCACGGCACCTGTTTTGTCACTTCCAGATGATCAAGGAAATTTCGTAATCAATAGTGATGCTTCTCATAAGGGATTAGGTTGTGTTCTAATGCAGTATGATAAAGTCATTGCATGTGCGTCTAGACAACTGAAACCTCATGAGCAGAAGTATCCTACTCATGACTTGGAACTAGCAGCAATAGTATTCGCCTTAAAGATTTGGAGACATTACTTTAATGGAGAAAGATGTGAGATTTATACGGATCATAAGAGTTTGAAGTACATATTCACGCAAATGGAGCTTAATATAATACAGATGAGATGGTTGGAGTTGATCAAAGACTATGATTGCACGATTAATTTTCATCCGGGAAAAGCAAATGTGGTGGCAGACGCGCTAAGCAGAAAGGAAAGACTGAACGTGTTTACAGTACCTGAAGAGTTATACAAGGAATTTCAGAAATTGGACTTGGAAGTTAGAATCTGCAAACCTGATGATGCAAAGATGTATAGTATGACTTTTCAACCAGAATTGTTAGAAAAGATAAGAAAGTGCCAAGAGGAAATAATGGATCAGGATATCAATCGTTTGGTCGGAGAAGAGTTATGCACTCAGAAGGAAGATCAAGGTATTCTCATATTTTCATCCAGAATTTGGATACTACCAGTGGTAGAATTGAAGAATGAAATTCTACAGGAAGCTCACAATTCAAGGTATTCTATTCATCTGGGAAGTACCGAGATGTATAGAGATTTAAAAGAGAATTATTGGTGGCTAGACATGAAGAGAGAAATTGCGGAATGGGTTAGTAAATGTTACACGTGTCAGAGGGTCAAGGCAGAGCACCAGAGACCAAGTGGATTATTATAGCCACTAGAGATTCCATAGTGGAAGTGGGAGCATATTGCTATGGACTTTATAGTTGGCTTACCAAGGACGAAAGCGAACCACGATGCTATTTGGGTTATAGTGGACAGACTAACCAAATCAGCATATTTTTTGCCTATCAACGAAAGATTTTCACTGGACAAGTTGGTTCACATGTATTTGAAGGAAATAGTTGTTAGGAAAATGTTGTGAACTTGATGATAAATTAAATAAAACACCTTAGTAGATTTAACTTAGTGAATATTGTAGAACTCGACGGATGATTTAATATAGTCCCGACAGATGACGATTTGACATCCACCGGGTGACTAGCTTATGTAAAAATAAGTATTGTAGCACATTTCTGTAAATAACTTTGTGTAGAATCTGTAGGAGCATATGAGTTATGTTGAATACTAAGGGATATGCAGAATAGGTTGATTAATTGTAAATATGAGATGTCTTGTAATTCTGTATAAGTGAAATGGAGTCAAGTGACAAACAGCTACCCGATGGATGATCAACAAAGCTACCCGACGGATGATCAACAAAGCTACCCGACGGATGACAAGCATGTACCCGACGGATGATCAAATTCAAATATCTGTTGACAGTGATTACACAATCACATATGTTGGGTGTTTACAAAAGGAATGTGGCAGCCTGTTAAGCAGGAATTTGAGAACAAAGAAGCATTACTATTTCTATGCTATTATGAAGATATTCAAATATGCTGGAATAGAGTAGTGAAGTAGCATGGAGTTATACTATATATGTTTTGTTTTATTAACTTCTCTTATTGTCATGTAAACTTGGTGATTTATAAACCAAGTGTAGCTAATAGAATATTCAACAACTAAGCAAACGCATTTCAAAGTGAGATAGATAAAACTGTACTAGTCAAGAATTTCTGTGTAGTTTATTTGTTCTACTTGTAAGAAGCTGTGAGCTATTCAAGCTTCACAGGGTTCTCATTCGATATATATATATATATGGTGGATACTTTCAAATCCACCAGAAAGTTTTAAAAGCTTGTGTTTTTATTACTTTATGTTTTGATTCATATAAATCATTCACTCCGCACTCTGCAAATCAAACACTTATATATTATCAAGTAAGAACTGTTTTAAAATCTTGAAAAGTAGCTAGAATTATATTCAACCCCCCTTCTGTAAATCTTGTTGTATTGTTAGGGATTAACAATTGGTATCAGAGCAAGCTTTTGATGTACAAATAGTGTAAAGATCACAACAAACAGCAAGATGAACAAGAAGGATGTTGGAGTCAAAATTCCATTTTTGTACAAAGATAATTATCACCACTGGAAGGTGAAAATGCACCTACATCTTCTTTCCCAAGATGAGGCCTGTGTGGATTGCATAGAAAAAGGTCCTCATGTACCAATGCGAGCTGCAACAGGAAATGAACCATCTGTTCCCAAGCCTAGGCATGAATGGTCAGATCCTAATATTGAGCAAGTCAGGAAAGACAAGAAGGACATGAATATATTGTTCAATGGAGTTGATGGTGATATGTTTGATAACATCATTAACTGCAAAACAGCCAAAGAGGTTTGGGACACAATCTAGATTATTCGTGATGGTACCGAGCAAGTAAGGGAGGATAAGATGCAGCTGCTAATTCAGCAATATGAGCACTTCCACTGTGAAGAAAGTGAGTCCCTCACTGACATTTTTAGTAGATTTCAAAAATCTACTAAATGCTCTGAAGCTGCATGAAAGAGTCTATCAAACAAAAGACTCTAACCTCAAGTTCCTTAGATCCCTTCCAAAAGAGTGGAAGCCAATGACAGTCTCATTGAGAAATTCTTAGGATTCCAAGGAGTTCACCTTGGAGAGACTATATGGCATCCTAAAAACTTATGAGCTTGAAATAGAGCAAGATGCGAGGATGGAGAAAGGAAGGAAGAAAGGAGGGTCCATAGCACTGGTTGCTGAGTTAGAGAAGGAGAAAGAGATGAAGGTAGAAGCTGTTGAGTCAACATCAAAGGTTTGTGAAAGCAAGGGTAAAGGGCTGGTAGCTGAAAATGAAGATCATTTGAGCCAAGATGACATGGATGATATTGATTAATATCTAGCATTCCTATCCAGAAGATTTGCCAAGCTCAAATTCAAAAAGAATTTTGGAGCAGCCAGGCCAAGTAGAAACATGGTGGATAAATCCAAATTTAAATGTTTCAAATGTAGTTTGGCAGGGCATTTTACAAGTGAATGTAGAAAGTCTGATTCTAGCAAGAAGAAGTTTGAGCCTGTTGATTATAAATAGAAATACTTTGAGTTGCTCAAGCAAAAGGAAAGGGCTTTCATCACACAGGAGAATGACTAGCCTGCATATGGTTTGGATGAAGATGAGAAACAAACTATGTCAAACTAGCCCTATTGGCCAAGTCTGATGAAACAGAAACAAGTTCTTCAAGTAATCAGGTAATCACCACTAACCTAGCACATTTATCTAAAGCTGAGTGTAATGATGCCATAAATGACATGTCCACAGAATTATATCACTTGCGTGTTACACTTAAGTCCCTCACTAAAGAAAATGCTAAAATCAAAGAAAATAATTTGTTTTTAAGTGAGAAGAATAATATGCTAGAGTCTCAGTTTATTGAATTTAAAAATTGAGAATTGAATGTAAGTTTGCTAAGAATAAATTAACTGAGTCCTTGAAGAAAGAAGAGATTTTAAAGAAGCAGCTTGAACGAGAACAAGAAGTGATTAAAGCATGGAAATCATCAAGAGATGTTTATGCTCAAATCACTAATTTCAAGGTATTGAGTCCTTTTGTGATGTAGCCTGGAAGAAGAGTAAGGAGAAGCTGGAATCCAATTTGGTTGAAGGATTGTTGACAGATGTGGACTCGACGGATGATGAAAATCATCTGTCGGATAATCAAAAGGATTATCTATCGAGTGACAAAGAGCCACATCCGTCGGCTATCTGTAAACCTGTGAGCAAAGCTAAGCTTGCCAAGCTGAATGAGAAATATGGATCAGTTTCCAAAAACTTGTTTCCAGGAGAATCAAGTCAAGTGAAGAAGGAGAAGAAAGTTAATGTAGGTCATCTGTTCATCAAGCAATTGAATGACAGATTAGAAAAGATTGAGGTTAAAACAGAAACTAAAAAGAAAAATAATAGAAATGGGAAAGTAGGAATTAACAAGCATAACAACTACACACCTGATAAGTATGCTCCAAGAAAAATCTCTGTTAAGTGCGGTAGTGTTAATCACTTGTCTGTTAATTGCAAACTTGCCATGCCTACTCCTATGTCTGCACCTCCCTCTTTTCCCAACATAACTTCTATGCCTACCATGCCTATGAATAATATATCTACTCAGAATATGAATGCAAAATTTGCTAATATGCCATTTGCACCTAATCCTTATTATGCTGTATTTAGTATGCCTCAAATGCCATTTAGCATGCCTTACTGGAATAACATGTTTGCAAATAGCATGCCTTTTCCTGTTAATCAAAATATGCATGACAATTCTGTTTTAATGACTGGTTTCAAAGGTTCAACTCAAATGACTAAGGATGAATCAAAAATCCCCAAGTCAAATGAAATTAAACCTAAGAAACCAAAGAAGAAAGCTAACAAGGCAGGACCCAAGGAAACTTGGATACCAAAATCAACTTGATTTGATTTTGATGTGTGCAGGAAAACAGAAAGAATCTTTACTATCTGGATAGTGGTTGCTCAAGGCACATAACTGGAGATTCTACCCTGCTCACAAAGTTCAAGGAGACAGCTGGCCCAAGTATTACTTTTGGAGATGACAGCAAGGGTTATACTATGGGATATGGCTTGATTTCAAAAGACAATGTCATCATTGAAAAGGTTACCCTAGTGGATGGTCTCAAGCAAAATTTTTTGAGTATCAGCCAGCTTTGTGATAAGGGCAATTCAGTAACCTTAATTCAGAAGCCTGTGTTGTAAAAAACAAAAGGAGAAACAAAGTGGTTCTCACTGGAGTGAGAAAAGGAAATATGTATCTAGCTGACTTCAACTCATCTAATGCAGAATCTGTCACTTATCTTCTCAGTAAAGCAAGTCAAGATGGAAGTTAGCTATGGCACAAGAAGCTGTCCCATCTAAACTTCAAGACCATGAATGAGCTTGTCAAGAAAGAACTAGTTAGAGGTATTTCTCAAGTGGAGTTTACTAAGGTTGGACTGTGTGATGCCTTCCAGAAAGGAAAGCAGATCAAAGTATCATTCAGAAAGAAGCTTGATTCAACAATTGAAGAACCTTTGCAATTGTCACACATGGTTTTATTTGGACCAGTCAATGTGTTGTCCATCTCAAGGAAAAGATTTTGCCTAGTAATTGTGGATGATTTCTCAAAGTTCTCTTGGACATATTTCCTAAAGTCTAAAGATGAAGCTAGTGAAATCATCATCAATCACATAAGGCAAGTCAACAATCATCCTGATTTTTAAAGTAAGAAGAATCAGGAGTGACAATGGAACTGAGTTCAAGAATTCTGTGATGAGATTATTTTGTGAAGAGAATGGGATTATGAATGAGTTTTCTGCAGCAAGAACTCCACAACAAAATGTAGTAAAAAGAAAGAACAGATCTCTTATTAAAGCTGCAAGAACAATGCTTGAAGAATCAAAGTTATCAATATATTTTTGGGCTGAAGCTGTGAATACCGCCTGCTACACTCAAAATATTTCTTTGGTCTTTGGTTAATCAAGCAAATTGTATGACACCCTACCAATTGTTTAAGAATAGGAAGCCAACTCTAAATTTTCGTCATGTCTTTGGCTGCAAATGTTATATCTTGAGGAATCAAACTGATCAACATGGGAAGTTTGATGCTAAAGCAGATGAAGGAATTTTTGTTGGATATGATGTGGGAAAGGCATATAGGGTCTACAATCTAAGAACCAACATTGTTATGGAATTAATACATGTTATGTTTGATGACAAAAAGATTGAAGAACTGCAAGATGGAGATTTCCATGAAAGCCTCAAGTTTGATAATGTGGAGATGGTTAGTGATGACAGTGATGATGAAAGTGATCAAGAAACAGTGAATAAGGATAATGCAAAAAAATCTACAACTAATGAAGCACATAATTCAACATCTGTCGAGTTGCAAAATGCTTCATCCGTCGGGAGACAATCTGCCTTATCCGTCGGGAGACAATCAGCTTCATTCATCGGGACACAAAGTGCATCATCCGTCGGAACATTAAGAGAAGCTGAAAATCAGAATAGATCACCAAAAAAAAGTTCCCCTTTCTCAAATCAAGGATTCACAAACTCAAAGGGAGTTTCTTATAATCAACACTCAGTCACACATCAAGACAACAATGAGGCCTCTTCATCTAGAGCTAATCTACCTCAACAAATAAAATGGACTAAAGATCACCCTTTTGAGCTCATCATTGGTGATACATCTTCTAGAGTTCAAACAAGAAGAGCAACTCAGGAAGAATGTCTATATAGCAGCTTTCTATCTAAGGAAGAACCAAAGAAGGTAGAAGAAGCTTTTTTGGATCCTGATTGGATTTTAGCTATACAGGAGCAGCTAAACCAATTCGAAAGGAACAAGGTATAGAAGCTGGTACCCAAACCTAAAGGAAGGAATCCAATTGACACCAAGTGGGTATTCAGAAACAAGATGGATGAAAATGGCATAGTGGTCAGGAACAAAGCTAGATTGGTTGTTAAGGGCTACTGTCAACAAGAAGGAATAGATTTTGATGAAACCTTTGCTCCTGTTGCAAGACTTGAAGCCATCAGAATCTTCTTAGCCTATGCAGCCCATGCCAATTTCAAGGTCTTTTCTGAATGGATGTCAAAAGTGCTTTTCTGAATAGAGATTTAGAGGAGGAAGTCTATGTTAGTCAGCCTCCTGGTTTTGAAGACCCAAATTTTCCCGAATATAACTACTATCTTTTGAAGGCGCTTTATGGACTGAAGCAGGCACCTAGAGCCTGGTATGACACTCTATCAAAGTTTTTTTAGAAAATCACTTCACAAGAGGTACTGTTGATAAAACTTTATTCTTTAGAAATGTTAATGGCTCTAGTATAATTGTTCAAATTTATGTAGATGATATTATATTTGGCTCTATAGATGAAAAACTTTGTAAAAAATTTTCCAAATTGATGCAGAGTAAGTATGAAATGAGCATGATGGGAGAACTAACTTACTTTCTTGGTTTACAAGTTAAGCAAGTTAATGCTGGAATATTCATTAGTCAAACTAAATATATTCATGATCTTTTAAAGAAGTTTGATCTAATGGATTGCACATCTGCAAAAACTCCCATGGCCACTGCAACTAAGCTTGAATTAAACACTATTGAAAGTCTGTGGATATTTCAAGCTATAGGGGCATGGTTGGCTCACTTCTATACTTAACAGCTAGTAGGCCAGATATAATGTTTGCTACTTGTCTTTGTACTAGATTTCAGGCTGAACCTAGAGAATCTCACTTAGTAGCTATTAAGAGAATTTTCAAATATCTCAAGGGAACACCAAAACTTGGCATTTGGTACCCTAGAGATCATGGTTTTGATCGACTAGTTATTCAGATGCAGATTATGCAGGTTGTAAAATAGACAGAAAAAGTACAACAGGAACCTGTCAATTTCTAGGGAACAAGCTTGTGTCCTGGTTCAGTAAAAAGCAAAATTCAGTTTCTACTTCTACAGCTGAAGCTGAATATATTGTTGCTGGTAGTTGATGTGCACAGATTTTGTGGATAAAAAACCAATTGTTGGACTATGGTCTACAAGTGGATAGAATTTCCATTTTCTGTGATAACACAAGTGCAATTGCCATCACTGAAAATCCAGTGCAGCATTCAAGAACAAAGCACATAGACATCAAGTACCACTTCATTAGGGAGCATGTGATGAATGGTACTGTAGAACTTCATTTTGTTCCAAGTGAAAAGCAGCTTGCAGATATATTTACCAAGACACTTGATGAATCCACCTTTTCAAGGTTGGTAAGTGAGTTAGGTATGCCAGAAAATTAATTGATTTTTCAGCTTTGGATGAAATTTTGGCTAAGTCAAAATTTACATCCCGACGGATGCTCATTATCCATCGAGTTTGATCATCCATCGGAATATTATTTGTTAATTAAAATCAATTACTTTTTCGGATTATTTCATAACTCGATGGATAATTGATTTATCCTCATCCGTCGAATTGTCTCAATCTTACCCCCGTTAAAACTCTGAACATTGTTCATCGAGTATACTTACAGTTTGTAAGCATGACACGACAGATAAGTGACAGAATTTTTACAGTTTATTTATTTTTAAACGACTATTTTGGGCTATTTTGATTGGTTACTTTATTTCACTTTATTATTTTTGACAGTTTATTTCTGAGATAGTATAAAAGTAGAATTCATTTTTATTCTACTCTTTTATCAATCTCAATTCAATTGCTCTAACTTCCTTTCTTCTCCAAAGCAAATATTCTCTTTGCAAATTTCACATTCTCTAATAATGGCACCATTCATCAAAATCATGTCTCAAAGTGGATATATCTATGAAAAGAACAACTTCACAGCTCTTGTGAACATGGAGATTCAACAGTCTGGAGAGTTTTATAAAATGATGGACTTTGTGAAAGGCTGTAAACTCAACTATGCGATGCTGGAGTCTCCCACAATCTACTGTGAGGTTGTAGAGGAGATATGGACAACTGCCGTGTACAACTCAACTGACAAGACCATAACTTTCCCTCTCAAACGTAAGCAGTTTTGCATTAATAGTGGCATTGTCAAAGCATGCTTTAGAATTCCAGATAATATTGCTACTGTTCTACACACAGACACTGATATACTTAACATGCTAAATTCCATGGGCTATGCACTTACTACCTCTAACTTAAGTGAAATTAGGAGGTTAGGTCTTAGAAAGGAATGGAGCTTTTTGTGTGATGTGGTAACTAAGGTATTTTCTGGTAAGATTAGTAACTTTGACTCTGTTAACATTTCCATGCTTAACATGCTTTACATGATAGTAATTGATAAGTACTTTAATTTCAGGGACTTGGTCTTGTTTGAGTTAGGTTATAAATTAGGAGAGCTTAATAAGAGAGGTAAAAATGTCTATTATGCTAGATTCTTTATGATGCTTGCTAACCATCTTAATGAGAACATAACAATTGAGAACCCAACCAATAAGCTAAATTGTTGGGTTCAATAAAGGAGGATTATTTCAGATCTTAATAGAGCTAATCATCACAAAGAGGTGCCCCTCTTCTATTTTCCAGTCATGGAGGGTCCTCAGGTAAGTGAGGTAAGCTCTATTGTCTCTACTCTTCCAATCTCACACATTTCTTTGCCTTCAAGCATAGCAATGGCATCTGTGTCAATGACCCAACATATACCTACCCAAGCTACCAAAATAACAATTTCCAAACCCAAAACTAAGAAAGTCGCCTCTGGTTTCTTTCAAAAGATATCGGTTGCAAAATCTACTAAACACAAAGAGGGGAGTGTGAAGGTGAGTGAGCAAGGTGAGGGACAGGGTGAGAATCAAAGAAACCCTAAGGATAAGGCTGGTGAGATGAGTGTACCCAAGCCTAACCACACCACAGTTTCCCAACAAACTGTGGTTGTTAATAAGGAAATAAGCTCAATTCTAGTTTCATCCTCCCAAAAGGATGTTACTATTGAAACAAGCTCCCAACCAGGAGCACAGATCAAGAGGGCTAGGGACACAAGTTCACCATAAACTTATGCTAGAAAAAAAAGATCAAAAATCCTTGGGGATGCACAGGGAACACACACAGTGCAAACTGGAGCTAAAGACCCAGTCACTGCACCATCTCAAAGTCAGATTGATGTGACTCCAATAAATGTGGAGTCACAGCCAAAATTCACCCACACACTCACTGGATGTTGACATGATCAATACATCACTTCCAAATTCTCCATATTTAACTCTTTTGGAGAAGCCAAAAATCTAAGCAAGTGAGCATCATCTTTTAGATGATTTATTGGCTCCCTTGCCATTTCTTTCGGAGTCTGTTGAGATATATGTGCCTAAATTTTCATCAATCTACACAGAGTCTACAATAGTCTCCACTCCAAACTCATTCATTTCTTCTATCCCGATGGATATTCATCATCCGTCGAGTAGTGATTGTATCCCGACGGATAAGCCTAACAGCAGTCATCCGTCGGATAACCATACTACTGTCCCGATGGATATTCATCATCCATCGGGAGTCTCTGCACAACTTTAAATTTCTTCAATTATCACAAGTGCAGAAGACTTAGTGGTAGTGTAATCACTCTTATGACTGAGGGAAGGGAGTGAACTGAGTGAGAGGCTGGGTTGTCCCAGGAAAAAGGAGAGAATATGAATGAACAAATGCAGTCCATTTCTTCAGGACTGGAAAAAGTGAGTCAGAGGAGTCCCGTCTTAGATGTGAAGGTGAGAGTGTGAGGGTGGGAAGCTAAGGGGAGCCCTTGATGCAAAAAGAGAGAGATCATGAGCGCAATGCAGGTACTAGAGAGATAAGGATGGACACCATTGCAAGTGAATCAATGAATATCAATGATGCAGAAAGGAAAAGACTATTTCAACAAGAATTTCAAGCTGTCATAGATTATATTTCCTAGATGTTGAGATATTTACTCATCCTGTTACAGCTTATCAAACATTAGTTATACAGGGCAATGAGGAGGCTGAAAGAATTCTCAATTTGGTGCACACTACTCAATCTCTACAAAGAGCAAAGGATGCAATAACTTCTATGCCATCAACTATTGACAGTGATTTTGAACTGGCTGACGACTCATTTGGGGATGTTGGTGGGGATGATGAGTAAGACAGCATGAGCATAGGGGAGATACAGATGTTCCTTCCTGGATGCTAATAAAAGAATGTTCTTACTCACATCTTCAATCAACACTATTCAAGATGATTCATGACACCCAAACAGTCATTCAGACATTTTGAAGCACTCCAGCTGCATAAGATTCAAGCTCTCCAACACAGTCAAAGTGTCGATGAAATCAAACAGGAAGTCTCTGAAGTCAAACAGGATTTCATAGCAAGGTTGGATGCTAGACTTCCTGGAACCACCATGACTGAGATAGCTCAGAAGCTAAGGAAAGAGGCTGATCTCAATAGAAAGGTTGAGGCCATGGACTCTAGATTATCTGATGTGGAGAATTCACTGGCTAAGATACTTGCTAATCAAGAAACTCAGACTGCTCTGCTTCAACAGTTGGTGGATGCTCAACTCCCTTCCACTTTCCAACTTGGTGCTAACAAAAAGGGGGAGAAAGGCTCATCTAGTGAGGGGGAGAAACAGCTCAACATCCAAGTCAGCAAAGTAATTGTGCCAATAATTGCTTTCACAAAGCCACCAGCCATGGACAACATTGGCATCATAAATCTGGCAGCAGCAAAACTGAAAACAAATGACAAACTGCTAAAGATTGATGTAGCAGCAATTCAACAGAAATTTAGACCAATTCAGAAACCAGACAAAATCTTCACTCATCACTCTCAAGTCAAGCACATCTCTGTAAATGAAATGAGTTTGAATTTTCTGGAAAAGGGTCAAACATCTTGCATCAAATCTCCAAAAGCAAAGCTGATCATGAAGCCTAAAAGACACTACTCAAAGTTTTCAGACAAAAATCCTATGGATATTGTGTATGAAATACCTAGGCCAGATAAGAAGAAGTTGTTGGCTAGGTCAATTGTATTTTTCAAGGATCCAGCTGATTCAACACTTAAAAGAAGAATTGTCAACATTTATAACAATGGTAAAGAAATCTGTGTGGTGGCCGGATACCCTCAGTTTGTAGAAGCTAAAAAGGAAGAGAAGGATATAATCAGGCAAGAAAAGAAGCAAGCTGCCTTAGATGCCAAGAAGCTCAAACAAAAGAAGGAGCGAGCTGCTATCTTGGCCAAACTTCAAGCTGTAAAGACTATAATTGAGATTTCTGAACAACCATCTGTAATTGCTGAACCTCAAGATCAAAAAGTGCAAGATGAACCACAACAGAAAAGAAGATTTAGATACAAGCTCCACTCTAAAAGGAAATTGGACTTCAGTGATGAGGAAATAGAAGACTACATTCCCAAAAAAGTCTACAACTTTGACTGAGACATCAAAACCCTCAATGGTATTTGAAGAATTCAAGGTGGTGAATCCAACAAGGAATATTCATGGTGAGCCCATAATTCCAAAGGATGAGCCAGTAGACTGGGATAGCTTGCCAATTCTTGAACTAAACTTTCCAATCTTCAACAAGCCAAAGAAGACAAAGACTAGAGAAATCAATAAAGTGAAGCCTGTGACTCTCAAATCCAAGACCCTAACCAAATCTCAATCTACAGTCAATAAGGGAGATTTTTTATACATTTGTGACATCAAGGAGTTCTCTAACATAAACCTCTACTTAGATGAATTGGAAGAAGTAAGAGGGATTGATGCTCACGAAAATCTTCCTGAAAGGCTGGTGTTTAAATATAAGGGAGGAAAAGAGATAATATGGCCTATTCACAGGATTCTTCTAGAGAGACAAACTGTTCTATTAAAGATCTACTCATCTTTCAAAAAGAACTTTGGATATAATGTTTCTGCAAGGAGATTAGTTCTAAAGAAGATTGAGGAGATGAGGAGTAATAAAGCTAAAGATGCACTACCAAAAACTCTGTCAATTCCCTTCACAGGAAAAAGATTGCATTTGAGGCCTTATTGGCTGATGGAATTCAGGGATGAAAAGGGAGTAAGAAGATTCTTCATATTGGAGGACCAGTTGAGTATCTCTAGCAATGAGACTCTACTGGAAATGCAAGAAATGTTAGATCTCTCAGAAGCTGATGAACTTGAGTTTTACAGACAACTCCAAAATCAGATAGAAGAAAATAACAGGAGGCTTGGGAAGAAATCCAGACAATCAAGGAAATAGACTTATCTGCTCAGACTAGAGGAGCACCTTGATAATGATTGTGAGCAACTTCTTTGTATACTTTGCTTTGTTCAATTTTCAGTAAATATTGTAGCACTTATCAGTTTCATCTACTATTTTTATTCTATATCTTTAGGATGTTTTGTTATCATCAAGTTTCTCTTCATTTATGGATACAATTCTAATAGACATAAATTGGGGGAGATTATTAGGAATATGTTGTGAACTTGATGATAAATTAAACAAAACACCTTAGTAGATTTAACTTAGTGAATTTTGTAGCACTCAACGGATAATCAAATATTGCGTCATGGAGTCCCTGTGTCTATTGTGACTGATCGAGATCCACGATTTAATTCAAGATTTTGGAAAAGTTTTAAAGAATATTTGGGAACTAAATTAAATATGAGTACGGCTTATCATCCGCAGACGGACGGCCAAAGTGAGAGAACAGTCCAAACAATTGAAGACATGTTACGTGTGTGTGCCATTGATTTCAAAGGAAATTTGGATGAGTATTTGCCCTTAGTGGAGTTTGTTTACAATAACAGTTATCATGCCAGTATCGGAATGCCTCCCTATGAAGCTCTTTACGAACGCAAATGTCGATCACCGGTATATTGGGATGAAGTCGGAGAACATAAAATACTTGGACCCGAATTGGTACAGCAGACAAAGGAAGTTGTCGAGGTCATTCAGAAAAGGCTAATTGCAGCGCAGGATTGTCAAAGGAAATATGCAGACCAATCCAGAAATGATATGGAATTCGAAGAAGGAAATCTAGTGTTACTGAAAGTGTCACCATTGAAAGGATTATTGATGTAACACCCCCAAATCCGGGGTCGGGGATCCGGGTTGTCACGAGTTCCATTTCCCTTAATGACACCCAATCTTAATAATTACTCAACTACTCTGTACTGTGACCCCACAATAAACACACACACCACACGTTATAGTCTCAGAGATGAACATCCAAAAATAATCACAAGTCATTTTATTCCACAATTATCTGCCAATACACCTTAAAAAGTTTTCTGAATAAATTTACATTTCTTTGCCATTATTACAATTCATAAATATACATAAATCTGGTACATCAAAAGTTGAAAGCCTAGCCTATTGGTAGTTCCTACCTCAGCTACAGCGACATCAACGCCTATAGGAAACTGCGGAATGTTTCCTATCCGCTTGCGAATTGGGAGCTTGGTCCTGTTCATCTTGTCTATCTGATGTTGTGTGATGAAAGAAGAAAGCAAGGGTGAGCAGCAAGCCCACCAAAATAATATGTATAATGATTAACAATATATGAGCCTTCTCATAGTACTCAGGAAAGTCTTGGTCAAAAGAAATGAACCGAGTTTGATATCTTTAATGCGATGAAGTCGCAAAATATTCAGTATATGTACATATATACTTTTCAAAATCTTGGAAGTCTTCTTCCATGTATAATATACACAAAGTTCCAGTTTATAATTGTATAAAAATATCGTTGCAAGGTGATCTCATATATCCAACCTTGTCTCAACGTTTTTCTGAAAATCTTTGTCATTCATAAGACAATTATTAACTAGATATAAGTTTAAAAGATGAAGTTACAAGATACTCCAATATACTTATATCTTTTCCAAATACTACTTGAACTACCACCGTTCAAGATATAATGAGCTTTCACCAGTTCATCACATAGATGAGACTACAAGACAAGATTTGAATAGATTAAATCTTTGAAATATTATTAAAGGAAATGAAGTTATGATATACCTCATTAAGTTCTGATATATATATATACACCTATATATATATACGTTTCCTGAAAACCTCTGTCATGTAAAGTATGAACATAATTGCAATATCCAATAAATTTGGAAAGGAAAGAATTTTGGCATAAACCTGATATCTTGCTGATCAGGCAAAGATACCAATAAGTAACCTTTTCTACTAGTAGATGGACAAATTCCCCACTGGTCATCACCCTGGTCGCAATAGGACCTTATGCTGGACTGCCACTCAGCCACTTATGCATTTGATGCTCCCACTGAGCCACTTACACTATCATGGACTCCCACTGAGCCCATGTTCCTTATGCCGACTCGATAGATGGACTTACTTCCCAAACGTTGGGTAAGTAATCAATTTATTTACCAAAACTGCAACCTTGTTGCGAATATAAAATACACCACAGAGCCGGATCCCTTAGATTTTTGAGCGAGTATTCAAGTCCCCTTAAAATGGAAGATCTTGAATTTGAAAACAAGTTTTTGGATCCGCTCTACCTTTTAAATTCATTTTAAAGACTCGAACACATTTTTAAGAATGTTTGGAGTAATACTGATTTATTAAAATAAATCAGTCCCGATATGAAAAAAAATATCTGAATATTATTATTTAAATAATATTCCCATAAGAATAATTGAGGTAGAAGTTGGGAAACTTATACTTGAATGAATAGCAAATAATCAGAGATATACTTATACGAAAGTAATATCTTTATTTGAATAATCAAAATAAGTTTGATTATCGAACATTATTCTTTTATTAAAATAAAGAATATTATTCAGTAATAAGTGGAGTCTTAATACCTCGAATGAATATTATAAATAATATTCATTAAATAAAAATAAAGGAGTCATACATCCTCAAATGAATATTCAAATAATATTCAATTAATACAATAAAAGGAGTCATAAGTCCTCAGAAGAATATTCAAGTAATATTCAAATGATAAAACAAACTGAGTCATAAGCCCTCCGATGAATATTCAAAATAGTATTCAATTAATAAAATAAAAGTTATCGAATAAACCTCATTCGATTAATAGTTTGGAAACTATAACCATATATATATAAATATATATATATATACAAAATCTACTCGGGATCCTCGACTCCCGGTTTTAGAAAACGTTTTCACCTTTGGGTCCCTATACTAAGGGTATATGCAAATTACCGCTATTCTCTAGCATAGATATTATCAACTGAATCAACAGATATATATGGAAAGAATACGAAACAGGCATGCATATATATATATACCATAGCAGCATGCTTCAATATATTGCAACATATGCTAATTAACCAACATGCATCTATCGCAAGATGATGCATATACATATATACATCACAATAACAGTTATAACGGGTAGAAAACTTGCCTGAGTGACTGGGGGTTACGAATGGCTCGGGACGAGTCTGGTAACCTATAAGCAACAAGTAAGTTGGAATTAAACCAAATTCACTTGTAAATCTATACTTTAACTAACTTAGACTCTAACGCTTGTTTTGCGCTTACTGATTCTCTTAAGTCACTCGAGTACCCTCGGCTCCACCATTTTTAATAAATTAACCATTACGAGTTTTAAAGCGATTCCTTCGCGGGTGTCTTACCAACTACCTAACACACTTACCACAAATGTTTCATACATTAATTAACCCTTTTTGGTCTTTAACCTATGTTTCAAAGTAAGGCGAGGGGAAAAGTTTCGTTCGCGAAATGCCTTTACTTAAAACGGTCGTTTCTCCTAAACCGTACATCGGAATCGAACGAACTACATATCAAAACGAAGCTCGTAACACGAACTATCTAAACATGGCAATGGTCAAAATCTAGCAGGGGGTTCTCGGGTCCTAATGTTATGCACAAAAACAGTCTAAAGAAATTCGGACGTTACGACGGCTATGTTTACGCGATTTCCCAATTTTAAACCATTCAAAAACCATCACAATTCAACCTCAAATCAATCATGCAACCAACATCCATCCTTATGACATCATAACAGCCCCAATCAATTCAATTTTACCAATTTATTCATCTAAACCAAGTCAAAAAAAATGTGACCAAGAACTTCAAATCTAACAAGCATCACTCCTCACTCCAAATTCAATAAAACCACTTACTAAACAAAGCTCTATCATGAGTACACACTCATTACACTAACCCATCATCTAAACATTATGAAATCCAAACCAACAAAACTTAAGACTAAGGGTTTGAGAAGTTATACCTTCCTTGGAGGGTGAAAAGTTACTAGGGAGCCTCAAAGAACCGTGATCTATCCTTATATAACCTTGATCTTGCAAATGAAATCAAGAACACAAAGTTAAAAATTTGAAAACACTATTCACCCTAATCTTTGGTGAATTAATTAGCTATGAAAATCATGGAATCTTGAGCTTAAACTTATGGCCATCTAAGCTATGAATTATGGAAGCTAAAGAAATAAACCTCTTGATTTTTGAAGGTGTGTAGCTAGGGTTTTGAAATTCCCATCCTTGCATTTCTTCAAAAAGCCGAGAGCAAGATGTAGAAGAAAGAGAGATTTTTGTGTTTTGCTTTGTTTTGCTTTTGGTTGGTTGTAGTTTTGTTTTGTTTTTGGTTAATTACCAATTTAACCTTGGTTTTTGTGTGGTTATAATTCATCCACACCTCCTCCCCTCCTATGTCATGCCTATGTCATGCTGTGATGTCATCTTTCCCTCCTTGTCCCCTTCTCATTGGTTGGGTGACATCACCCTATCTAATCCCTTTGATTAACTTCCTAATTGTTTGCCTAATGACCGCTGATCTGTTATACGGTTCGCTTAACTTTCGTTTTCGTTTATCGTTTGAAGGACCATACCCGGGATCTTATTACTTAGGTTCCCTTAACCTTTCTCAATATATTATATTCCTTTTATGATCCTCTCCTATAATCCTTTAATTTAAATCCTTTTTATCCTGTTACCTTTTTCTCAATTCTTTCCGTATCTAGTGTATTTCCGGGAAAAATCAAAGTGTTCGGATTTGGATTCTGACGATCTTTACATACACTTATATCCCATATAAAGTACTAATAAAATCTCAAAATATCCATATCAGAACCCCTACATAGTGTGGCATGAAAAGTTTTCTCATTCAGCAAAAACACTATTCATAAGGGTTTCAAAAATTTCCCAAAAATTGGGGTTATTACAGTCTCCCCTCCTTAAAAGGATTCCGTCCCGGAATCAGATAGAAAATGAATAGGGATACTCTCTTAGCATTGCACTTTCTAACTCTCAAGTAATTTTTCCCATGTTGTGGTTCTACCATCAAACTCTGACTAGTTTGATAACCCTTCTCCTAAGCACTTGTTCCTTTTCAATCTATAACCCTTCCTGGTTGCTCCATATAGGTTACTTCTGGTTGCATGTCTATGCGCTCATATGCCCCTATTTGTCCGGCATCCGAATTACATTTCCTTAACATTGATACGTGGAACACGTTATGAACTTGCTACATGTACGGGGGTAGGGCTAGCTCATATGCTAACTTCCCAATATATCTTAATATATCCAAGGGTCCAACAATTCGTGGACTTAGCTTTCATTTCTTTCCGAACCTCATCCTTCCTTTCCAAGGGAATACCTATAACAACACTAGGTCCCTTACTTCCTATTCTTTGTCCTTTCGTGTCAATTCAACATACTTCTTATGTCCATCTTGGGCTACTACCAGCCGTCCTTTGATTAGATATATCATATCCTTGGTCCTTTGGACTACTACGGGTCCGAGCATCTTGCGCTCTACAACTTCATCCTAACATAAGGGAGATCGACATTGTCTTCCCTCAAGGATCTCATAAGGCGATACCTCGATACTAACATACGATCGATTATCGTGAGATAACTTAATCTGCGTTAAGTGATCATTCCAAATTCTTTCAAGTCTATTGCACCGGCTCTCATCATAGCTTCTAGCATTATATCTTTTGCTTCTCACTACCCATCCTTTTCCAGTTCGTAGTCGTTACTCTCTTCCGTACATAATATTATACTGGTTACACTTTTGCTCGTTAGCATTTTATAACATTTTAATAACCACGTCAACCTTAGTGTCACGAACGTGTTTCCATTCTGAATACCACCATAACTTTACTACTCCTTTTTCAGCTGCTTCTATCTTTGGAAGCTTGATCAATCATATAGAAGTAAAGGAATTTATTGAGAGATCACTATGATCATGAATACTTGTTATATCGCATAGTTAGTACAGAAGGTGGCCAGCCTTTAGTACTTGACAAGCAATTAAACAATAGATGGTATCCTACTAGGCTTCTATCACACAGATAGATAGTCATTCGGCAATACCTCCCCTTCTGGAAGGGTTGTTCTTCTCAGCTTACATGAAATGAAAAGAAGAGAAAAGAACGAACTGAAGAGAATTGTATATTCATAAAAAATTTTATTGCCATATAATATCTGGCTTGGAATCTACCTCTGAACTATAGAGGTTTGTCATAGGAGAACAAAACATATACGTATTTATATCAACATCAAGTATTATAGCATCGTATTTCACATGCCTAAATATTTTTGCCATTCCGTCCATCATTCTATGGACCCATGCTCTTCCTCGAGCTTATTCACAATCACCTTTGAAACTCCCTCGACATCGAAAATTGAATCTGGGATCTCATTTTATATATCCCGATACTAGGATTCTATGCTCACACCGCAACCTTCCTCGTATAGTAATACGACTCTCTTTTCATAAGAGGGAATAAATATTCAATAGGTAGATACTCTACTTAATTAGTCTATCAATGATAACTTATACACTACCACGACCCGATTAGTGGTACTCAATCTCAACATCCATTCCAATACAACTCTCATGGTTGAAATCAGCTCATTACTCGCAGAATCATTGCTGCATTATTATGGTCCACCACTGACCTACTGTCGTCATTCGTTTTCCATGAAGTCTTAATAGCTAACCATACGGAGTCCATACATATCGTATCAAATTCTTCTAAGGAGGTAACATGATCACCGTTCATGATTCATGAAGAACACTCCTGAACTTGACGTACTTTCATGATATGAAGTAGATAAAATTGCAGAAGAGTTTCAATTAAAGCAACGATAGCAGGTTAATACCATTCTTAATCGTATGCCTTCAATTGAAGACTTAACTCAAAGGTTCGTTTAGTCCTTTTTGAAATATGGTCCTGGATTATTCTCAAGATAGGACCTTCTAAGATAGATAGCCCGTTCATGGTGATTACACGAATTAAACCTTTACCAACTACTATTACGGTTGGGTATTGCACAGTCATCAGAAGGAATGTCCATCTTCCAAACCATAATACAACCTTTACGGCTTCAACCATCATCACTGTATTCCTTTGGCACAAGCGCCTATAATTATCCTCTTACCTTTAAAGTGTCGGCCACCTCTTTGGCCTTTCCTGATAATAAAATTTCCCTACAGTCAATGTCATTTTAACCACCTCCAAATAAATTTTCTACCTCATTTCAATCACAGCTTATGTGAAGATGTTTTCCTTAAAATCTGATGAGTAAAAAAAATCACCATTTTTCCATAAGTTATTGCCTCAGTCTTTAGAGGTTAATCACTGTCACGACTGACTCTCAATTATACTTAGAACATCTTTTATCTTAAGTCCTAATTGCCTGGAACAATTTCGACCTTTACTGGTTCGATCCATACTTTCTCGTGGTTTAACACGTGCCCCACTTAGCATCATTATAATTACGTCATATTTCCTTTATCAACATTTCTATTCTTGAGAATTTTGAATATTACCTTTCTCCTTGTAAAACCTCTAAGGTTATCCTTCAATCGTTCCTCCTGTATTCCCTAGATACAGGGCATATCAAAATACCATTTACTAATACTAGAACCATTGTCTATATGTTTCTGAAAAATTTCCCCACTGATACTTAAAGGTTGTTGTTACCTTAACCCTTTCCAAATCATATTGTCAAAACTCATACTGTCCCTATTAAGGGTGAAATGCCAACCTTTATGCATTCCCCTAGGATTCATTTTAAGTTACCGATGTTCTATCCTTAATTCCACCTTTAAAAGGTACCTGCATCCTTCCATGGATAAATCAAGTCATATATCCCTGATAATGGTGTCTTATTCAATCATTCCCACCTCGATAGTACATGTCTAATTTCACAATAATATCTGTATTCAAAATGGGATCAATCAATATGGCCTCCAAAAGATAACAACGGTTATCCGCTTGTCTTGCCTAATTTGGTAACGATAACAAGGATGTTCTGGAAGATATTGGTCGTGTTCAACGTGAACTTCTTCTTAATAATTCCTTATTTACTTTTGTTGTTTATCTCAACAGTCACCTCAATGTTGGGATATCTTTCATACCTGGAGTCTCCCTTTCTGGGTATCAAGCCACCGGTCTTACATTTCACATTCTTGAAGGTCACTTCCTTCATCCAATTTTCCTAATTTCTTACTTCCTTGTCTCCCCAGTCTATCCGCGTCTCATTATTTATCCTTCAAACTATCTCAAGGTTTCCTCAAATCCTCCCAACTTATAGGGGGTAAACTATATGTATCTCTTATGCCTTCAACCATCAACTTTAACTCATGGTGAATCACCCTCATCCTGACGAATGCATACTTTTCTATGTCTATTGCTACGAGTCTTTAGGGTTTCCTCATACCCAACTCCCTTATCATACCTCAAACTCTATTGCCCTTGTATTCCTTTCCACTTCAGTTTCTTTTTATTTTCCTTTCTCTTATCATTATTTCATGAACCAACACAACATAAGCATTGATTTCAAACATCCCGTCATTCTGGATTCGTGTCCTTAGAACGAATCTTGACAACTTTTTACAACTTAGATTCACAATTCATCATACTCGTCCGCCTTTGTTCTGGCTCTAAAGCTTTTACACTATCTCCATAACTTTGGGAAGTACCTTCCTGAAAACAATTGACTGAACTTTAATCAGTTTATTATAATCTCTTGCTCCGTGCCTTCCTTGGCCTTTCATCGGCGGGTGGCCTCTCTCTTAGGAGGGTAAGTGACAAAAACAGTCTTTTGTGATTCGTCAATCATTTAGAATCTCAAATAATTCCTATATTTCCTTTAGCCAGGCTCTTGCCTCGACTGGGTCAACCTGTTCCTTGGAACTCTGAGAGCTTAGCGACTTAAAGGTCCTGAAAGAATTTCTCACCGCATTGTTTCCTCAGGGTGGTGGTTGGGAATAATAGTCTAAGTTCTGTCTAGAAAGTTCCATAAATTATCATATAGGAGTACCGTCTCGGGTCTCCTTTCCTTACTCGACTTCTGTTTCTTAAGTCTGAACATTCCTTCCTCCTCCCCATAATCGGGGTCATCCTTCATATTTTAAATCCTCATTTTCCACTTCATTATGTTATGGGTTCCTTCTATCTTGATGGCGACCTCCCTGACTATCAGGTTCAGGGTTTGCTCTAAATCTTATTCCTCAAACTAGCTTTCATCTAAGATCTCATCTTTAAGCTCTTGAACATTTGGAACCCAAATTCTGTAGGAATACCTCATTATTCCCTTCTCATCTTTCTCGGTATTAACCTCTTATCTATTTGTTAGCTCTCTGCCTTCATTCATCACTCTTTCTGGCACAATATGTTCTTTTCCGATAATTCGGACTGTATTGCAATCTCAAACAGCTTTTCGGTACCGGCTCCGGTTACCTTCACTTCTATTTCCAAAATCTCTTATAAACTCTCCCAAAGACCTTATCATCTTGAGCCTCTCCTTTTTACTAAGGGCATCAGCCACCACATTGGCTTTCCCCGAATGATAAAGAATCTCCCAATCATAATTCTTGATTAGCTCTAACCGCCTCCTCTGGCGTATGTTGAGCTCTTTCACGTAAAAATGTACTAGAGCTCCTATGGTTTGTGTAAATCTCGCACTTCTATTCATACCAGTAGTGCCTCCAATATTTAGGGCAAAACTATTGCCACGAGCCCAAGCTCATGGGTGGGGATATCGAATTTCTTATTACCTCGATTGTCTTGACGTGTACGCGAGTACCTTGTTGTGCTATATAAAAGCACCCTAATTCCTTGTACGAAGCGTCAATATAAATCACAAAATCTTCTTTTCCATCCGGCGATGCCATCATAGGGGCCGTCACCAATCTTTGCTTCAGTTTTTGAAAGTTGTTCTCGCATTTCTCTGTCCATTCGAACTTCTCAGTCTTACGAGTAAGCCGCGTTAAAGGGGGCTACTATCTTTACAAACTTGAACGAACCTCTGGTAGTGACCGGCCAATCCTACCTCTGGTAGTTGCCCTAACCATGGTCATCAATTCCTCAGTGGTCCTTTATTCATTCTTGTCAGGATCCTCCATGGGATCCTCCTCAGCAACTATCCCTTCTAGGACAACATCCTCAACCGCTATATCCTCAATATGAACATCATCCGATCCCGCGTTAGGACGCTCTATCGGATCCATAATCTGATCTCTAATAAGTAATAAACATCATCGCATTGTTGCTCCTCAACCTCAGGGTTCGGAATCCCGCTACCATATACGATAACGAACTACGCTTCTATCACGATATTTATAAGGGTTCCCATAAGGGTTTTAACTGTCAGTACTACGTTAGGTAGCCCGACTATGAACTTGGCAAGAGTTCTTATTATCTTAGTGAACTTATTATCTTAACGTCACATCATCTCTGAGGTTTATAACGCTTGGCTCTGATACCATTTCTTTAATACCCCCAAATCCGGGGTCGGGGATCCGGGTTGTCACGAGTTCCATTTCCCTTAATAACACCCAATCTTAATAATTACTCAACTACTCTGTACTGTGACCCCACAATAAACACACACACCACACGTTATAGTCTCAGAGATGAACATCCAAAAATAATCACAAGTCATTTTATTCCACAATTATCTGCCAATACACCTTAAAAGGTTTTCTGAATAAATTACATTTCTTTGCCATTATTACAATTCATAAATATACATAAATCTGGTATATCAAAAGTTGAAAGCCTAGCCTATTGGTAGTTCCTACCTCAGCTACAGCGACATCAACGCCTATAGGAAACTGCGGAATGTTTCCTATCCGCTTGCGAATTGGGAGCTTGGTCCTGTTCATCTTGTCTATCTAATGTTGTGTGATGAAAGAAGAAAGCAAGGGTGAGCAGCAAGCCCACCAAAATAATATGTATAATGATTAACAATATATGAGCCTTCTCATAGTACTCAGGAAAGTCTTGGTCAAAAGAAATGAACCAAGTTTGATATCTTTAATGCAATGAAGTCGCAAAATATTCAATATATGTACATATATACTTTTCAAAATCTTGGAAGTCCTCTTCCATGTATAATATACATAAAGTTCCAGTTTATAATTGTATAAAAATATCGTTGCAAGGTGATCTCATATATCTAACCTTGTCTCAACGTTTTTCTGAAAATCTTTGTCATTCATAAGACAATTATTAACTAGATATAAGTTTAAAAGATGAAGTTACAAGATACTCCAATATACTTATATCTTTTCCAAATACTACTTGAACTACCACCGTTCAAGATATAATGAGCTTTCAACAGTTCATCACATAGATGAGACTACAAGACAAGATTTGAATAGATTAAATCTTTGAAATATTATTAAAGGAAATGAAGTTATGATATACCTCATTAAGTTCTGATATATATATATATACACCTATATATATACATACGTTTCCTGAAAACCTCTGTCATGTAAAGTATGAACAGAATTGCAATATCCAATAAATTTGGAAAGGAAAGAATTTTGGCATAAACCTGATATCTTGCTGATCAGGCAAAGATACCAATAAGTAACCTTTTCTACTAGTAGATGGACAAATTCCCCACTGGTCATCACTCTGGTCGCAATAGGACCTTATGTTGGACTGCCACTCAGCCACTTATGCATTTGATGGACTCCCACTGAGCCACTTACACTATCATGGACGCCCACTGAGCCCATGTTGCTTATGCCGACTCGATATATGGACTTACTTCCCGAACGTTGGGTAAGTAATCAATTCATTTACCAAAACTGCAACCTTGTTGCGAATATAAAATACACCACAGAGCCGGATCCCTTAGATTTTTGAACGAGTATTCAAGTCCCCTTAAAATGGAAGATCTTGAATTTGAAAACAAGTTTTGGGATCCGCTCTACCTTTTAAATTCATTTTGAAGACTCGAACACATTTTTAAGAATGTTTGGAGTAATACTGATTTATTAAAATAAATCAGTCCCGATATGAAAAAAAATATCTGAATATTATTATTTAAATAATATTCCCATAAGAATAATTGAGGTAGAAGTTGGAAAACTTATACTTGAATGAATAGCAAATAATCAATGATATACTTATACGAAAGTAATATCTTTATTTGAATAATCAAAATAAGTTTGATTATCGAACATTATTCTTTTATTAAAATAAAGAATATTATTTAGTAATAAGTGGAGTCTTAATACCTCGAATGAATATTATAAATAATATTCATTAAATAAAAATAAAGGAGTCATACATCCTCAAATGAATATTCAAATAATATTCAATTAATACAATAAAAGGAGTCATAAGTCCTCAGAAGAATATAAATAGTTTGGAAACTATAACCATATATATATAAATATATATATATATACAAAATCTACTCGGGATCCTCGACTCCCGGTTTTAGAAAACGTTTTCACCTTTGGGTCCCTATACTAAGGGTATATGCAAATTACCGCTATTCTCTAGCATAGATATTATCAACTGAATCAACAGATATATATGGAAAGAATACGAAACAGGCATGCATATATATATATACCATAGCAGCATGCTTCAATATATTGCAACATTTGCTAATTAACCAACATGCATCTATCGCAAGATGATGCATATACATATATACATCACAACAACA
Source organism: Apium graveolens (assembly GCF_009905375.1). Classification (NCBI taxonomy): domain Eukaryota; kingdom Viridiplantae; phylum Streptophyta; class Magnoliopsida; order Apiales; family Apiaceae; genus Apium; species Apium graveolens. The sequence goes on along the minus strand of NC_133650.1, from coordinate 250,453,101 downwards.
GTTATAACGAGTAGAAAACTTGCCTGAGCGACTGGGGGTTACGAATGGCTCGGGACGAGTCTGGTAACCTATAAGCAACAAGTAAGTTGGAATTAAACCAAAGTCACTAGTAAATCTATACTTTAACTAACTTAGACTCTAACGCTTGTTTTGCGCTTACTGATTCTCTTAAGTCACTCGAGTACCCTCGGCTCCACCATTTTTAATAAATTAACCATTACGAGTTTTAAAGCGATTCCTTCGCGGGTGTCTTACCAACTGCCTAACACACTTACCACAAATGTTTCATACATTAATTAACCCTTTTTGGTCTTTAACCTATGTTTCAAAGTAAGGCGAGGGGAAAAGTTTCGTTCACGAAATGCCGTTACTTAAAATGGTCGTTTCTCCTAAACCGTGCATCGGAATCGAACGAACTACATATCAAAACAAAGCTCGTAACACGAACTATCTAGACATGGCAATGGTCAAAATCTAGCAGGGGGTTCTCGGGTCCTAATGTTATGCACAAAAACAGTCTAAAGAAAATCAGACGTTACGATGGCTATGTTTACGCGATTTCCCAATTTTAAACCATTCAAAAACCATCACAATTCAATCTCAAATCAATCATACAACCAACATCCATCTTTATCACATCATAACAGCCCCAATCAATTCAATTTTACCAATTTATTCATCTAAACCAAGTCAAAAAAAATGTGACCAAGAACTTCAAATCTAACAAGCATCACTCCTAACTCCAAATTCAACAAAACCACTTACTAAACAAAGCTCTATCATGAGTACACACTCATTACACTAACCCATCATCTAAACATTATGAAATCCAAACCAACAAAACTTAAGACTAAGGGTTTGAGAAGTTATACCTTTCTTGGAGGGTGAAAAGTTACTAGGGAGCCTCAAAGAACCTTGATCTATCCTTATATAACCTTGATCTTGCAAATGAAATCAAGAACACAAAGTTAAAATTTTGAAAACACTATTCACCCTAATCTTTGGTGAATTAATTAGCTATGAAAATCATGGAATCTTGAGCTTAAACTTATGGCTCATCTAAGCTATGAATTATGGAAGCTAAAGAAATAAACCTCTTGATTTTTGAAGGTGTGTAGCTAGGGTTTTGAAATTCCCATCCTTGCATTTCTTCAAAAAGCCGAGAGCAAGATGTAGAAGAAAGAGAGATTTTTGTGTTTTGCTTTGTTTTGCTTTTGGTTGGTTGTAGTTTTGTTTTGTTTTTGGTTAATTACCAATTTAACCTTGGTTTCTGTGTGGTTATAATTCATCCACACCTCCTCCCCTCCTATGTCATGCCTATGTCATGCTGTGATGTCATCTTTCCCTCCTTGTCCCCTTCTCATTGGTTGGGTGACATCACCCTCTCTAATCCCTTTGATTAACTTCCTAATTGTTTGCCTAATGACCGATGATCTGTTATACGGTTCGCTTAACTTTCATTTTCGTTTATCGTTTGAAGGACCATACCCGGGATCTTATTACTTAGGTTCCCTTAACCTTTCTCAATATATTATATTCCTTTTATGATCCTCTCATATAATCCTTTAATTTAAATCCTTTTTATCCTGTTACCTTTTTCTCAATTCTTTCCGTATCTAGTGTATTTCCGGGAAAAATCAAAGTGTTCGGATTTGGATTCTGACGATCTTTACATACACTTATATCCCATATAAAGTACTAATAAAATCTCAGAATATCCATATCAGAACCCCTACATAGTGTGGCATGAAAAGTTTTCTCATTCAGCAAAAACACTATTCATAAGGGTTTCAAAAATTTCCCAAAAATTGGGGTTATTACAATTGAGATTCGGAAAGAAAGGGAAGTTGAGCCCTAGATACGTCGGACCTTTTGAAATCTTGAAACGTGTCGGCAAAGTAGCATATGAGTTGGAGTTACCCCCGCACATGGAGGACATTCATAATATTTTTCAATAAAATGGTTATTATGTGATTATTATGTGAATTTTGGTGAATTATTTGATGATTGGTGTTGTTATGTGGATGTTTATATGTGGTAAAGTCTAAGCATGTTAATTTTATTAGGTCCAGAATAAAATATGGATAATTAAGGTATTTTTCTGGTAATTTTTGGAGTATTATATGATTTTTTATTGATTTATGAATTTATTAATTATTTTCTGAATAATTACAAAATTATTTTATAAAGCCGGGAATCGTCCAACCTCAACCGTTTTTACGTTTTTACATCTCGAAACTTTTCCGAAAACTCCTTCCTAGCCTATTTGGTAATTCCGGATATTTTCCATGTTTTGACTTCTCGATCTAGAATACGGTTTGACCCGTTCGCGGCCTGGCGCAAAATTTTCGATACGATTATCTTCGCACAAAGCGTTTTATAAAAGCCCAGTTTTGATAATTATCCAAAACCATTGATACTTATCCAAAACAGGATAGTGTTTATCCAAAACAGGATAGTATTTATCCAAAATAGGATAATGTTTATCCAAACGTTATCCGATAGGATCATTAAACAACGTATTTATCGATCCAACACGATCCAGAACGTACTAATAATCCGAAAATATAAATAGCCATTTTCTTATTTCATTTTACTTCTATAATCATAATCAGACAGTACAAACCAGTAAAATATAGATAAAACCCTAATAAAATACCGCGTTCTTGAAAATCAATCGCACAAACGAAGGCGTTATCGAACTCTGATTCAGGCGTGCAATATATCAAAACGAAGCTCTCGAAAAACTCTTTTTGAATCAATCATCTATTCTAGTGCAGAAATTAAGGTATTTTTCTTATTTAATTGTTTTAATTCGAATTATTTAGAGATTAAAATAGGAATTTTTGTTCTTGATGTTGTTTGTGTGATTTGATGGCATAATCATGTAGATCTTTTCTTCCTGTTCATTTTGGTATATTATATGACTGATTTGGAGTTCAATAACATGTTCAAATTGTTGTTTGATTCTCGAATTAATATATTATATGACTGATTTGGAGTTCAATAACATGTTCAAATTGTTGTTTGATTCTCGAATTAAAAAATTAGGGTTTTATATGTTTGAATGTTCTTAATTAAAATTTGGGTATTTCTTTGTTTGGGGTTATTAGATGAAATTGATTGCATGGTTAAATAGATCGTTTAACCACGAATTGAATGGTGTAATCGAAATTAACAACCGATTCCTGGAGAACCTTGATCGGAAAACGAAGCACAACTACAGCGAAAATGTTCCGTCGAGTTTTCTGTCCAAATTGTTGATTTATTTCACGATTTGATTGCATAATTAAGTTCCTGGAGGTGTATACATGCATCCCTGTTGTTTTGGCTCAATTCTGGGCACAAACGAGATTTTCCGGCGAGCTCGGGGTCGCCGGCAATGGCGACCACCGGCGTAGGGCGGGGAAGATGGCAGAAATGCCATTTGACCCCTGGTTTGATTAGCTTTGCAAATCAGTCCCTGGTGTTTCAAAAAAATCCAAAAATTATATTCTTGTTTAAGTTATTTACAAAATTATATTATCTTTTTATAATTAATTTCATAAATTGTTTTTATTTATTTTAAATTCCAAAATTCAGTATTTAATTTCTGAAAATTATTTTTAAGTTAAAAATCAATCTTAATTAATTAATTAATTTTAGTTAATAATTAATTATTTAATTAGTCAATTAATTTAAATATTAATTGATTAATTATTCAATTAGTTATTAATTAATTTTAATTGATTATTTAATTAGATTTAATTATTTATTTTGATTTAAAAATTCTGAAAAATAGTTTCGAGTTTTAAAATATTATTTTAAATTATTTTCAAAGCTCGATAATTATTATAAAATTATTTTAAAGTCAGATTCGGGTGTTCGAACTTTATTATTTAATTATAAAATGATTCGGAGTCCCGTTTTAATTCCGAAAAATGTTCAAAAATTCGTATAAATACTTGGAAATTCATTTAAACCCCGAATCTTCTTTAAAAAATTATTTCGATTGAATATCTTACGTGCTATGTGTTATATGTGACCTGATTGCTGTATAAAATGATTATTTGTGCATTGTTTGACTATTTTTGCTGTAACTTTTAATCTATACGTCGGATTTGGGTGAAACGAAGGGTAGATAGAAACTTGTATCGAATAGAATTGGATGAGAAGTAGTGTTGATAAGTATATGTGATGTCTAACAGAGGAAGTGAGACGTAGAAAAGAAAAGTAAGTGATCAGTGAGTGGGAACCAATTGACAAGTGTTAGTAAAGTGAAGGCGAATTGATAAGGCTAGTGTCCCTGAACTTTCTTGTAATATAATTGCGAGTACTTTTAAACTCTTTTTATTATGTTGCAATTATTCCCAGTAGTTCCTATTCTATATTGCAAGTACTTTGAAGTACTTAACCCCAAACCTTAATTCTTATTGATCTTGAGCCGTGAGCCTGATTTCTTGTAAACCATTGATTGTTGAATTCTTGGATACGAACCACACATATCCGATACTACTCCACAAATACATATCTACCACATACTGATCCTTGATATGAGATTTCTAAACAAGCGAACCTTTATTCCTTGTATAAAAAAAGACCATTCCTTGTAACCTTTGAACCCTTGGTCTTCTACACTCTGATTTTTTCCCTGGATTGAAAGTCAATCTTCATGTTTACCTCGTTATACCTTCATGGTATTGTGAATCACCTTATGCTTCCAAATAAATGTTATTTATGATTCAGTTTATTGAATTATATTGTTTATCATGTTATTATTATAGAAATAAATATGGACCAGATTCGTGGTCGGACCAGATCCGTGGTCATAATAGACCAATGTGTGCCTTGGATCCAATATATAGAGCAAAGATGGAAGCCTTGCTCGGGGTTAGTGCGCGACTGATCAGCAGCCTAACCTTGGTTTTTTTAAAAATGAAAGTGAATATCCGATTCTAATCATTACTTATCAGGAAACTTGATTCCCTTTATCATTTCAATTAATCATTATCTAATCTCAGTGTTGTCATTATGACTTGCTGAGCTAGTTAGCTCACTCTTGCAAATCTGTTTATGTTCTTTTCTAGTTAAGAAGGAAATGGGTGGTGGCGAGGATCCCCAGTCGAGTGTGCAAGCTAGGTGTTAGGAAATGAATAACACATAGGGGTGAATGTGTTTTACTATTTTTGGGCTTTTCTTGAATGTTTATGGTTGATCAAAGTAAATTAAATCTTGTAGTGAGATGTGTTCATGCAGAAATTAAACTTGCAGAAAATAAAGAACATAAATCTTCAAAACTCACTTAATTTTATATTAAAATTAAGACTGTTTGGCTACAAAATTTTTAAGCTCTTTGTTGATAAAGAGCTTAGCTTCTCCTTGAGAGTGTTTCAAGAAATTTGATCTAAATTTTTTTTACTACTGACTTAAGGACCAGTGTTAATTTATAATTCAGTTAACTGCTGGTTTACACAGTGTACAATAAGACATGCTAATAGCTTTTTTAAACTGTCACTTGTCATTTCTATTTATAGAAAAGTAGATCTTCCAATTCTGGCTTAGCATATCTTTAACATCCTGTGATAATTTTAATATCCCTCTATCAGTTAATCTTCACCATTGATCTTGCACATTCTTCAAGCTGCTATTTGTAGACTTGTCAATCCAGCTGTTTGGATTGTTTGTTGATTGTTAATCTTGAATATTGAACTGGTCTGTGATTTTATACTTTGAGATTTTACCTCGAGATCTCCAGTTTAGGTCTATAGAACACTTAACATCTCGATAAGTATATTGGCTTATCAAGATCTCTAGTACTCTATATTTAGTTTGGCTTGTACAGGTCTTCAGTTCTCTATAAGAGAATTTTGGCTTGTCGAGATCTCTAGTCTTCACATCTTCACTTTGACTTATCTATAACTCATAGTTCTCTAGTAGCTTCTTGACTTGTCGATATCTCAGAGTTTTCTAGTGAAACTTGACTTATCGATAACTCAGGGTTCATTAATGAATGTTTACTTGTCGATAACTCTGAGTTCTCTAGTGATTAAATGACTTGTCGATATCTCTAATCTTCACATCTTCAATTTGCTTGTCGATATCTCTGATTTCTCTGTAAGTTTTATGTGTTCTCTATAAGTCATTCTAGAGTTCTCGAATGACTTCTCTATAACATTAAATCTGTGACTTGTAGAGATCTTGACTTAGTGTATTTTTCCTAAAACAATTTTATTCAACTCTAAGCTTCTTCATAATTCTTCTGAGGCATGATCTTCTTGATCTTCTTCCAGATAGAATTCTTAGGCTTGATACTGTTTATAGAAAAAGGCTCCAGTCTGCTCCTTTGACATTTTTACAGACTTTAAATGTTACAAGTACAAAATACAAATTAAGATAACAATACAACTTACTTAGAGTTGACAAAATGACTTAGTCTTGTTTAGATACATGTATGTCTTGCACAGCAATCTCTCCCTATTGGTGAGAAGATTGCTTAACACACATTCATGCATGTTAACAAGGCTAACCCTAAGCTTAAAAGATTATGAAAGGTAACAGTTCATTATGAAATTATGCACAAGTTCAGATTGATGATGTCAAAACTCTAGCTAAATACAGAAGTCATTCTTCCCAGTGCATTTAGATTTACTCTTCTCTCCCCTATCAAGAAGAGAGTATTATTGTCTGGCAACATCCAACAGCTAAATGCAGAAGTCAATCTTACCAGTGCATTTAGATTTACTCTTCTCTCCCCCTATCAAGAAGAGAGTATTATTGTCTGGCAACATCCAACAGCTGATTTTGCATTTAGATATATTATCCCCCTTTTTGACATTATCTCGAGGTGGAAAGAATCAGCTAGATGAATGTTGTTCAAGCTTTTGTCATTGTCCATTTAGAACAATATCTGCAGCTTCAAGCGTCAGTGATTTCAACAGGTAGAGTATGAGACTTTACTTAGACCTGCGGAGAAAATTTTTCAGTAACAAAAGTCCTAAACTCTATGTTCTTTTAATAAGTAGTCTCACTACTTCTCATTGCACTAGTCTCATGACTGTTAAGAGTCAGAGTTTCCTCACAAGGATTACTAAATCCAGACACTCATCTACCTCTCCTTTTTCCAGGAAGGATCCTGCCTCTCTTATTTTCAGTTTTTCTCTCAATCTTTTCTCTCATCCTCACATGAAAGGATCAAATGTTGTTTGACCTACAGAAATAAGAGGTGGCTGAGAAGAGTAGTCTGTGATCATATGATTAGGGGTGATCCATACAGGTCTAATCATACTTATGTCATCAGAAGAGTAAGTATGCATTTCATACCTTGTGAGATTATGATGAAGTAGCTGATTAATTTAACATTAGTATGCAGTTACATCTTTCATCAGTTTCAACTGTTCTCACAGTGTTCTCAGTGATTTTGCCTTCATCACCCTTTTGAGGTAATGGTTCTTGTGTGGCTGGAGATTCAAGAGTTGTTGTATGACTTTGACATCCATGTTCTTGTGTACTCTACTCCACTGTCTGAATTATGAGCTCCTGTTAACACTATTTGTTGTGCAGTTGTGTCATATTTTTCAAGAGATTCTTCATTGTCTTCTATACTATGTGAAGTATAGGTTCTTGTGGAACATGGATCAGGGAATGATGTTGCTGTTATGCCCCATTAATACATAGGTTTTTGTGTGCGTGATCCAGGAAGTGGAAATCCTTTGATAGTCTCATCTACATGTGCAAGAGTAATCTCATTTACTCTCTTTTAACTTTGTTGTTGTACGAACTTCTGACAATTTTCCTTAGTAATTCTTCCTTAAGTCTGACATAACAGGGTTGATGAGCTTCTGAGAAGACCAGTATTAGATGAAGTTCTAGTACTTTCTTTGGAGATGAATCTGAATATCTTGAGACAGTTCTGATTTAGTAAGCACAAGTATCCCCTTCATGAATTCTGAAAGTTTTATATAAGCATGAGGATCTTGGCTTATTGCATCCTCCTTTTCTCAAACAACAAAACAAATGAAGAACATGTTGTGAGGTTTCTGTCCTTTTGTAAAACAGGTTCCTTTCGAGAGTCACCTGAGTGGGATTGTGTTTGAGTATGTGTTTGTGTTGCTGTGCCTGGGTGAATTGTAGTTTGGTTGTGAAAGATGTATTAACTACAGTTTAGCACAAATGCCTGTTGAGTGATCCATAGATCTCAGAAATCTTGTAAATAACAAGTTTCTTGCAATTATAGGCAAATTCAGAGAATTTTTCAAAAATTTGATTTTCAAAGATGTTTACATTCAAAAGTTAAGAGATTTAAAACATAAATCAAGAGTGATTTTTTGTAATATTCTACTTTACTTATCTGTTGATATGTCTGATGCATCAGTTGAAACCAAATGTGTTATCTCTACTTCAAGTGATTTGTCTGAGTTTCATGTTGTTGTCTTAAAGAGATTGTGTTTACCCTCTACTGCATTGAACATATGTAACTTTATGATGTTTAGTTAGACATATGCAGAGAGATTTTTGGTTGCATGCAATATTACAGAAAATATGATACTCAGATAAATTGTAAACACATAGCAAACAAGACACAAACAGCTTTAAAATAGAGAAGGTGAAATATTTTCATTAATATAGAAATAGGGTACGGGAAGATTTAGATTTTAACATTTTAAATCCTAATCCTAACTACTCTAGTTTCTGCTTCTTCTCTGCTTCAATCCTCCTTTCCCTGCGTTGGTATGCTCTGGACATAGAGTTTGCAAGAGAAATGTTTCTCTCTTGCAGCTCCAGAGCAGCAAGGCGTTCCTGCTCAGCCACCAAAGCACGTCTCTCTTGCTCCAGAGAAACTTCTCCCTCAAAAAATAGAAAGTTTATCTGATCTTTCCAAGAGAGTTCGTCAAAAACTTCAAGGGGAACATCAAAAGGACTACAAACTATCCCTTTGATGCGGAAACGAAGCCCAAAAGGGTCATAGTAGACCTTGTTATCAACCAAGTGAAGGGCTGGTAGATAAACGCCATTGTTGAGCTTGTAGAAAATAGGAGCAGCCATTGGAGAGATTTGAACAAGATGGGGGTTTGGAGTTAGGAAGTTTGTTGAGAGAAAAAAAATAGTGATGAATAATGAAGAGAGAAGGATTTGAATTTATAGAGGGAGAAAAGAAACCGAAGAGACACTTGAGTTGCTCGGTGACCAAGTGTTTTAACCACACACACACAACGCGTATCTAGGCAGTTGAAAAAGTGACTTAACTTTCTAGTTTAACTATTCCCTATGCAAGTACTCAAGAACACTTACACAAAAGGTTTAACTATTCCCCAACAGCAAAAGATATTCCACTAGTTCATTAATCAAATCAAATACTCCGTACTGAGAAAGATTTATTTTGAATAAATTCAAAAACGCAATTAGCACACAATCAAATAAATTTAACTATTATCAGTATTCTCAAAACATCACATATAATTTACTAGTCTACTTACATTAGACTAATATATTTCACATTTGATCAAAAATATGCACATAAGCACGTAAATGTGTCAATAAGTCTGAGTAATTATAGACAAAGTATGTCAAAAGTATTTTGCTGAACATAATTTATGAATTAAATTATTCCATTTTTCCACACTTTTTGCTTCTTTTGATCTATTATTTATTAACTTCATATATTTAAGATATGAATTAATAAATATACAGTTTACTTAGAATTTTGAAAAATTCTAAGTTAAAATATGTATCGAGAAGTCTGAGTATTTGTAGAAAAAGTAAGTGACTTGTCGAGAACTCAAAATTGGACATTTGGAGTTTGTCGATTGAGTAGTTAAGAAATGAGGTGCATATCGAGAAGTCATTTTAAATTATTCTTTTAAAGAACTCAAAATTGACTTATCGAGATGTCAAACAAATACCCAGTTTTTCCAAAAAGTGGACTGAATTAATTTCAACTTTTATTCGAACAAATTCAAGATAAAAATTAGAATAAATTTTTCAAGAGTATTTTACCAAAATAATTTAATAATTTAAATTATCTCAGTTACGAGTTATTGATAAGTCAACAATTGTACTTGTAGAGAACTCTGTGAACTATCAGTACTAAAGAACTCTTCAAGGACTTATCGATAGGTCATTGTTAAGCCTATCGAGAAGTCACTCGAGAAGTCAATAAATTGACTTCTAATTGAGGACTCACTCGAGAAGTCCTAAAATGACTTGTCTAGAAGTCAATTTTGACTATCGAAAACTCAGTTCTCTATATACTTTTGGTTTTTTTAAATATGCCTTATGTTAATTTTACATATTAAAAATGTAAATTAACAACTGAGCAGTTTACTTAGAATTTGGAAAATTCCAAGTTGAATTTGAATTAAAAAAATATGCAGAGATTTCTGAAATATTTATAATTCATACTTCAGTTAATTTCCAATGAAATCAAATTAATTTTAATTTACTGGAGATTAATCTGCTGCAAAATATTAGCTGAGTTCTTGCCTTAGGATGAAGGATTAAGCATTCCAATTTCACCTACAAGTCCAGTGAAAGTTGCTTCATCCAAAGGTTTAGTAAAAATGTCAGCTAATTGTTTTTCTGTTGGAACCAAAATGAGCTCAATGGTACCATTTGTAGCATATTCTCTAATAAAATAGTACCTTACATCAATGTATTTTGTCCTAGAATGATTAACTGGATTAGCTACTATAGATATAGCACTAGTATTGTCACACATAATAGGAATTTTGTGTAACACTAGGCCATAATCCATTAGTTGATTTCTAATCCAAAGCACTTGAGCACAACAACTTCCTGCAGCTATGTATTCAGCTTCAGCTGTAGAAGTTGATATATATTGTTGTTTCTTGCTATACCAGGATACAAGTCTTTGTCCAAAAAATTGACAACTTCCACTGGTACTCTTTCTGTCAACCCTGCATCCAGCAAAATCTGCATCTGTGTAACCAACAGCTTCAAAACCAGTTCCCTTAGGATACCATAATCCCAAGTTTGGAGTCCCCTTCAAGTATCTGAAAATCCTCTTTACATCCATCAAATGTGATTCTTTTGGATTGGCTTGAAATATTGCACATAGACATGTTGCAAACATGATGTCTGGTCTACTTGTTGTTAAGTAAAGCAATAATCTAATCATCCCTCTATAGCTTGAGATATCTACACTTTTGCCCTTTTTATCTTCATCCAACTTTGTTGCAGTAGACATAGGTGTAGATGCAGGTAAACAATCAACCATACCAAACTTCTTCAATAGATCCTTGACATACTTAGTTTGGCTGATGAACATACCATCACTTCTTTGACTGACTTGAAGTCCAAGAAAGTAACTTAGTTCCCCAATCATACTCATTTCATATTCACTTTGCATAAGCTTGGAGAATCTTTGGCAAAGCTTTTCACTAGTAGAAACAAAGATGATATCATCCACATAAATCTGAACTAGGATCATATCATCACCATGTTTCTTGAAGAAGAGAGTCTCGTCTATGGTACCTCTAGTAAAACCATGCTTCAGTAGGAAATCTGACAGTATGTCATACCAAGCTCTAGGTGCCTATTTTAGTCCATATAGAGCTTGAGTAACTTGTACACAAAATTTGGAAATTATGGATCTTCAAAGCCAGGTGGTTGTTGCACATAAACTTCTTCTTCTAGCTCACCATTCAGAAAGGCACTCTTGACATCCATTTGATACACTTTAAAATTTGAATGTGCAGCAAATGCTAGGAAAATTCTTATTGCTTCAAGTCTTGCAACTGGAGCAAAAGTTTCGTCATAATCAATTCCTTCTTCTTGTGAGTAGCCTTTTGCAACCAACCTTGCTTTGTTCCTGGTAACTACACCATTTTCATCCATCTTGTTCCTGAACACCCATTTTGTTCCAATAATGCCTCTATTCTTTGGTGCAGGAACTAACTTCCAAACTTTGCTTCTTTCAAAGTGATTCAGCTTTTCTTGTATTGCAGATATCCAATCATGATCCATTAAAGCTTCATCAATTTTCTTTGGCTCTACTTGAGACGGAAAACATGCATGTAGGCACTCATTAGCAGTTGCACTTCTAATCCTCACTCCAGCAGTAGGATCACCAATAATTGCTTCTCTAGTGCGACTTCTATCCCACTTCCTTGTATGAGTTTGTTGACTTGTGCCTCCATCATCTTCTTTATTGTTGGTATGACTGTTAGATCCTTCTTCTTTTTCTCCCCCTGAGTTTGTGCCATTAAATTCAGGTGTTTGAGATGAGCTTCCATTTTCATGATTTTCATGTTGAGTGTCTCTTTATTTATTATCTGTTGTGCATCAACTTCATCTTCCTCATCAGAATCACTATCAATGTTAAGGTTTTCAAATGCAAGGGCTTCAGCTTCATTATCATCAAGGCATTCCAAGCCTGGACACTTGTCATCATCAAAAGTCACATATGTGCTTTCCATAATCTTCTTTTGATCAATCACATAAACTTTGTAGGCTATTCTTTCCAGTGAATATCCCAGAAAAATTGCTTCAAAAACCTTCGAGCCAAATTTTCCCATATATTTGGAGTTGTCTTTCAAAATGTAACACTTGCTTCCAAACACATGAAAATTGTTGACTTTCCATGATTGAGTAAGATGACTTTCCATGTGCCTTGTTAATGAGATATATGTTCTGAGTGTAACATGCAGTGTTAACAGCCTCTTCCCAGAAACTTGTTGGAAACTTGGCATCTTGCAACATTGTCCTTGCAGCTTCAACTAATATTTTGTTCTTTCTCTCAACTACTCCATTTTGTTGAGGTGTTCTAGCAGCTGAGAATTCTTGAATAATGCCTTTGCCTTTGCAGAATTCACTCAATGTAGCATTTTTGAATTCTGTTACATTGTCACTTCTCAATCTTTTTACACAATTGTAATCTTCAGCCTATTTTTCTATCTTTTTTATGTGCTCAATTATGATATGTGGAGTTTCATCTTTAGAGTGCATAAACTCTACCCAAGTGTATCTTGAGAAATCATCCACCATCACAAGTGCATATTTGTTTCTTGAAATTGATAAGGCATTTATTGGCCCAAACAAGTCCATATGAATTAGTTGCAAAGGAGTACTTATAGAATTCACAGTTTTTGACTTGAGACTGGATCTCTTCATTTTTCCTTTCTGACAAGCTTCACAAAGTTCAACCTGAGCAAACTCCATTTTAGGCACGTCTCTCACCAACTCCTTTTTGACCAAGTTGTTAATTGCCTTGAAATTCAAGTGAGACAGCTTTTTATGCCAGAGCTTGCTTTGTTCTTCTAATTCCTTGGTGTAGAAGCAACACTCACCATCCTTATTTGTTGAATCAAAATCTGTAACAAACAAGCTTCCTTTCCTTGCTCCTTTCAAAGCAACTTCACCAGTTTTCTTCCTGATAAAAGTGCATTCTTCTTTTTTGAATAAAACTTCAAAGCCTTTGTCTGTAAATTGGCTAACACTGAGAAAATTCACTTCAAGACCAGCTACCAGTGCTACATCATCAATGACAATATTTTCAGAAATAATCTTGCCATATCCCATTGTGAATCCTTTGCTATTGTCTCCAAAGGTCACCAACGGGCCAGCTTTCTCCTCAAACTGTGATAGCAGGGCCTTATCATCTGTCATATGTCTGGAACATCCACTGTCAAAGATCCATATAACTTTCTTCACTTTGCCCTGTACATAACGAGATTTAGGTGTGTTTAGTGACCCAAGCAGTGGTGGGTACTTTCTTCTTGTTAACTGATTTAGCAGAAGTAGAGTGAGTTATTTCAGATAAAATAGATTTCAATAATTGTTGTGCATTTTCCCTATCTGATGTAGACCCAATTTTTGTTTCTTTAAGGTCTACTCTCAGTTTGTGGCAACTCTTCATTACTTTCAAGTTGCAAGGGATGCAGTCAAACTTATCACAGAATGAGTAGGGATCATTTGAATCTGCTTCATTGTATTTGCAGGCTCCTTCAGTTGGCTTGATAACAACCTTTTTACAAAGTGAGTTAGATGATTTGCAGAGCCATATTTTTCACACTTCTTTCGAGGAGCATCTGCAACATAAGCAAAATTATTGCTTTTATTTATCCCTATTTTCCCATTTCTATTTTTCTTCTTCTTTCTTGCATCTTCAATATTTATTTCTTTGACAGGAGTCTTGGTGCTTTGATTGTCCATGAGATTTTCTTCAGCCTTAGAAGATTGAGTTAAGTTTGCATTTTTATTTTCATTATCCTCATCTGCAATTTCTTGCTTGATAATCAATTCTTCTTCACTGAAGTTTACTTTACAAGCCTTGAACACGGGTGATCCAACCTTTTTCAGCATTGCTGGAACATTTTCATTCTCTGTTGCTTTTCCTTTATTTTTGTTAGTCTGCTTACTTCTTCATTTGCAGCCACCATGCTTCTATGAATGTAAAACATTTATATGCTCATCTTTTCAACAGTTTCCTTATATTGATTCACATTTAAATCAGTGGTGGTAAGAGTTGGTACCTGTGATTTAGATGAGGATGATTCTCCTTGCTTCAGGGCCATGAGTGCATAGTTTTCAAATTCTTCATCTTCATCATTTTCAGAGTCATCCCAATTTTTACCTTCTGCAATATAAGCTTTGCTTTGCTGTTTCTTCAGAAGAGCTTCATACTTTGCTTTAAGTTCAAGATAAGCTTTATCTTTCTTTGCCTTCTTGGGTTTCCTGCATTCTGTAGCAAAGTGGCCTAGTTCATCACAATTGAAGCACCATATCTTAGATCTGTCAACAGATCCAATTTTGTAGCCATTCTTGCTATCAGAATTGTACTTCCTTTTTTCTTTCCAGCTGTTGTCTTTGTTGAAAGACTGTCCTTTACTCTTGAAGTATCTTGGCTTCTTTACTCTAATATTAGAGAATTTTCTATCCAAATAGGCCATTGACTGATCTAGCTCATCCAGTTCTTCAAGAGTGTATAACTCATCTTTTTCCAATTCCAGAATGACTTGTTCCTGTCAATCATTTGTTATTTGCTCACTTGTTGAGGCAACTGGAATTTGAGATCTTGGTTCATCATCACATGTTTGGCTTTCATTTACAATTAAAGCACTTGAGCCATCCATAACATGTCTTTGACCAGATCTCAGTGATTGCCTTTGAATCATCTCTAGTTTATATATTTTGAGAATTCCATATAGAACTTCCAGTGTTATTCTGCTCAAGTCTTTCCCTTCCCTGATTGCTGAGATTTTATGTTCCAAATGATCAGGGAGAGTAAACAAGAATTTTAGGTTCACTTCTTCACCTTCATAGTATTTGTCATGAAGTTGCAAGTCATTTATCAGCTTATTGAATCTTTCAAACACATCAGTAATACTTTCCTTTCGCTTTTCCATAAAACCCTCATACTGTGAAATCAGTATTCTTCTTTGGCTTGACCTAACTTCCTCAGTTCCCTCACAGAGTATCTCAATCTTTTCCCATATTTGCTTGCCAGTGTCACAGCTGACAATGTTGTTGTACATCACACTATTAAGTGACTCAATCAATATTAATTGCAAGCTGTTATCCAGGGAAACTTTCTCTTTTTCAAGGTTAGTATACTGTTAGGGCGAAAACACGCGCTAATAATACACGCAAGTATACGCGTTCGCAAGTAATATATAATACTTTCTAGTTTGTTCCCACAGTACGTCTGAGTGAAACTTGGAGATGGAAGTCTTCTTTCGAGACTCAGACTAATTATGCTCAATTAACACTCACTCACCAATATATAATTACTTCTCAATGTCAAGACAATAACACTTAGATTTGATTAACTAATTATTAACTATAATTAACTACGAGAATTAAGCACTTAATTGGCACTTGAATTAATAATATTAAAACACACATGAGATCACAACTTCATTACTACTTCCTTCAATAGTCATTATTATTACCCTTAGCATGCAACAGTGATGATATTAATCGAACAACACGAAACTGATAAAAGCCAACTTTCGTTGTACTAATACCTTTCTACCAAGCATCCACTATTAAGATAGAAGTTGAATAGGCATCAATTATGTTGAGACCCTATATGTCCACAGAATTTGACAACATAACGATTTAAGCACAAGTTATTCCTTTTGATTACACAGGGCAAGTAAAATGGTTAGAGTTACCCACTAATCATGCATACACATACATGAACCTATGCTAGCATGGCAAGTTCTAAATCTCAAGATCCACCGCCGCTTCACAAGAGATTAACACCCTATCTTATATGTTCGCGATGCACATAAGACGAATAAGCACAACCAATACTAGATATCATACAATCATCACACACTAAGGTATTAAACAACTAACTAAAGAATTCCATAGTAAATCCATTACGACCCCATGATCACGAGTAGCCCATGATAGCACTCATCGTCATCATGGGTTCATATGAAAACATGATAATAACACACGAGAATAATAACTAAAACTACTTATATTAAACCAGAGTACGTCACAAGAGTAAATAGGTTCAAAGTAAAGAAAACTAGCATACAACGTTACAATGAAATAAAGAATCACAAGAAAATATGCTTCCTCTTCGTTGTGGTGTGCTAAAACGGTCTTCTTCCTTATCTCCTCGTTCCTTGATTAATACTACGATCCTACCTTTGTGAAACGTCTCTGAAAACTACTTATATAGGAGTCCCATAAAACCCAGCTAACTCAGAAGTTGGAAGTTAAACAGAACCAGGAGTCTAAAATATTTAATCTAAAATTCCGTCCCTGAGCGGCCGCTCAGCATTCCTGAGCGGGCGCTCAGCTTCCTGAGCGGTCCCTCAGCAGAGCTGAGCGGGCGCTCAGACACCTTCTGGAAAATGCTCTATTTCTGCTCCCAATCTTTGCTGCATTCTGCTCCTATCTTCCCACTTGCAATGCCAAACACATGCCAAGGCTTATTCTTGATGAAATCTCTCCATAAATACAATTAATACCCTGAAATGCAAAAACACTAGAAAAACGCATCAAGTACACAAAATACTTGATTTCAAGACATCAATTCAAGCCATTATAAGACATTCTAAGTGGTATAAAATGCCACTTATCATATACTCAGAAGGATCATTTGGAGCATAATGAGTTGGGATAACCATGTCTCTATCTGTAGATTCCTCAACTCTAACCATAGGAATGAAGGGTCCATTCCTGAGGATCTGAATGTAGAGGGGATTGGCCATCCTGATAAACATCATCATTTTCTTTTAAAAAGAGTGTAGTTAGTGTTGTCAAAGGTAGGAATTTTGATGCTACTGATTTTCTGTGTATTCATTCTTCCAAGATCTTGAATCTGTTTGCTTTCATATTATGCTCTGATACCACTTATTAGGAAACGAATAACACACAGAGGGAGGTGAATGTGTTTTACTATTTTTGGGCTTTTCTTGAATGTTTACGGTTGATCAAAATAAATTAAGACTGTTTTGCTACAAAATGTAGTGAGATGTGTTCATGTAGAAATTAAACTTGCAGAAAATAAAGAACACAGATCTTCAAAACTCACTTAATTTTATATTAAAATTAAGATTGTTTTGCTATAAAATGTCTAGGCTCTTTGTTGATAAAGAGCTTAGCTTCTCCTTGAGATTGTTACAAGAAATTTGATATAAATTTTTTTACTACTGACTTAAGGACCAGTGTTAACTTTATAATTCAGTTAACTGCTGGTTTATACAGTGTACAATAAGACATGCTAATAGCTTTTTTAAACTGTCACTTGTCATTTCTATTTATAGAAAAGTAGATCTTCCAATTCGGGCTTAGCATATCTTTAACATCCTGTGATAATTTTAATATCCCTCTATCAATTAATCTTCACCATTGATCTTGCACATTCTTCAAGCTGCTTTTTGTAGACTTGTCAATCCAGCTGTTTGGATTGTTTGTTGATTGTTAATCTTGAATATTGAACTAGTCTGTGATTTTGTACTTTGAGATTTTACCTCGAGATCTCCAGTTTAGGTCTATAGAATACTTGACATCTCGATAAGTATATTGGCTTATCAAGATCTCTAGTACTCTATATTTAGTTTGGCTTGTAGAGGTCT
Source organism: Apium graveolens (assembly GCF_009905375.1). Classification (NCBI taxonomy): domain Eukaryota; kingdom Viridiplantae; phylum Streptophyta; class Magnoliopsida; order Apiales; family Apiaceae; genus Apium; species Apium graveolens. Next base: position 250,435,066 of record NC_133650.1, on the reverse strand, counting down.
TCAATTCTCTATAAGAGAATTTTGGCTTGTCGAGATCTCTAGTCTTCACATCTTCACTTTGACTTATCGATAACTCATAGTTCTCTAGTAGCTTCTTGACTTGTTGATATCTCAGAGTTCTCTAATGAATGTTGACTTGTCGATAACTCTGAGTTCTCTAGTGACTAAATGACTTATCGATATCTCCAATCTTCACATCTTCAATTTGCTTGTTGATATCTCTGATTTCTCTCTAAGCTTTCTGAGTTCTCTATATGTCATTCTGGAGTTCTCGAATGAGTTCTCTATAACATTAAATCTGTGACTTGTAGAGATCTTGACTTAGAGTATTTTTCCTAAAATAGCTTTATTCAACTCCAAGCATCTTCATAATTCTTCTGAGGCATGATCTTCTTGATCTTCTTCCAGATAGAATTCTTAGGCTTAATACTGTCTATAGAAAAAGGCTCCAGTCTGCTCCTTTGACATTTTTACAGACTTTAAATGTTACAAGTACAAAATATAAATTAAGAGAACAATACAACTTACTTAGGGTTGACAAAATGACTTAGTCTTGTTTAGATACAAATATGTCTTACACAACAATCTCTCCCAGTTGGTAAGAAGATTGCTTAACACACGTTCATACCTGTTAACAAGGCTAACCACAAGCTTAAAATATTATGAAAAGTAACAGTTCATTATTCTCCCTAGATCAGATGTCCATTTGGCTATGCTTCACACTTTGACCAGGGCCACTAATGATATTTTTATCTTCAGTAATCTTTGACATCATCACTTATATATTACACTAGGTTTTCAGGTTGAAATGGAATAAGCTAGCGGAAGTTGTGTGGCTTAGAACGTGTTAAAAGTTTGTAATAAAGCTTGACTTCAGATGTAAGATACATAAATTTGGGAATTGGTACGTTTGTAATAAATAAGATTGTGGCTTGTGGGCATACTTTGAACTGTTGTGATCCGTGGATATGGTAAGTAGGGTCATTGCATATATTTTTATTATATAAACAGTGTTATTCCCTAACAATACAACAAGAATTACAGAAGGGGGTTGAATGTAATTATGGCTTCTTTTCTTAATTTTAAAAATGTTCTAACTCAATACATATAACAGTGTTTTATTTGCTGAAGTGCGGAATAGAAAGATAATTGAAATCAAAACACCAATTAATAAAACACAAGGCTTTAAAACTTTCTGGTGAATTTGAATGTATACACCAGATATATATATATATATATATATCAGAATGAGAACTCTGTGAAGCTTTGAATAGCTCACAGCTACTTTACAAGTTGAACAAACAAACTACAGAGAAATTCTTGCAGAATACAGCTTGATATGTTTCTCTGAAAATAAACTTGCTTAGTTAAAAGTTCTACTTGCTACTCTTGGTTTATATATCACCAAATTACATGATAGTAAGACAAGATAATAAAACAAAATATATCTAGCCTAACTCCATGCTGCTTCACTACTCTATTCCAGCATCTTTGAATATCTTCACATTTGCATGGAAATGGTAATGCTTCTCTGTTCTCAAAATCCTGCTTAACAGGTTGCCACATTCCTTTTGCAAACACCCAACATATGTGAATGTGTTGTCACTGTCAACAGCTATTTTGAATTTGATCATCGGTCGGGACTATGTTGGTCATCCGCCGGGAACTTTGTTGATCATTTGTTGAGAGTCCTATAGATCATCCCTCGGGAGTCTATCTGCCACTTGACTCTATTTCACTTATACATAATTACAAGACATCTCGTATTTACAATTAGTCAACCTATTCTGCATAGCAATCTAGTAGTCAATCTGACTTAGAGAACCCTACACAATCCACCAGACTAAAATATGTTGTTTGGAGAAATGTGCTACAGTACTTATTTGTTACATAATCTACACTCTTGATGGATGTCAAATTGTCATCCGTCGGGATTATAAAGTTCATCCGTCGGGGCTATATTAAATCAGCCGTCGAGAGCTACAAATTCCACCAAGTTAAATCTACTAAGGTGTTTTGTTTGACTTATCATCAAGTTCACAACATATTCCTAACAATCTCCCCCAATTTATGTATACTGGAATTGTAGCCATAAATTAAGAGAAACTTGATGATAACAAAACACCCTAACAGATTAAAATGTAGTAGATAAAACTGATAAGTGCTACAACTTTATTGAAAATTGAACAAAGCAAAGTGTACAAAGAGTTTTTACAATTATAATCAAGATGCTCCTCTAGTCTGAGCAGATGATTTTATTTCATTGATTGTCTGGATTTCTTCCCAAGCTTCCTGTTATTTTCTTCTATTTGGTTATGGAGTTGTCTGTGGAATTCAAGTTCATCAGCTTCAGATAGATCCAGCTTTTCTTGCATTTCTAATAAAGTCTCATTGCTAGAGATACTTAATTGGTCATCTAATCTGAAGAATCTTCTAACACCCTTATCATCCATGAATTCCATCAGCCAATAAGGCCTCAAATGCACTCTTTTTTTCCTGTGAAGGGAATTGATAGAGTTTTTGGGAGTGCATCTTTGGCTCTATTGCTCCTTAGATCTTCTATTTTCTTTAAGACTAATCTCCTTGCAGTCACATTAAATCCAAAGTTCTTCTTGAAGGATGAGTAGACCTTCATCAGTACAGATTGGCTTTCTTAAAGAATCATGTGAAGTGGCCATTTGATTTATTTCGCTCCCTTGTACTTGAACACCAGCCTTTCAGGAAGCTGTCTATGAGCATCAATTCCTCTTACTTCTTCCAATTCATCCAAGTAGAGGTTTATTTTAGAAAACTCCTTGATTTCACAGATGTATAAGAGATCTCCCTTATTGACTGTAGGTTGAGATTTGGTTAGGGTCTTGGACCTGAAAGTCACAGGCTTCACTTTCTTGGTTGCTTTAATCTTTGTCTTCTTTGGCTTGTTGAAGAGAGGTAAATTGAATTTAGGAATTGGCAAGCTTTCCCAGTCTATTGGCTCATCCTTGTAAATTATAGGTTCACCATAAAAGTTCTTTGTTGGATCTACCTTGAATTCCTCATGTACCACTAAGGGCCGGGATGTTTGAGTTGAAATTGTAGACTGTTTGGGAATGTAGTCTTCCATTTCCTCATCACTAAAATCTAATTTTCTTTTGGAGTGAAGCTTGTATCTGAATTTTCTTTTCTGTGGAGGTTCATTTTGCATTTGTTAATCTTGAGCTTCAGTAATTACAGGTGGTTTTTCAGAAATCTCAGTTGTAGATTTGACAGCTTGAAATTTGGCTAAGATAGCAGCTTGCTCCTTCTTTTTTTTGAGCTTCTTAGCATCTAAAGCGGCCTGCTTCTTTTCTTGCTTGATCCTTTCTTTTTCTTCCTTCTTAGCTTCTACAAACAGAGGGTGTCCAGCCACCACACAGATCTCTTTTCGATTCCTGTAAATTTTGGCAATTCTCTTCTTTTGAACTAAATCAGATGGATCTTTGTAAAATGTAATTGACCTTGCCAGTAACTTCTTTTCATCTGGCCTAGGTGTCTCAAACATAAGATCCACAGGGTTTTTGTCTGAGATATTTGAATAGTTTCTTTTAGGCTTCAGAATTAGATTGGCTTTTGGAGATTTGATGCATGAAGTTTGGCCTTTTTCCAAGTTACCAAGACTTATTTCATTTACTGGGATTTGTGTGACTTGTGAGTGGTGATGAAAAATTTTGTCTGGTTTCTGTATCTGACCAAATTTCTTTTGAATATGTGCATCAATCTTCTTCCATTTATCATCTAGCTTCTTCTCAGCTGCTGCTACATCAATCTTTGTCAGTTTGTCATTTGATTCCAGTTTTGCTGTTGTTAGATTGATGAGATCAATGTTTTCCATAGTTGGTGGCTTAGTGAAAGCAATTGCTGGCACAATTACTTTGCTGACTTGAATTTTGAGCAGAGTCTCCCCCTCACTTGATGAGCCTTTCTCCCCCTTTTTGTTAGCTTCAAGTTGTTGGGAAAAAGGGAGTTGTGCAGCCACCAACTATTGGAGCAGAGCAGTCTGAGCTTCCTGATTTGCAAGTATGTTGGCCACTTACTTCTCCACATTAGACAACCTAGAGTCCATGGCCTCAACCTTTCTGTTTAGATCAGCTTCTTTCCTTAGCTTTTGAACTATCTCAGTTATGGTAGTTCCTGGAAGTCTGGCATCCAACCTTGCCACAAAATCTTGTTTGACTTCAGAAATTTCTTGCTTGATTTCATCCACACTTTGACTGTGTTGGAGAACTTGAATCTTGTGCAGTTTTAGAGCTTCAAGATGTGTTGTGAGTAATCTTTTAGTGCTGGCACTTGTGGATGCCTGAATTGTTGTTTGGGTGTCATGAATCAGCTTGAATAAGGTGGATTGGAGATGTGGATATGAACACTCTTTAGTCAGCATCCAAGAAGGAATATCTGCATCTCCCCCTATGCTCATGCTGTCATCCTCCACATCTTCACCATCATCCCCAAAAGAGACTTTAGCCATTTCAGGATCACTGTTAGTTGTAGATGACATAGCAGTGATTGCATCCTTTACCCTTTGTAGAGAAGCAATTGAATGTACTAGATTCAACATCCTCTCAGCATCCTCATTGCCCTGTCCAGCTAGAGTTTGATAAGCTGGAACAGGATGAGTAAATGTCTCAGCATCTGGGGAGATAGAATCTATGATAACTTGATATTCTTGCTAAAATAGTCTCTCCCTTTCTGCACCACTGGCATTCATTGACTCACTAGCAATGGTTTCCATCCTTATAACTCATGTATCTGTATTTCTCTTATTTTTTCTCTTTTGTTGCATCAAGGGATCCCCTTGGCTCACCACCCTCACACCCTCACCTTCACCTTCTAAGGTGGGACTCATTTCACTCTCCGTTGCCAGGCTGAAAGAAATAGCATGCATGAGTCTACTCATTTCCTCTCCTTTTGCCTGGGAGCAACCCAGCCTCTCACTCATTTCACTCCCTTCCCTCAGTCCTAAGAGTGATTGTACAACTACTAACTCATCTACACTTGTAACAATTATTGAAATTTCAGAGTGTGTAGAGAGTACCGACGGATGAGGAACATCCATCTGGATAGTAGTTAGGCTAGCCGACGGATGACTACTGTTAGGCACATCCGTCGGGATACAATCACTAACCGACGGAACAATATCCATCGGAATAGAAGAAATGAATGAGTTTGGAGTGGATACTATTGTAGACTCTGTGAAGATTGATGAAAATTTGGGCACAGATGTCTCAATAGTTCCTGAAAGAATTGGAAAGTGAGCCAACAAATCATCCAAAAGATGATGCTCACTTGTACTAGATTTTGGCTTCCCCAACAGAGTTAAAGAAGGAGAATCAAGAATTAATGTGTTGATCATATCCACATCCAGAGAATTTGTGGGAGAGTTTGGTGTTTGTGGTGCTTCTACTACTAAAGATTTTGGTTGTGACTCCACATTTATTGGAGCCACATCAAACTGACTTTGAGATGGTGCAGTGACTGAGTCTTTAGCTTCAGTTTGCACTGTGTGTGTTCTATGTGCATCCCCAAGGGTTTTAGATCTCTTCTTTCTGGCATAGGTTTGAGGTGAACTTGTGTCACTTACCCTTTTGGCCTGTGCTCCTGGTTGGGAGCTTGTTTTAATAGTAACATCCTTTTGGGAGGATGAAACTAGAGTTATGCTAATTTCCTTATTAACTACCATAGTTTGTTGGTGAACCGTGGTGTGGCTAGGCTTGCGTATGTTAGGGGGAACACACACAAGTATAGAACCAAACAAACAATGCAAAACACACACTCAATATATGACGCGGAAAAACCCACGTCCCAACTCGTATTATTAATCAAAACAATTATTAATAATACAATCAATCTCACCAAACGGTATTCACTCAAGCGATACTTAAGTCAAACAATACTCAAGCATACATCAAAACAATAACATGACTATGTATATATAGCCATCACAAACTTAGCCAACAAGACATACCTAATCTGATTACAATAATAGTTGTCTACCTATACAATTATTACCCATTCCCATTATAATAATAATTGTCAACACATACAATTATTACCCAACTCAATTATGATAATAATTGTCTACCCATACAATTATTACCCAATTCAATTATGTTTTCTATCACCAAGACCATACTACCTATTGGGTTTAACCCCAACAATCCTCCCCTTCAACCCAATATGATTTCATGCACAACTGAATTAACGGTCACCATCAAGCCATGGACGTCGATCGCCCAATACCTCCCCTCGAACAATAACCCCTCCTTCTAGTACAAAAAGATTTCTCTTATCTTTTCGACCTTTGAGTATCTCTAAATCTCCTTTAGTGACTTTCAACATACTGTTCTTCATCATAACAGTATATCCCAAATCAACTAATTTACCCAACGAAATCAGATTTCGATTTAACTCCGGTATGTATCTTACTTGAGTTAACTTCTGAACACGACCGTTGTGACATTTCATTGTTACCTCACCGTTCGGTAAAGTTACAATCTTTCCCTCACACTTTTTATAGTATGAGAACCAATCCCTCCTACCACATATGTGATGAGAACATCCCGAGTCAAGCACCCATTCTTCTTTTGAGCCCTTCTCTTCTTGAACCAAAAGAACATCTTCATCAGCTTCTACAAGCGAAACACTACCCCCTCAATTTTTCTTCAACTCTCTCAAGTCTTCTCTTGCCTTTGGACACATAAATTGTATATGACCCAATTCCTCACAATAAAAACACCTAATATTAGGGTTATGTTTCTTAGCATACTTATTTTCCGTGTCACGCGAACGTACCACAAATGCACTTCCATCAGGTGTGTAACTCGATTCTTGTTTCATCAATCTTTCGGCCTCCAGAAGAACAACAATAGTCTCATCCAAATCTAACTTCATTTTCCCAACCAATAAAGAAGTCATCACAGTATTATACTTCTTCGGTAGAGACACTAGTAATAGAACAGCTTTGTCCTCATCCTTTAATTTTTCATCCAAATTATTTAGCTGGTTGATTAAGCCATTAAAACGATTCAGATGATCTCTAAAATCTCCGTCTTCTTCCATCTTGAGCCCAAACAAATCTTTCTTGAGAAACAGCTTGTTGGCCAAAGACTTTGAGTGATAAGTCTTCGTTAACTTCTCCCACAAATTCTTGGTATTGTCCTCTTCAAGAACATCATACTTGACTTCCGGTGCAAGGGCCAACCGGATCGTTGATGCCGCACGTAACTTCATGTCTCCCCACTTTGTATCATCAACTTCAGTAGGCTTCTTCCCTCCGAGAGTCGCATATAACCCTCGTTGAATTAACAGATCTTTTACCGTACTTTGCCACAAGGTAAAATTGTTTCTTCCATTAAACAATTCAATTTCAAATCCCCCAACCTTCTCCATCATGAACCTTGGCTCTTGATACCAATTATTAGGGGGAACACACACAAGTATAGAACCAAACAAACAATACAAAACACACACTCAATATATGACGCGGAAAAACCCACATCCCAACTTGTATTATTAATCAAAACAATTATCAATAATACAATCAATCTCACCAAATGGTATTCACTCAAGCGATACTTAAGTCAAACAATACTCAAGCATACATCAAAATAATAACATGACTATGTATATATAGCCATCACAAACTTAGCCAACAAGACATACCTAATCTGATTACAATAATAATTGTCTACCCATACAATTATTACCCATTCCCATTATAATAATAATTGTCAACACATACAATTATTACCCAACTCAATTATGATAATAATTATCTACCCATACAATTATTACCCAATTCAATTATGTTTTCTATCACCAAGACCATACTACCTATTGGGTTTAACCCCAACAGGGTACACTTACCTCACCAACCTTATCCTTAGGGTTTCTTTGATTTTTACCCTGTCCCTCACCTATCTCACCACCCTTCACACTCCCCTCTTTAGGTTTGGTAGATTTTGCAACTGGTTTCTTTTGAGAGAAACCAGAGGAGGCTTTCTTTGTTTTGGATTTTGAAGTTTTTGTTTTGGTAGCTTGGGTAGGCATCTGTTAGGTCTTTGACACAGATGTCATATTTGCACTTAAAGGCAAAGAAATTTGTGAGGTTGTAAGAGTAGTGATAGTGGTGCTTACCTCACTTACCTGAGGGCCCTCCATGATTGGAAAGTAGAAGAGGGGAACCTCTTTGTGGTGACTTGCTCTGTTCAGATCTGCAATTATTCTCATTTCTTGAACCCAATAATCCAGTTTGTTGGTTGGGTTCTCAATAGCAATATTCTCAATAAGATGGTTAGCAAGAATCATAAAGAATATAGCATAATAGACACTTTTACCTCTCTTATTAACTTCCCCTAATTTATAGCCTAATTCAAATATAACCATGTCACTGAAATTATGATAATTATCAGTAACTAGCATATAAAACATGTTAAGCATGGCAGTATTGACAGAATCAGAATTACTTATTTTTCCAGAAAATACTTTGGTAACTACATCACACAAATAACTCCATTCCTTTCTAAGACCTAGCCTTCTAATCTCACTTAACTTAGAGGTCGGAAGTGCATAGCCAATAGAATTAAGCATGGTAACTAAATTAGCATCTGTGTGTGGAACAGTAGTAGTGTTTTCAGGAATCTTAAAGCATGCTTGAATTTTGTCACTGTTAATGCAGCATTGCTTACCTTTGAGCGTGAAAGTTATGGTTTTTTCTGTAGACTGGTATACAGCAGTTTTCCATATCTCCTCCACAACTTCACAATAGATTGTGGGTGATTCCAGCATCACATAACTGAGTTTGCAACTTTTCACAAAATCCATCATTTTGTGAAAATCTTCAGACGCCGGAATTTCCTTGTTCACAAGAGCTACAAAGTTGTTCTTCTCATAGATAAATCCAGACTGAGACATGATTTTGACTACTGGTGCCATTGTTAGAGTAAGGGAATTTGCAGAGAGAAAGAGAGTATTTGCTTTGGAGAAGAAGAGAGTTAGAGCAATTGATTTGAGAATGATAAAAGAAAAGAATGAAAATAAATTTTGCTTTTATACTATCTCAGAAATAAACTGTCAATAGTAATAAAGTGAAATAAAGTAACCAATCAAAATAGCCCAAAATAGCAGTTTAAAATAAATAAACTGACAAAATTATGTCAATTATCTGTCGTGATATACTTATAGATTATAAGTATATCCGATGGATAATGTTCAGAGTTCCAACGGCCATGATGAAAGCAATTCGACGGATGAGAATAACACAATTATCTGTCAGGTATAAAATAATCCAAAAAAGTAATTGTTTTTATTAAGCTATTCTATTCCGACGGATGATCAAACTCGATGGATAATGAGCATCCGTCAGGATGTAAATTTTGACTTAGCCAAAATTTCATCTAAAACAGAAAAATCAATTAAGTTTCTGGCTACATTACAACTTGCAAAAATGTCTGTAATGATTTAAGAGTAATTAAGCATACTTAACTCACTTACCAACCTGGAAAAGGTGGATTCATCAAGTGGCTTGGTAAAGATATCTGTAAGCTGCTTTTCACTTGGAACAAAATAAAGTTCTACAGTACCATTCATCACATGTTCCCTAATGAAGTGGTACTTGATGTCTATGTGCTTTGTTCTTGAATGTTGTACTGGATTTTCAGTGATGGCAATTGCACTTGTGTTATCACATAAAATAAGAATTATGTCCACTTGTAGAACATAGTCCAACAATTGGTTTCTCATCCATAAAATCTGTGCACAGCAACTACCAGCAGCAATATATTCAGCTTTAGCTGTAGAAGTAGAAACTGAATTTTTCTTTTTACAGAAGCAGGACACAAGCTTGTTTCCTAAAAATCGACAGGTTCCTGTTGTACTTTTTCTATCAATTTTACAACCTGCATAATCTACATTTGAATAACCAATTAGATCAAAACCAAATGCCAAGTTTTGGTGTTCCCTTGAGATATCTGAAAATTCTCTTAATAGCTACTAAATGAGATTCTCTAGGATCATCCTGAAATCTAGCACAAAGACATGTAGCAAACATTATATATGGTCTACTAGATGTTAAGTACAGAAGTGAACCAACTATGCCCCTATATCTTTAAATATCCACAGACTTTTCAGTATTGTTTAATTTAAGTTTAGTTGCAGTGGCCATGGGAGTTTTTGAAGATATGCAATCCATTTGATCAAACTTCTTTAAAAGATCAAAAATATATTTAGTTTGACTAATGAATATTCCATCACTAACCTGCTTAACTTGTAAACCAAGAAAGTAAGTTAGTTCTCCCATCAAGCTCATTTCATATTTACTTTGCATCAATTTGGCAAACTTTTTGCAAAGTTTTTTATCTGTAGAGCCAAATATAATATCATCTATATAAATTTGAACAAGTATACTAGAGCCATTAACATTTCTAACGAATAAAGTTTTATCAACAGTACCTCTTGTGAAGTGATTTTCCAAAAGAAACTTTGATAAAGTGTCATACCAGGCTCTAGGAACTTGCTTCAGTCCATAAAGTGCTTTTAAAAGATAGTAGACATATTCTGGAAAATTTGGATCTTCAAAACCAGGAGGCTGACTGACATAGACTTCCTCCTTCAAATATCCATTCAGAAAGGTACTTTTGACATCCATTTGATAGACTTTGAAATTGGCATGGGCTGCATAGGCTAAAAAAATTCTGATGGCTTCAAGTCTTGCAACAGGAGCAAAAGTTTCATCAAAATATATCCCTTCTTGTTGATAATAGCCTTTAGCAACCAATCTAGCTTTGTTCCTGACAACTATGCCATTTTCATCCATCTTATTTCTGAATACCCACTTGGTGTCAATTGGATTCTTTCCTTTAGGCTTGGGTACCAGTTTCCATACCTTGTTCCTTTCAAATTGGTTTAGCTCCTCCTGCATAGCTAAAATCCAATCAGGATCCAACATAGCTTCTTCTACCTTCTTTGGTTCTTCCTTAGAAAGGAAGCTACTATACAGACACTCGTCTTGAGTTGATTTCCTTGTTTGAACTCTAGAAGATGCATCACCAATAATGAGCTCAAAAGGGTGATCTTTAGTCCATTTTCTCTGTTATGGTAGTTTAGCTCTAGATGAAGTGGCCTTATTGTTGTCTTGATGTGTGACTGACTTTTGATTATGAGAAACTCCCCCTGAGTTTATGAATCTTTAATTTGAGGAAGGGGTACTATCTGTAGGTGATCTGTTTTGACTCTCAGCTTCTCTCATTGTTCTGACGGATGATGCACTTTATATCTCGACGGATGAAGCTGATTGTCTGCCGACGGATGAAGCATTCTGTAACTCGACAGATGTTGAATTATGTGCTTCATTAGTTGTAGATTTTTCTTCATTATCCTTAGCCACTGTTTCTTGATCACTCTCATCATCACTGTCATCACTAACCATCTCAACATTATCAAATTTGAGGCTTTCATGAAAATCTCCATCTTGTAGTCCTTTAATCTCTTTATCATCAAACACAACATGTACTGATTCCATAACAATGTTGGTTCTTAGATTGTAGACTCTATATGCTTTTCCAACAGCATATCCAACAAATATTCCTTTATCTACTTTGGCATCAAACTTCCCATGTTGATCAGTTTAATTCCCATTTGCAGCCAAAGACATGAAGAAAATTTAGACTTAGCATCCTATTCGTGAACAACTGATAAAGAGTCATGCATTTGGCTTGATTAACCAAAGAAATATTCTGAGTGTAGCATGCAGTATTCACAGCTTCTGTCCAAAAATATGTTGGTAATTTTGATTCTTCAAGCATTGTCCTTGCAGCTTCAATTAGAGATCTGTTTTTCCTTTCCTTAGTAAACTCCATTTGAGGAATACCTCTAACCAATTCTTTCTTGACAAGCTCATTCATGGTCTTGAAGTTTAGATGGGACAGCTTCTTGTGCCATAGCCAACTTTCATCTTGACTTGCTTTACTGAGAAGATAAGTGACTGATTCTACATTTAATGAGTTGAAGTCAGCTAGGTACACATTTCCTTTTCTCACTCCAGTGAGAACCACTGTGTTGCTCTATTTATTTGTCACAACAAAGGCTTCTGAATTGAAAGTAACTGAGTTGCCCTTATCATAAAACTGGCTGATACTCAATAAATTATGCTTGAGACCATCCACTAGGGCAACCTCTTCAATGATGACATTATCTTTTGAAATCAAGCCATATCCCACAGTATAACCCTTGTTGTCGTCTACAAAAGTAATACTTGGGTCAGCTCTTTCCTTGAACTCAGTGAGCAGGTTAGAATCTCCAGTCATGTGCCTTGAGCAACCACTATCCAGATATCAGAGATTCTTTCTATTTCCCTGCACACATCAAAATCAAATCAAGTTAATTTTGGTACCCAAGTTTCCTTGGGTCCTGCCTTGTTAGCTTTCTTCTTTGGTTTCTTAGGTTTGATCTCATTTGACTTGAGAATTTCAGATTCATCCTTAGTCATTTGAGTTGAACCTTTGAAACCAGACATTAAAACAAAATTATCATGCACATTTTGGTTTACATGAAAAGGCATGCTATTTGCAAATATGTTATTCCAATAAGGCATGCTAAATGGCATTTGGGGCATACTAAATGCAGCATAATAAGGATTGAAGGGTTTTTAGCACATAAACGCAGCGAAAACGTAAATTTAATCTTAAAAAAAACCGAAACCCTCCGCAGGATCCATGCGAAAAATAATATTTAATTCGTAGTTCAGTATTTTACCTTAAGAAGCTTTACGTTAATGGAAAGATGGAGGTCTTTAATAGCGATCCAAGAACGATTAACGGAGATCCTTAGCAGCTGCTCCTCAAGTGTGAAGCACTCCACCGGTATCCACCAAGAAAACGATGTAATGAAGGAGGAGGAGATGGAGAGAATTAGGGTATTGTAAATCTTTTTGGTTGAGGCAAAAATAGGGTTTATAATAGTATATTTATAGGCAAAATTTTCAGCTGAAAATTTTCCCATAAAATATTATTATTATTAACCCTTTATTATTCTCACTAATAATTAAAACACCTTTATAATTATTAATCCTTTTTCTAAACTCTTTAGAAATAATTCTCTCACTTGATTTAATTTCCAAAAATTAAATTCTTAATTAATAATATTAAGAACCTTTTCTTAATTAATTTATAATCAATTAAATCTCATCAATTATTAAATTTTCCAATTAATTATGTATTTCATAAATAAATAATTATCAGCCATTATTAATTAATTCCTCCACCATTAAATCATTCTCTTTTATGGTGTGACCCTGTAGGTTCAATATTAAGCCGGTAGAAGAAATAAATAATAATAAAACTATTTTATCATTATTTATATAAATTCTCTAATTCATTAAATATGATTAATTAATTAATCATATTTATTCTACATCGTGAGGGATACTTCTCAGCATATCGCGACTATCCGGATAATACGAATTCACTGCTTAGAATACCAAGAACCTATTCAGTGAGTAGTTACCGTACAATTAATTCCTTCTACCCTGCATTGTCACGATTAAATACAAGGCATGAAACTTGTGTCAAACCTATCTTATTTAATCACTTGCTTTCCCATTCATTATGCTTAGTTCTATTTAATGTAAATTAGAAACTCCTTTCTAATTTCATTCACTCTGGCCAGAGATTCCTGAACTAAAATAAGTGGATCAGCATTGAACATTTTCTTCCTACACTAGAAGGGGTAGATCCTTTATTGATCATACACTATCTTCGTGTACAAATTCCTATACCCAGTAGAGCCCTTATAATTGTCCCTTGAGACTAAGAACTAAACCAAAACATAGTTCAGTGTACACAAGATGACTATGATGACCTCAAGTCTAAGGATACTTGTACAACTATCACTATGTGAACAACTGCTGACACGTGAGTGAACTCCATCAGTTGTTCAGCTGTGTGAGTCATGTTCAGTGAACTTATTCTATAATAAGCACCTACATACTAGCTATAGTGTCACCACACAAATGTCTATGAGAACAGACATCCTTCATAATGAAGCAAGCATAGTATGTACCGATCTTTGCGGATTATTAATTACCAGTTAGTAATCTTACGACTAGGAACTATTTAAGTTTAGAGTTATCATCTTTTAGGTCTCATTATTATGATCTCATCACAATCCATAAAAAGTTTTACTCTAAACTGTGGTATATCTTATTTAAACATTTAAATAGATAGAGCCCGCAATAAAAACAAAACAAGCCTTTTATTAATAACAATGAAATCAAAACAGATTACATAAAAGTTATTCCTAAATCCTCATACATGATTGGACTTAGGACATATCTCTTTCAAGGATGAGGCGCAAATGGCATATTAGCAAATTGTGCATTCATATTCTGAGTAGATAAAACATTCATAGGCATGGTAGGCATGGCAGTCATGTTGGGAAACGAAGAGGGTGCAGACATGGGAGTAGGCATGGCAATCTTGCAATTAACAAACAAATGATTAACACTACCACACTTAACACAGATTTTTCTTGGTGCATATTTATCAGGTGTGTAGTTATTATGTTTGTTAATTCCTACTTTCCCATTTCTATTGTTTTTCTTTTTAGCTTCTATTTTAACCTCAATCTTTTCTAATCTGTCATTCAATTACTTGATAGACAGATGCCCAACATTAACTCTCTTTTCTTTTCTAACTTGGCTCGATTCTCCTGGAATAAAGTTTTTTGAAACTGATCCATATTTCTCATTTAACTTAGCTAGCTTAGCTTTGCTAACTGGTTTACTCACAACCGACGGATGTGGCTCCTTGTCTCTCGACGGATAATCCTTTTAATTATCCAACAGATGATTTTCATCATCCGTCGAGTCCACATCTGTCAACAATCCTTCAACCAAATTGGACTCAAGCTTCTCTTTACTCTTCTTCCAGGCTGCATCACAAAAGGACTCAATACCTTGAACTTTAGTGATTTGAGCATGAACATCTCTAGATGATTTCCATGCCTTAATCACTTCATGTTCTCGTTCAAGCTACTTCTTTAAAATTTCTTCTTTCTTCAAGGACTTAGTTATTTCATTCTTAGCAATCTTTCACTCAATTCTCAATTTTTCAAATTCAATAAACTGAGACTCTAGTACATTATTCCTCACACTTAAGAATAGATTGTTTTCTTTAATTTTAGCATTTTCCTTAGTGAGGGACTTAAGTGTAACACGCAAGTGATACAATTCTGTAGACATGTCATTTATTGCATCATTACACTCAGCTTTAGATAAATGTGCTAGGTTAGTGGTGATTACATGATTGCTTGAAGAACTGGTCTCTGTTTCAGCTGATTTTTCCATTAGGGCTAGGTTGACATAGCTTGTATCTTCATCTTCATCCATTCCATCTGCAGCCCAGTCATTCTCCTGTGTGATGAAAGCCCTTTCCTTTTGCTTGAGCAACTCAAAGTATTTATGTTTATAATCAACATGCTCAAACTTCTTTTTGCTGGAATCAGACTTTCTACATTCATTGGCAAAATGACCCGCTAAGCCACATTTGAAACATTTGAATTTTGACTTATCAACCATGTTTTCGTTTGGCTTGGCTGCTCGAAAATTCTTCTTGAATTTGAGCTTGGAAAATCTCCTGGATAAAAATGCTAGGTGTTCACCAATATCATCCATGTCATCTTGGCTCAACTGATCTTCATTCTCGGCTACCAGCCTTTTACCCTTGCTTTCTCAGACTTTTGATGTAGACTCAACAACTTCCACCTTCATCTCTTTCTCCTTTTCCAACTCAGCAATCAGTACTATGGATCCTCCTTTCTTCCTTCCCTTCTACATCCTTTCATCTTTCTCTATTTTAAGCTCATAAGTTTTCAGGATGCCATATAGTCTCTCCAAGGTGAACTCCTTGTAATCCTGTGAATTTCTCAATGAGACTGTCATTGGCTTCCAATCTTTTGGGAGAGATCTAAGGAACTTGAGGTTAGAGTCTTTTGTCTGATAGACTCTTCCATGCAGCTTCAGAGCATGTAGTAGCTTTTAAAATCTACTAAATATATCAGTGAGTGACTCACTTTCTTCACAATGAAAATGCTCATATTTCCAAATCAGGAGCTGCATCTTGTTCTCCCTTACTTGCTCAGTACCATCACAGATAATTTGTATTGTGTCTCAAACCTCTTTGAATGTTTTACAGTTAATAATGTTGTCGAACATATCACCATCAACAGCATTGAACAAAATTTTTATGGCTTTCTTATTCTTCCTGACTTGCTCAATATCAGGATCTGACCATTCATGCCTAGGTTTTGGAACAGATGGTTCATTGCCAGTTGCAGCTCTCATAGGTACATGAGGACCTCTCTCTATGCAGTCCACACAGGCCTCATCTTGGGAAAGAAGATGTAGGTGCATCTTCACCTTCCAGTGGTGATAATTGTCTTTGTCCAGAAATGGGATTTTCACTCCAACATCCTTTTTGTTCATCTTGTTGTTTGTTGTGATCTTTACACTCTTTGTGCTTCAAGAGCTTGCTCTGATACCAATTGTTATTCCCTAACAATACAACAAGAATTACAGAAGGGGGGTTGATGTAATTCTGGCTTCTTTTCTTGATTTTAAAAATATTCTAACTCAATACATATAACAGTGTTTGATTTGCTGAAGTGCGGAATAGAAAGATAATTGAAATCAAAACACCAAGTAATAAAATACAAGGCTTTAAGACTTTCTGGTGTTTTTGAATGTATCCACCAGATATATATATATATATATATATCAAAATGAGAACTCTGTGAAGCTTTGAATAGCTCACAGCTGCTTTACAAGTTGAACAAACAAACTACATAGAAATTCTTGCAGAATACAACTTGATATATTTCTCTGAAAATAAACTTACTTAGTTAAAAGTTCTACTTGCTACTCTTGGTTTATATATTAACAAGTTACATGATAGTAAGACAAGATAATAAAATAAAATATATCTACCCTAACTCCATGCTGCTTCACTACTCTATTCCAGCATCTTTGAATATCTTCACATTTGCATGGAAATGGTAATGCTTATTTGTTCTCAAAATCCTGCTTAACTGGATGCCACATTCCTTTTGCAAACACCCAACGCATGTGACTGTGTTGTTACTATCAACAGCTATTTTGAATTTGATCATCCGTCGGGACTATGTTGGTCATCCGTCGGGAACTTTGTTGATCATTCGTCAGGAGTCTTGTAGATCATCCATCGGGAGTCTATCTGCCACTTGACTCTATTTCACTTATACATAATTACAAGACATCTTATATTTACGATTAGTCAACCTATTCTGCATAGCAATCTAGTAGTCAATGGGACTTAGAGACCTTACACAATCTACCAGACTAAAACATGTTTTTTGTAGAAATGTGCTACAGTACTTATTTGTTACATAAGCTACACTCTCGATGGATGTCAAATTGTCATCCGTCGGGGCTGTATTAGATCATCCGTCGAGAGCTACAAATTCCACAAGTTAAATCTACTAAGGTGTTTTGTTTGACTTATCATCAATTTCACAACATATTCCTAACAAACAGGTTTAAATATGGTGTGTGTGAGTGTGTCGTGGACTGCAAAGTTCTGACCCGGGTTTGGAGGGTGCCACATGCAGGCTATTGCGTAAACCCGTAGGATTTACTCAGTGCACACCCGAAGGGTAGCGGCTGCGGGCTATCTATGATTAAAAAAAAGGAAAAAAATACTGGTTCGATAGATGTTTATGTATATTTATGTCAAATCGTGCTATATATCACCACTTCTCTTTTCGATTCAAATAATTAAATTTACAAATTTGGACAACAAACGACTTGTCTCAAACAAGAACAAGAGAAAGAAACAAAACAATCATAAATTTTTTTATAGATATTCACGGGAACAGTTATTCCATATATTTTGATATTGAAAATCATATTTTCGAGAGAATTCGGAAACCTTTGTCAGTCAAGTCCCTCTCTCGAAAAAAGCTTCGCCGTCCTTTGGATTCCATTAGTAACGAGGATTCGGAATATCACACATTGATCAATCAAAACATAGGGCTACATGACACGTGCTTTTTGATTTGCGGGAGATTTAAGCCATCTATTATCTATTATTACTTGCCGTTTCGCTTTAATTTTCTCGTGCTATTGATGGCTTCCTATGGCCGTTTATTATGTTTAATCCGCACATCTTCAACGACACAGAAAAAAGGTAACCATTTTTGTTATGTGCCATTAATTAATGGTTCTTGATTTAATCCCGAGGGCTTCAACGGATAATTGAGTGCAAACTTTCGGACATTAAGATGTTGGGAACAGTTTCATTGTGAGTGAAAAGTTAAAGACATATCTGTTATGGGTAAGTGAAAAATTGTAGATATATCGGTTGAGGGCAAGTGACGCATCCTTGCAAGTACGTCATTAGTTCATATTCGTCTGGTATACTTTTCTTAATTATATTGTTATATTAATATTTTTTTGTTACTATATACATTAATCACATACTATTTTTATTTTTATCGTACTTTAAGTTGGGATTTTCACAAAACCGAAATAATTTTTTTAATTTTTGAAATAGGGGCATCAATACGGATATATTTGATTCGGTTGATTCGGTTGATTCGGTAACGGTAACGACGTTAGTATGGACCATCTCTCTCGCAAATAGGTTTTGGGAAGTTGTTGCTTAAATGGGAATATATTTAGGGCATTTTATCTTGCGATAAGTTATTATTTTCATATTTGATTTTATAAAATTAATTTATAAAGTGGTTCTCTGAGTAATAAAATAGAAAAGGTGTACTTAACTAGAGTGTATGTGTGTGCACTGTGCAGGCTTCCCCTTCGGAATGTATCTGACTCTGATTACGAAAGTGACCCTTCCTTTTCTTTCCCCTAAATACACTACCCTCTCTCTCTCCTAATCCTCCTGTGCCACATAATTTTCCACTTTCATATCTCTCTCTCTCTCTCTCTCTCTCTCTCTCTCTCTCTCTCCATCCCCCATCATTCCAATCTATGCATCCTTACTTAAAAACCTACACACGTGCGTGTTCACACATCACCCTCACTGATGAAGCAAGGTTGCAATTTACAAGTTAAGTCTAATTTGTTCTTCTTTTTTCCTTTTTAAACTGCTTTATATTTTTGCCAAATTTTTAATGGAACCTATTTATGTCTTGATAACAAATTTTATGTTTTGCTTATTAATTAGTTGAGTGAGCTTCAGATAATTTATCTTTTTATTTTCAATTTGAATGTAATTAGGGTTTGCTGATAAAGCATAACTTGCTAGATTTGTTAGGGCTTCAAGCTAATTATCAATATTTTTTTAACTGTTATTTTATTTGTTTATGTTGTTGCTTGATAATCATTCATGGATATTAACTATGTTTACTCTCAAACAAAAATAAAAATCCCAGCTTTATAGTTTTCATTGGACTTACTGATTGATTGTTCAGTTGTTGAAATTTAATTTCATTGGTAATTTTTTGTAAAACTAAAAGTAACTGAGAATTTGAAAGTTTTATAGTGACTGGCATTCTATGTAGTAATTTTTTTTTTCTGTTTACATCTGTCTGTCCAACTTGATTTGTAATTAATAATTAAGCTTTGGAAAATTAAGTGAATGTGAAAGAGATATCTTATGTCATTAATGCCAGGAACTTAAATTATAAATTAGAATTTATTGGTTAAGTTCTTCATTAGCACATTAAGGATCTGATATAATTTTGTGTTTAGAATGTTTCTAAGATCCGCAAGCTGCAAAATTTATTACAAGCTCTCGAACCTAGTTTCAAATATATACCTACAACTTAGAATTTTGCTAATGTACCAGTTAAAATATTAACCTATTGTGGAGTGGATATGTTATACAGTTACAATTTTACTGTTAGATTGGTATTGATGTCCTAATCTGTAAGCGAAAACATTTATCTACAATAACATGATAGATATTTTGTTTTCAATTTGCTGTGCACTCATGCAACTAATTTCTCCTTTGACCCTTTTTTTCTTTTGTTGTTAGGAACTACTATTGATCATTAGGTAATTACATTTAGTTTGAGCTTACGGTCGTTGTTTGTTTTTTCATGTGAATGCATTTGAAATATTTCTGTAATTCTGTTAGGATTTAGGGAAACATAGTATATCTTGAAAGTATAGAATTATGATATGTTGGTAAGTACTTGTTCCGGTTTGTCTAACTAATCCAATTACGAAGAATGAACTTTAAAAACATTTTAAATGATTACAATCGACAAATATATTGTGTCTCACATTATTTGTTCATCTAGTTGCGGTTAATTCAGCATTAAACCTGATACTTATAGTCAAGCACTTGTATCTATTTTGCTCAACTCTTGCATTTATGTAATATCTACTTGCATATATAAATTACATTTGAATAAGATTCATCAAATACGATATTTAAATTAAGAATCAGTCTAAGAGAGCTTCCTTCAGCCCACTTATGGATGCAATATAGGGACTGAATTAGCTGCCGACTCATTCATTTAAACACCCAGTAGAAAAGGAAGGGCGTTGTGCTACTGTGATTGAGTGAATGAAGCGGGAGATAATTTCCATCCCTTCCCTCTGTGCTTGGACTGAAGGGAGCTCCCTTTTTCTTTTTTTTGTGCATGCCTTTATTCCAAAATTTAAGCTTATAAAAGTTCTGTCATAGTGATCATTTCATACGTATTCAGTTTTATGCTTATTATATACCGGTGGCATCTTGAATTTATCAATTTTTGGGTGAAAAGTGTTTAGTTTGGCTCTCATCTTTCTGTTCAAGAAGTGAGGACATTTACAACGAATTTGCATCCTACTTTGTAATACTGAACCCTCCTTACTCTTGTCAACATATCCTGTGCATTATACTAACATTTAGGGTTGATCACAACCTAGGCCTGGTTGTTAATATTTTCATGGTATCCATAATCAGTTTGTACTGTATTTCATCATGAAAACTGTTTAAGATGAAATTGAGTGCCGCATATTTCAAACTTCTTTGCCTTACCAAGGAAGGAGGAGCAGAATCTCGCCTTTGGCCCTTGTACATTTGCTTAATTTTATGAAATTCGTTACATCTTTTCTTCAGAAGTTCGACCACAATTCAGCAGTTACTGTAATTTATCTAGGTTATACTGAAGTTCTCTCGGGTGTCTTTTGGTATGAAGTTCGACCATAACTCTGCTGTTATCATTTATGCATGGGTTATACTGTAGTCCTCTCTACTGTCTTCCTATAAGTAGTTTTGAGTGAATTATTCTGTCACTTATCATTTGTGAAGTTCTCTTCCTAATCTTATCCAAATACATGTACTTGGAAACAAATGCATGTACTTGGAACATTGCAACTCTGATGTAAATATTACTGCAGTTGCTGGTACTTGTTGAGCCTACTTAGTGATCTAATTAGAAGAAACTATTCAACTCTATAACCCCTGGAAGATGTACATGTTGATACTGTAACTAGTATGTGTGTGTGTGTGTGTGTGTACATATGTGATCTTTATATCCTAGTTCTTGCTTTTATTTTATCCAGTTGTTAAACTTTTACAGTCACTTCCCACCATTTTCATGCTGTATAGTTAGTTTGTACATTCAAAGCAGAGTATTTGCATCTATGATCTGTGGAAATTTCATGTTGGTCCTGTTCATGAAACTGAACTTTTAATTAATTAATACTAGTTACTGCATGCATGGAATTAGTCGAGGCTAAGCAATAATATGGTACTCCTATTAGTTTAAGGCAAAAAATATTTAGTGTGTTTGTTTTGATGTGGTCCCAAACTATTGATATGAACCTAGGTATACCTTTCTACATCAATCTCTGTTATTATACAAATCAAGTACAATCATGAAAGGTGAAAGTTTATCATAATCCAGTTTAATTAAAGATAATCCACATAAAGTAGTCTGCATTTTACAGGATAATGTCTTATGAATAATGTATGTGGATGAAAAGACAACTAGTTTCTGGCAGCCCTAGTTGGGTCAGTCATGGAAAAGTCTCTTTTTTTTTAGTAATTGAAGTATGTATGATATATTAATCAGGGGTTGTGTAGGTCTAAGAATAATGTGGTCCAACAGGTTGTTGTACTGTCCAGTCTCCACGAAGTCTTTAAAACATGGTTTCAGTCAACATCTCATTGGTTGTTACTTTTGGTATCATCTCATAGAATTAAACTATATACAGGGGACAGATGGACTACATGTTACTGTATAATTTTAAGATCTGGAGCAGAGTAGTTGGATTTTCGTAACAATGAAACTGATACTAATAGTTAAGTTTTTTGGGATTGACTGTGTTTGTTAGGAAAATAAAGTAACTAATGCACTTAAGACATCAAATTAGTTCACCTGTTTATTTTGGTCGGGAAAATTGCGAAAGTGAAGCAAAATTTTAATTCGAATATTAAGTTTTTCCTATTTTCATTTGTACAACTATAATATTTTATCATTATTAAATTAAAATGAAATTGAATTATAAAATATTATTTAACTATAAATATAATTATAAATTTTATATATTTATTTAAATTAATTATTATAATATTATAATAAGATATTTTAGGAGCCCGGTTTTGCATTATGAGGCATGAAGGGGATCCAGAAAACTTGAAAATGGACACGCAGCACTAGAGGTGCTCTAACAACGCATTATCTCAGACCAACAATATTACTAGTACATATTATAACAAGAGCAAATCAAAATTATACTAATAATTAGAGTTGTAACAAACACACATCTGACTGAGATGATACATAAAGCATACAACACTACAAAATTAGAATTAGACCGGGTTAAGTTGAGTTAGAGTTTTAAATAAATAAACTTTGATCTAATCCAATATAAATAGCCCAATTAAAAATTAACTCTATTAATACATGAGTTTAGATGGCTCGGTTCAGTAGGCCCAGTTATGTGTCAGCTTAGGTCAATTTATAGGTTCAGTAGGCCCAGTTATGTGTCAGCTTAGGTCAATTTATATGAGTTTGCGAATTCATGAACAAGCCTAATTAAAATAGTTATATTTTGCCAACTTTTAAAAAATTATTATTTTCGTCAGAAGATCTTTTAAAGAAGTTATTATTGTCATTTTTTTACTGATAATTACTTACCATTGTAAGCTCTTTAAGTTTTTTAATAAATGTACTTAGAAATTTGTAAAATGTTTAGTAATTTAAAACTTAAAAGTTAAAAGCTTTATCTAGAGAAAAAAATCCGTTATTCAATACGATAATTTTAATATATCAATTTAAAAGTAAAATGACAAAAATTTAAAGCACATATATTTGCATAATTAACTAAATTACGTATCTCATTGACATATTTTCTCGAAAAACATGAAAGTGCCCAATAAAAGTGCTAAAATATTTTATATTGTTGTACTGTGATGTTAAATATTATTTTAATAATCAATGTATGATGTATCATATACAAAACTAACTGTTAGGAATTTGTTGTAGACTTGATGATATTTCATCAAAACACCTTAGTAGATTTAATTAAGTGTGTTTGTACTTTTTAACGAATAATCTTATTCTGTCATCCGTTCTTACATTTAAATAAGTTTTTGTAGCATATTCCTATATACTGTAATGTCTTAGAGGATTAGAAGTTGTAGGATATTCTAAGTCATGTTGATTACTAGAATGATATGCAAAATAGGTTGGCTAATTGTTAATATCAGATGTCTTGTAATTTTGTATAAATGAAATGGTGTCAACTGCTATGGAAATACCATCAACGGATAATCTCCAAAGGTCTCAACGGATGACACAAGGCACCTTCAACGGATGATCCATAACAGACTCAACGGATAATGATGAATTCTCAAGGAACATCAGATTCAAATAGGAGTTGATAGTAACTTGACAGTCACATGTGCTGATTATATACAAAAGGAATGTGGCAGCCTATAACTAGGTTTATGAGAACAAAGACGCATTTCCATTTCCATGCTTACTTGAAGAAATACAAAGATGCTGGATAGAGAAATAAAGAAACATGTGATGAAGACTTAGACGTTTTGTTTTATATGATTGTCTTTTTCATATGTAACTTTGTTAGGTAATGAATAACACACATAGGGGGGGTGAATATGTTTTAGTGTTTTCCTGCTTTTCTTGATTTGTTTATGGTGGTGAACAAAGTAAATTAAACCTTGTAGTGAAATGTGTTAAAACTGAAATTAAACAAGTAACAGTAAAGAACACAGATATTTCAAAACTCACTTAATTTTATATTAAAATTAAGAATGTTTTGCTACAAAATTTCTAGACTCTTTGTTGATAAAGAGCTTAGCTTCTTTCTTGAGAGAATACAAGATTTTTTTGATATAAATTATTACACCTTACAAAGTATCCAGTGTATACTTTATAGAACAGTAAACACTAGATTAGTATATTGGTTTATCGAGATCTCTCATTGCTCTATTGTTAATTTGACTTGTAGAGGACTCTGAGTTCTCTATAAGAGAATTTTGCTTGTCGAGATCTCTGATCTTCATATCTTCACTTTGACTTATCGATATCTCTGAGTTCTCTAGTGACTAGTTGACTTGTCGCTATCTTAGAGTTCTCTAGTGATATTTGACTTGTCGATATCTCAGAGTTCTCTAGTGATATTTTGACTTGTCAATATCTCAGAGTCCTCTAGTAATATTTGACTTGTTGATATATCTGAGTTCTCTAGTGAATAAATGACTTGTCAATATCTCCAATCTTCATGTGTTCAATTTGACTTGTCGATATCTTTGAGTTCTCTAGTAGCTATCCTGACTTCTCTATAAGTCATTCTGGAGTTCTCGAATGACTTCTCTATAACACTTAATCAGTGACTTGTAGAGATCTTGACTTAGAGCATTTTTCTCAAAACAGATTTATTCAACTCCAAGCTTATTCATAATTCTTCTAAGGCATGATCTTCTTGATCTTCTTCCAGATAGAATTCTTAGGCTTGATACTGTTTACAGAAAAAGACTCCAGTCTACTCTTTGACATTTTTACAGACCTTAAATGTTATAATACAAAATATAAACTAAGATTACAATACAACTTACTTAGAATTGTCAATTTGACTTAGTCTTGTTATAGTACAGGCATGTCTTGCACAATAATCTCCCCCAATTTGTGAGAAGATTGTGTAAGGTCCCGTAAGAGGGCTATTTTAAGCTAGAAGGGGGGTTGAATAACTTAATTACCAATTTAAACATTTTTGTGACATTTTAAAATTATTTTAACCCTTTTTAAAACTTTACCAAGTGGTTATGCAGTTTATATGTGCGGAAAATAAAGTGCAAGGAAAGAAAATACCGCACGGTGATTTTATCCTGGTTCGCGATGGCGCAACATCTAACAAATTCGCTCACCCCTACTCCAATCCCCGAGCTCCTCTCCCGGACTCGGGATTTTCTCTTATAATAAACTTGCTCCTTTAGTAGGCGGAGAAGCCTTTACACCCTTTACAAGTTTTTGTCTTGGTGCGTAACACAAGGGTCACCACCTCAAAATAAATGTATTACCTACACAACTTATCTTAGACAATAACTCCCCGCTATTTCTTCAAAGTTGTTGTAGAGCCTTTGTGTGGACTTGGCTTCCTTAGCTTTTGTCGGTCTTGGATCTTAGTGATCCGGTCTTGGTTCTTTCCTCTTCTTCACGGTGCGAAAACTACTAACTCCCCGTTAGTACGTCTAGGACTTGGGTCTTAGAATGAGAATCACCTCATGTCACTTCACCTCACTACAAAACTAATAAGTACGATCCATGAAACAAAACAAGTAGAGAAAGGTTTGTTTTGAACTAGTATGTTACTGTACTAGCCCACAAGTAGTATAATATCCAAATAAGAATATTAAAACTAATTAGTTATACTTGACTTAGAATAATACAAGATGGTCAAGTATATTTATAATTACTCCTTTATAGATTTAATAAAGTTGTGGAGTAATATGAGAAGTCTTTTTATCTTAAGCACTTACGGCTTATGACTTCTTTAGTATTCTTCTTCTTTCGATTAAGTATTTATAGATCAAAGAATACTTTAATTACAACCTCGGAGTTGTAATTTACCTTTAAGTATATCAACTTAAGGTTTTAAGGTATTCTTGTATATTAACTATTATAAGGTCAAAGTATACTCTTTTAACTTCAAGCATGTTTATAAGATTTATGAGTCTTAGCCAAGATCCAAATAATTTAAGTGTAAGTAATTGGCTTAAGATTGTGCTTTCGAAGTTTGGACGAATAATTACGAGTATTTTATAGATATCGTAGTATAACCCCACGGAACACTGAAAGATGTTGGAAGGGGCTTATACGATATGACTTGTAATTGTTTATATACACGATTTGTGTTAGCCAAGATCCAATTAGATAGCGTGAAATTAATTGGCTAACTCGTGGATTTGATTTGTCCTTAATTTTAACGGATGATTACGAAGTGTTTATAGATCGAGTTATAATCCCCCGGAACACTAAAGATGTTAGAAGGGATTAAAACTATGCTTCGTAATAATTTATGTGCACGAAATGTGTTAGCCAAGATCCAATTAAATAAAGTGCAAGTAATTGGCTAACTCGTGAACTTAATCCGTTTTGATATTTGATAAATTATGAAGTATTTATAGATCGAGTTATAATCCCCCGGAACACTAGAGATGTTAGAAGAGATTAAAGCTTTACTTCGTAATATTTTATGTGCACGAATAATGTTAGCCAAGATCCAATAATAAAAATAATCGGCTAACTCGTGAACTTGGGTCAAATATAATCTCCCCTTTGGAGATAAAGTACTTTTGTTTATAGATCTTCTTTCTGAGATGATTTATGTGAAGATTAAGTACTTTTTCGAATTCTGAGTTTGAATCTTAGTTCTCTTGAGAACTTTGTTTATAAGAGATCTTGTATTAGAGCTTAAGATGAAGTAGAAAAAATAAGTACAAAGCTCAAATAAAAAGAACTCAAATAAGAAGCTAAAAGTTACCACTTTTGAAGAACGGTCAGAAAAGTTCGCCGGAATAATTCGTCGGAGGTTCGGCCAAATTTTGGCACTTTGGTCGAACTTGAGCGGCCCTTCGGGAGGCCGGGAAGTGGTAGTGGATGAGCTCACTTGGTGGGATAAAGCTTTGTTGGGTGAAGCTAAGCTTGGGTTTCAAAAACCTTGTATATATGTAAGTATATTGAAGAGAGAGAAGGTTTTTGAGAAGAAGTGTGTGTATAGAATTTGAAAGAGATGAAGAGAAACACTTCTTGAAAAAATCCCAGCAACTTTGTGGCTCTTTAGCTTGAAGAAAATGAGTTGGGGTGGGTGTTTATTTATAGGAGAAGTTGGGTGGATTGAATAGTGTAGATTTGAGGGAAATGGATGGTGGATGGTGTATGTCGCTTGGATTGATGACTTGGCAAGTAGGTTGTTTTTTTTTTGACATAACCATATAAGACAAACAACTTTATGGATTCAAAATCTCATCTGAGATATTTGAATATATATATATATATATATATATTTTCCTTTTCTTTTAATTATTGTTTAATCACTTTAATTAAGGATTAAACACCATTAATTATGATCACCTTAAAAACTCCTAAATAAATACCATAAAAAATATGATAAATACTTAAATAATATAAAATGATGTACTGAAAGTTTTGGTCAACTTTAGTCAATGGTAACTAGGTCAAACGTGGTCAACTGTGGGACCAACTGCCTCGATTTTTGTGCCCGGACAAAAATTCTCTGAATGCTACGAAATATTTACCATACTTATAAAATACCATTTAAATGATCCATACCAAATTTCAAGTCATTCTAGCATGTGGAAGTATTTTATTTAAAAATAAAACTGTTCTGTCAACCTTTCTTCCGGGTGAAAATATCATTGGTCTTGAAATGAAGGAGATGGATCTTTTGACCAAATTTTTGACATGGATAAATAATTAAAATATATTTACTAATATATAAGATATATTTGGATGATAGGAATTGTTTTTAGTATTTTTAAATAATTTTCTCCGAGAAATGCTGATTTTACGAACCGGGAGAAAATTACTGTAAGTATACAGAAGTGAGTTGCAGAACTGGATATTAATATTCCAAACATGAATATTAATAATATTTGAATAAAAACTCTTTTTATATATGTAGATATATATTTTGGAGCGAAGAGTTAAATATTTTTGATATAGCACGAGACTTCTAAAGAATATTTCTGAAATATTCCTTATTCGAGCTTGTTGTCATATTCCTGTTGCAACACAGATCTAAGAAATATCATATCTTGATGTTTCTTATTTGATCATATTGACTTTAGAGATATATTCCATAAAGATATAGTTTTGATATTTTGCAAAAAATGGATTATCTCTTTTATTTTAAAAAACATGATTTTGCTAGTTTGACTTTTTGACTTTGATTTGGATCAATTAAATTCATGTCCTAATGGAGAGGATCTACGTGTTCTTAATTTTATGTTTAATCGTACGAATACCAAAATAAATATTATATCGAAGATATCATTTCAATCTTCCCTTTTTTTGTATTTGCCAAACAAAGATAAAATTATCAGTGCGTGCTTCCCCTTGGTGTATGCATGAATTTTTGAAAAATATTTTGCATATAAAGCATTTATTTACCTGGAGATTAAATCTCTTTCTTGAGATCCTGCAAAATAATTTGTTAGATGTATCATACAATAATAAAAGCACAGATTGATCCTTGTATATCAAAAAGATATTAATATTCTAAAATTTTGAAGAATATTGAATATTAGGGATCCAATTTCTCTTCCCCTTTTGTTTGGTACATACCAAAAAGAGTATATATAGAGTTAAATAAATAGTTCATCTAATCTTTGAAGGCATAGTATTCATTTAAGGAATTTATGAAGAGAGGAAATGTTTATGCATGCATGGTTTGATTAAAAGATAAACATAGATTCAGAATTGAGACTATAAGCTGCATTTTTATTGAAGCATGAAGATATTAGGGTGTAAAAAAAATTTAAGATCCAATTTTGATTATATCTATTAGTAGTGAGTTCCTTTTCAATTTTATTGATTTCCAAAGATTGTTGTCAAAATAGTTATTATAAGTAGACTTGCATATTTGATTTAGCTGTCTGTTTGAACTATACTTATATCAATGATCAGTCATTTTTACCATGTACATTTTAGTTTGTTCAGATTTCTTATATGCATGCAATTTAGAAAGATTGTGTATAAAGCCAATTTTATTATTTTTCAGTCTAGAATTTAACTTGATTTATAAGAACAAGGCCTTAGTGTTTTACAATCTAGAATACATAATCACAAATTACAAGAACTGTCACTAATACAATCTATGTTCATGTTACAAAGTTTGAGATCTAATACAGACTAGTTGATGACATTATATTTAACAAGGTCTTATACAAACTAAAATTATGTCTAGAATGGATCCAATTTAACAACAACAGCTAAGCACAGTTTTTACAAAGCTGACCAACTAATACAATCTAGTATGACTGATTGACTAACCAGAGACTATACTTAACACATCAGGCTAATAGTGAAATTGAGAACAAGGTGCACACACCCTTAGTATGGTAAGTGGGATGGTTTGTGCATTGAGTAGTGTGAATAGTATAGATAAAATATATAAAGGATAATGTTCTTCTCACCTTTTATACCTTTAAAATGAGCTTTCCTGGAATGCATTGTACTAGACTTTGTCAATTTCTATATATTGGTAGATTCTCAGAGATGTACATTTCCTGCAAATTAGTTTGACACAGAAAGCAATTGCCATCAATTTTCGCAACTGTTAGCTGTATTGAATAAAGTACTAGAGTATCTACAAGAACATAAATGTTCTTTTCAATTAGTGTGGTTTACTGGTTGAATATAAGTGATTATATATCACATCTAAATCCTGCATAAGAAATAGATTTCACAAACTCATATTTTTATACCAGAAAATGTCACGCCCCAAACATTTACAAAAGATAATATACGAGTAATTATATTAGTTAACAAAAGGAAGTAAATACATCTTAATCCAAGATCTTACATTTTAGGGTTTGGAACAGCCCAACACTATTAACTAATACAACCTGATTCCAATATCGAGTCCTCACACACAAAATCACTAACTATATGAGCTCGAACATACGAATCGGCATCACAAGT
The DNA here is from genome assembly GCF_009905375.1 of Apium graveolens. Classification (NCBI taxonomy): domain Eukaryota; kingdom Viridiplantae; phylum Streptophyta; class Magnoliopsida; order Apiales; family Apiaceae; genus Apium; species Apium graveolens. The sequence goes on along the minus strand of NC_133650.1, from coordinate 250,404,871 downwards.
CTTACGCGGTGTCTGCTTGAATCTAACCATATCTACTAGCTTTAATATCAGGGTAAGCAAGTAGTGAGCCAAATGCTCAACAAGCGCTATAATATACATAAACAAGAATAAAACATTAACAACGGAACTGAAAGATTCAACAATATAGTATCAAGAGATAAATTTTCATGGTGATGGCATCTTTTCTTGTAATAAAACCATTCAAAACCATTTCCTTATCAAATTCCATTTTATGACGCTACGGATTACAGCCGGTGATCAGCCGTGGAGTAATCCCGAACCTCGCTGGGTTCTAGAACATTAATGGGATCCCTTGGCAACTTTTAAGCCTACAAATTAAGAGCGGAAATGATTTGCATCTCAGTCCAGATCCACTATCTAAAGAAAATATATGTCCACCTTTGGGACTGGAAATCCAAATTTTAACTTTTTATTTTAAAAACTGATGCCAAGTGACGGTTAATTTCTTAAACATTGAGCATCTTATCAGGGTTCTAGATCAACTTTGAAGTACAGGGAATAGGTCCACTAAATTTCAAGGCCATGATCAACTAGACTATACTTTATCAAGGGAATTGCAAGGTTTCTATTCACAAGGAATTTGACAATGAGATTTAGCAGGGTTATTGGATAGTATGAAGGAACTAAGTCAAACTAGGTTCAAGGTAATGGTTCCTGATAAGACATAGTATTGAAATATAAAGAAGGTGAGCATCATTTCAAAGTATAATAGGGTATCATGTTTTAGGAGTAAAAATAGGGTTATCAAGCAATCATGAACGACTTTTAAGGGATAGCTGACTTTTAGGTATCAGGATAAGGTTACTGAGTATAACTTGCACAGGGTTCCACATTACAATTACTTGGTATATTAGCATGGTATGACTTTTGAATTACTTGCATAGAAATCTCTAAGAAAAGTTAAACTACTTGCAATAAATACTTGAGGGTTCATGGCATTTGCATATAATACGAAAGATAGATTTGAAACCGCTTGGATCATATACATCAAGGTGAATTAGAATACTCCCATCATATATAAATCTAGGCTAACACTATCTTGCATTATAAACAAAAAGGTAGGTTAAAACACATGCCTTGAGAAAGGCTTGACTTGACTGGCAGGTGGGAGTGGGAGCAACTGGAGCTTCACTCGACTTTAATGAAAAGTTTACCCTCATCTCGAGAGCCTACACAAAATAATAATATCCTCATTATAATATATACTCACTAACTCAACCTAATTATAAACCGAAATTACGCACATTGCCACTTAGGCCTATATACACATAAACGCTAATAATTACCTTATAAGCATAATAGTTCACATAGCCACTCATGTTCACATAGCCACTCATGTTCACATAGCATATTTAAGTACATAATAATATATCCATACACACTATATTGCATCACTAGGGTTGGATGATCTCACTCCACTTACTCAAGTCACTTAGTTATGCTAAACTAGCCCAAACTCTTAATATCGTCCTCATAACTCGAAGTGCCTTTTATAAACCATCAAGTTCTTATGGACCCTAACTTAGGCCTTACACTCTACTGACCTCATACTATCTTAAAACTATGGTAGTCAACCTAGTCCTCACTCATAAGTTCTCTAAAACTAAATGTTAAGTGATTTTGCTCATTATAGTGATTTCAGGGTGACACCAATGGGTTTATGAGTACAATTGACACCCTTAAATTCAATTTTACCTCTCAAACTTCTACACTATACTCTTACTCTTCCGACCATAAGGCAACTCTCAAACTTGGTTTGGCTCAAGGGCCTAGCTTGGGCCTACCTGGGCCTAAGCTTAAAGTCCAATGTTCCCCTGTTTTCTAGACAGGATAGTGTCATGTTTTGCACTAACTTATGACACATGACTCTAACTCAATTCCTATGAAGTATGACTGGAAAAACTCCTCTGACACTCCCTATAACTAGGGCTAACCAAGGCCTAGTGAGGGCCTACCCATGACATGGTCAAAACTCCTCATTTATAAGTTGCAATAAAACTGTCCCCTGCTGGACAGATTTTAAATTTTGGTGTGTGCACCTCACTAAATTGTTTGGTTTATCTAATTTGTGCCTTCTAGACTCAATTATACCCCAAGTATTAACTCCCGGTGGCTTGGGCCTAACAATGCCTAAGAAATACCCATTCAAAATCAACACAAAACTCACATGCAAATCTTGAAAAAATTTCAGGATTCTATCCTAACCTTTCCACCTTAACTTCCACTTTAAAACCACGAATTAAATCTCAACCAAGGCAAATTTACTTCTATAAGACTCTAAAATAAGGCCTCAACCAATAATGGAGATCATCCATGCCCTATAGTACCAACATGCAAAATAAAACTTAACATGCAACTCAAGATGATCACTAAATAAAGTTCGACTAAACAAGAGGGTTATTAGCTCATAAATTTGACTTAAAATACTTAACTAGTTCAAAAGATCGTTCACACTACCTTTTAAAAACTAAGATCAAACATAATATCAAGGAAACAATTTGTTTTAAGCACATATAAGGTCGAATTTAACACAAACTAAGCATGCATGTACATTTTCGAAAAGAAAAGCATATATAACATGATTATACTTGAAAATAATGCCCTATTTCTAACATGAAAAGTAGAATATGAATTTACAACTAAATATCAGTAGCATTTAAAGGTTTTAAAAGAGTTTTATTTATGAAAATACTTAGTTTATGCACATAAAAAGTATATCTCATAGAGAACTCTTTAATCCACATGAATTAATAGTTTCTCTTTGGAGATCACATAAAATCAAGACATGCAAGCATTAAACTTAATCTCCTAAGCATGGAACTTCTTGTAATGTGTATATTATATGAATGGGTAATGGAATTATACTATAATGACAAGGATTTGATGAAGAAAAATTGAAGGGAATGGGGGAAGGGGCTTCGGCCGAATGAAGAAAAAGAGAGGGGAAGGAGAGAAAATTTGAGAGTGAAAATAAAAAGCTTGAGTGGAGTGTGGTTTTGGGTTAACTCCTCTCTTAATGGTTCATCATGCACTAATTCAATAGTGGAATTTGGAATGTACTAAAGTGCCCTTCTCCAATAACCAAACAAAAGTGCATGCAAGGGTAGTTTAATCTTTTGGTGTATAGAAGAAGGTTAATTGGGTATGAATTGTCTCTTATGCCCTTTTAAATTGAATTGGAGGGTATTTGCATGCATGGAAAACTAAGTAATTTGTAATTTAAAAATTAACTAATTTATATAAAACAATTTTTATAAATATAAATGCACCTCCATAAATCACAAAATAAATATCATAAAATAGCTTATGATTTTAGAAATTTAATGATATAAAATTTGAAAGTTTATTGTTAAAAGATTTTTAAAATCGATTTTTCATATAAAATTAAGTACTTTTGATTATCATTTAAAAATACTAAATGATAAGATTTTATTTTCAAAAAATTTTATATACACTAATACATTAAACACTTAGTTTATAGGAACTCAGTCATATAGATCATCCACATTTATAATTCCACACAATTTAAATTTTAATTATATACACACAATTATATATAGATAGGGTTTAGAAATACCGGTCGTAACATCTTCTCCCCCTTTAAGGATTCCGTCCCCAGAATCTAGGAGAATAAGTGAGGATACCGGCTACGCATATCCGACTCTAGTTCCCACGTTGACTCTTCAACCTTGGGATTTCTCCAAAGTACTCTTACCAACTTGACCAACTTATTTATAAGACTATTCTCTTTCCAGTAGAGTATTTTGACAGGTTGCTCCACAAATGACAGGTCTGCCTGAATCTCTATAGGTTCATATTCTATCACATGGTTGGCATCAGAATTATACTTCTTAAGTAATGACACATAAAACACGTTATGCACATGCTGATACCGAGGCGGCAAAGCTAATTCATAGGCCACCTTCTCTACTCGACTCAAAACTTCAAAAGGACCAATATATCTAGGTGCTAACTTCCTTTTCTTGCCAAATCGAGACAATCCTTTCCTCGATGATACTTTCAGCAATACGGCTTCACCTACTTGGAATCTGATATCCTTACATGCCGGGTTGGCATACTTTCTTTGCCTATCTTGAGCAGCAAGTAATCTCTTCTGAATCAATTTGACTGTCTCATGCATTTGTTGCACCAATTTCGGGCCTAAAATCTTTCTTTCTCCCACTTCATCCCAGCTGGTTGGTGATCTGCATTTCCGTTCGTATAAAGCTTCGTATGGTGACATGCCAATACTGGTGTGATAGCTGTTGTTATAGGAGAATTCTACCAATGACAGGTGGTCGTCCCAACTTCCCGTAAAATCAATCGCACAGCTACGCAACATGTCTTCAATTGTTTGAATTATTCTCTCGCTTTGACCATCAGTCTGCGTATGATACGCCGTACTCATATTCAACTTGGTGCCAAGACTTTCTTGAAATTGCTTCCAGAATCTCGAGTTAAATCATGGATCTCTGTCCGAAACTATTGATACATGTACGCCATGTCGTAATACGGTTTCACGCACATACAGGTGGACCAATCTGTCCAATGAAGACCTCTCGTTAATCGGAAGAAAATGTTCCGACTTCGTAAGGTGATCAACTATAACCCATATAGCGTCATGTCCGAATTTGGTTCGTGATAATCCTACTATAAAGTCCATGGCAATATTTTTCCACTTCCATTCTGGAATCTTTAAAGGATAAATTAATCCACTTGGTCTTTGATGTTCTGCCTTCACTTTCTGACAAGTATAGCACCTCGCAACCCATTCTGCTACTTCTTGCTTCATATTTGGCCACCAAAAGTTCTGCTTCAAGTCCTGGTACATCTTGGTGCTTCCCAGATGGATTGAAAATCTAGAATTATGAGCTTCTTGCAATATCTCATTCTTCAATTCAGTCACATGAGGAATCCAAATTCTTGAGGAAAACCATAATATACCTTGTTCATCTATTTGAGTACAAATCTCTTCTCCGGTCAGTTGATTATTCTCCTGTTTCATCACTTCTTCCTGACATTTCTTTATCTTTTCCAACAATGATGGCTGAAAAGTTATAGTATGACAAATCTCCTCAGCTTTTCCACAAACACTCAGTTCTAATTCAAATCTCTTAATTTCTTCAGATAATTCCTTTTATACCGCTGCCATATTTAACCTCTCTTTCCTACTCAAAACATCAGCTACCATATTTGCATTTCCCGGATGATAATTTATCGATCAATCATAGTCCTTAATTAATTCCAACCATCTCCTTTGCCTCATATTGAGCTTCTTCTGAGTGAAAATATACTTCAAACTCTTGTGATCCATGTAGATCTCACACATTTCTCCGTTAAGGTAATGTCTCCAGATCTCAAGTGCAAATACTATAGCTGCTAATTCCAAGTCATGTGTAGGATACTTCAATTCATGCGGTTTTAACTGTATTGACGCATACGCAATCACCTTGTTGTGTTGCATTAGCACGCAACCCAGGCCCTTATGTGAAACATCACTGAAAATCACAAAGTCTCCTTGATCGTCTGATAATACTACTACCGGAGCTGTAACCAACCTCTATTTCAATTCTTGAAAACTATCTTCACATTCTGCATTCCATTCAAATTTCTAATTCTTCCTAGTCAACTTAGTCAATGGCATGGCGATTTTCGAGAAATCTTTAAAAAACCTTCTATAATATCCTGCCAATCCTATAAAACTTCGCACTTTCGTGGGTGTCTTTGGTCTCTCCCAACTCATAATTGCCTCAATCTTTTCCGGATCCACTTTGACTCCTTCATTTCCAATAATATGTCCCAAAAATTGAACTTCCTTTAACCATAACTCACACTTAGAAAACTTGGCATACAACTTCTCTTGTCCGAGTATCTCCAATGCAAACCATAGATGCTGCATATGTTCTTTTTCTGACTTTGAATATATAAGAATATCATCAATGAATACCACTACAAACTTGTCCAAATACTTTTAAATACCTGGTTCATCAGATCCATAAATGCTGTAGGAGCATTAGTCAACCCAAAAGGCATTACTAAGAATTCATAATGTCCGTATCTTGTTCTGAATCCTATCTTCGGGATGTCGTCTTCTTTGATCTTCAATTGATGGTATCCTGATCTTAAATCAATCTTGGAAAAGCACTTAGCTCCTTTCAGCTGATCAAATAAATCATCTATCCTTGGTAGCGGGTAAAGGTTCTTAATCGTCATCTTATTCAACTCCCGATAGTCTATACATAACCTCATGCTTCCATCCTTTTTTATGAATAGAACAGGTGCTCCCCATGGTGACTTACTTGGCCGTATCACTCCTTTGTCCAATAATTCCTGGAGCTGGCTCGCCAACTCTTTCATTTCTGCTGGTGCCATTCAATAAGGTGCCTTCGAAACTGGTTCCATGCCTGGAGCAAGGTTGATCTCAAACTCAATCTGTCGATCGGGCGGTTAACCTGGTAGTTCATCTGGAAACACATCTGGAAATTCATTGACTACGGGGATATCTTCCATGCGGAGGCTCTCTCTTTCTGAATCCACTACATAGGCTAGGAATGATTCGCAACCTCTCCTAAGCAATTTCTTAGCCTGGACGATTGTAAGAAACAGTCGCTCTTGCCTCTGACCTTTAAATACCACTTTTTCTCCAATCTCTATCTTTAAATATACTTTCTTAGGTTTACAATCTATCTGGGCATTATTCTTCCCTAACCAATCCATGCCTAAGATTATGTCAAACTCCCCTAACTTGAAAAGTATCAAGTCTGCTGAAAAGTTATGCCCTGAAATATCAATCTCACACTTAGGACATAATTGACTCACATGAATCTTCTCTTGGTTCGCAATTACCACATCTATTACCTCGTTCAGGGTCATTTTATCACATTTAAGTTTATCAATGAAAGTTGTTATTCCTAGTGGACTAACAATGAGATTTACAGAAGGGGGGTTGAATGTAAATCTCAAAACTTTTTCAAGTTTTGAGCAGTTTTGAAGGCTTTGTGTTCAAGATAAACAAGTGTGTGAATTGCTTTAAGCTAATACAGACATATATATATTCAAGCACTAATGTAAAGAACACAACAGACCTTAAAAACTTTTCTGGTGGATTGTTGTTCCACCAGAGATGGTATTTCAGAAAATCTGTGATTCAAGATGTTGATCACAGCTGCATCCTAGTACAAACTAGATAATTTTTCTCTCAAGATTTTTCTAAACAGCACTGGAAAAATTCTTATCTAATTACTAGCTGCTACTTGGTTTATATATCACCAAGTGTACAAGTGAAGACAAAGATAAAAATACAATAATAAAATAAGTTCTCCACTTGTTTCTTCTCCATATCACTCAAGTACTTTGTTGACTATTGCCTCTTTGTACTAGAGTAGAACGGCTGCTTTTTCTGATGTTCCTGAAATTAGGCTTCCACATTTCAGTTGTCTCTGTCAACCCATGTGCCTCTGTCTGCTGTTACAACTACCACTTATCAACTGCTATTTAACAGAACATCCGTTGAAGCCTTCATCCGTTGATGGCTTTATCCGTTGATGTGTTAGCAGTTGAAGCTCTATCCGTTGAAGCTTTAGAGACATCCGTTGAAGCTTTGTTTCTCATCCGTTGAAGGTCTTTAAAATATCCGTTGATACCACTTTATTTATACAAAATTACAAGGCATGAAATATTTACAATTGGCCTTCCTATTTGCATATCTTCTAGTAGTCAACATGACTTATATTTTCTCTCAACTTCTAAGAATTATATCTTAAATACAGAGACTGAAATATGCTACAACACTAGACTTATTTCTAAGTAAAGCTGCACCATCAACGGATAGCCAAAGTGGTCTTATCCGTTGAGGCTACAAACACTAAACTTCTACTTAAGTGTTTTGTTAAACATATCATCAAACTAATGCACATATATTCCTAACAATCTCCCCCTATTTATGTCTATAAGAATTGTAGACATAAATTCAGGGTTAACTTGATGATAACAAAACACTTAACAGATATATGAATTGAAACTAAGTAGAAATTTAAAAGTGCTGCACAAGTGTATGTACTAGGAGGAAATTGAAGATTTACAGAATTTCCAAGGGTGCTCCTCTAGTCTGAGCAAATCATCTTTTTCTTCTTTGTTCCCTTGTTTTCTTTCCTAGCCCTTTGTCATTTTCCTCAATTTGGAGTTGGAGTTGTCTGTAGAATTCAGCTTCATCTTCATCACTGATATCCAACTTAGATTGCATTTCCTTGAGAGTTTCATTGCTGGCAATCTTGAGTTGGTCTTCAAGTCTGAAAAATCTTCTGACTCCTTTATCATCTCTAAATTCCATCAACCAATGAGGTGATTTGTGGATTGTAATTCCCCTTTCTTGAATGAGTAAAGTTCTGGGCAAAGCATTGGGCTCCCTCCAAGTTTTCCTTATGTTGGCAATCTTGTTGAGAATTTCAGTCTTGGCAGTCCTGGTAAAGCCAGAATCCTTTTGTATGGCTGAAAAGACTCTGATCAAGGTAGAGTAGCCTTCATTCAGAATCCTGTAGAGAGGTCATGTTCTTTCCCCAGCTCCTTTGTATCTGAACACCAATCTCTCTGGTAGCTGTCTGTAGGCAGCTATTCCCCTTACATCCTCCAGCTCATCCAGATAGAGTTCAATGTCTGAAATTTCTTTTATGTCACAGATGTGAACATAATCATCTTTAGAAATGGGTGGCATAGGGTTAGGTTTTTGTTTTTGAGTGAATTTCTTAGAGGTTAGGGGAGGTGTAGATTTGGATTTTCTTTTCTGTTTCTTTGGTAGTGGAAGAGTGGTTAAAAAGGTAGGCAATTTGATGGTGTCCCAATCAATAGGTTCCTCTTTTGGGATGATTAGTTCACCATGGATGTTTATAGTGGGATCAGCAACACAAGGTTCAGGTATGGAAGGTAGTGGTTTAGATATTGATTTAGTTTCTTCAGTGTTATCTTCACTCCTTCTATGTGCCTTGGCCTTTCTTCTGTTTCCCTTCTGCCATTCCTCTCTTTCCTCCATACTCTCACCAAATATACTCCCAAAAACCTCATCTAGGTTTGCAATCTTGTCTTCACCCCTGACTTTAATTCCTTTCTCTCCTTCAACTTGACTTGACTTTAGCTGTTGTTCAAGCTTTGCTTGTGCTCTTTTGTCAGCCTTGAGTTTTTCAGCTTCTTTCTTCAACCTTTTGGTTTCTTCCCTCTTGGCCTTTAGAAATTTGGGATGTCCTTGCATCACACAGATACTATTTCCCTCTCTAAAGATAATGGCCATTTTCATTCTTTCAATTATGTCCTTGGTCTCCTTAAGCTTTTTGATGTTAGCACCCAAAACTTTGTCTTCATCAGGCTTTGGAAGAGGAAAGTCCACTTCTTTCATCTGAGCAAAGTCTAGGGGGTTCTTTGTGGAGTCCTTGCTGGATCTAGTGTTGGGCTTGAGAACTATAGGTTTTAGATTCTTGAAAGAAGTCTCTCCAACCTTATTCCTCCTTTCTGGCTTGTGCTCCATAATGATTGGTTCAACCTTTGTGCTATGTTTCACAGATATTGATTTATCTTGTGTTGAGCCAAACATTTGTTGCACCCTTTCATCAATTCTCCTCCTTTGCTCTTTCACTTGAATTTCAGCTGCTGCTAGCTGGATTAAGTCAATTCCATCAGGCTTTCCTTTGATTTGCATAATTGGAGAAGTAGTGATGGCAGGAACTAGCACTTTAGATATCTGGATTTTTGTAGATGGCTCTCCTTCCCCTTCCCTTTTTCTCTCCCCCTTTTTGTTATCATCAAGGAGAGGGGTCAAGCCTTGTGCTTTTACCAGCTGCATAAGTAGACTTGTTTGAGATTGTTGGTTGTGAAGAATGCTGGCCACATAATTTTCAATAACTTGGACTCTGTCTTCTAACTTAGCCAGCCTCTTTTCAGTATTTGAATCCATTTTCAATCTCAACAATAAGTCCTTCATTGTACCATAGGGCATGACTGAATCTAATTTTTCAGAATTGTAGGATTTCAAGTCAACAATATCCTTCTTGAGTTCATCCACACTCTGATTCTGGCTTACTTGTTGCAACTTCATGAGATGCAGTGAGTCCAGGTGAGCTGTAAGGATTGCCTTGGTACCAGCGTGTGAAGTTTTCTGAATGGCCTGTTGGATAGTACTGATTTGTTTGACTAAGGAGACATTGAATTGCCCTGGTGTAGACTTCTTTGTCAAGGCCCATTCAGGTAAATTTGGAATAGAACTAGGGCTTTCATCTCCCCCTAAGTTCATGCTTTCATCAAAAGAAACAGAGTCATCATCATCAGAATTTACTCCAAATTCCTCAGATGACTCACCAGCTATAGAAGGCATCTTGTTAATAGCAGCTTTATCCCTTTGAAGAGATTCTGTTATATGTACTAGATGTAGTGTCTTTTCTGCCTCCTCATTGCCCTGAGCAGCCAACAAATGATAGGCTGACACAGGATGAGTAAAAGTGTCAGCATCCAAGGAAATGTTATCAATTACAACTTTGTAATGTTGCTGAAATTGTCTTTCCTTTTCAGCATCATCCACAATCATTGACTCATTAGCAATGGCTGGATCCACCCTTATATCTGCTGTACCTGCCTTTCTCTCTTTTTCTCTATATTCTTGCATCAGGGGCTCCCCCTGGCTCACACTCCTCACACCCTCACCTTCACCTACTAAGGTGGTACTCCTCTCACTTACTTTTGCGATGCTGGAAGAAATAGCATGCTTATTTGAGCTCTCAATCTCTCCTTTTTCCTGGGAGCAACCCAGCCTCTCACTCAAATTGTCACTCCCTTCCCTCAGTCCTAAAAGTGATTGTACAGTAATTATGTCTTTTACACTTGGAATTGTTTCAGTTGTGTGTGTAGAGACTATCAACGGATATGGAATAGCCGTTGAAGGTGACACTGATGGTATCAACGGATAACTACTGTTAAGCTTATCCGTTGAAGAACAACCACTTTTCAACGGATGAGTGATATCCGTTGAAGAAGGAAAAGAAGTAGAAATTGAAAGTGATATAACTGTTGAATCTGTGTGGATTGATTTGAGTTTTGGTGACACAGATCCTTCAATTACATCTGAAAGAATTTACGGGTGATCCAACAAATCATCTAAAAGATGATGATCACCTGTTTTTGAGTGGGGCTCCTTCCTGAGGTGTAAAGAGGGAGAATCAGGAATTGATGGGAATAACATATCCACATCCAGAGATGGTGATGAAGTGTGTGTTGATTGATGTGTGTTAATTGTGAGAGAATGGGGCTGTGACTCCACATTTGTTGGAGCCACATCAAACTGAGTTTGAGAAGGCATAGATACAGATGGATGTATCTGTGCAGTGTGTGCACCCTGTGTAGAAGATTGGGTTCTAGCCCTCTTTCTTCTAATAAAAGCTTTTGTTGGTGAGTGTTGGGCTTCTGTGTCCCTCCCTCGTTTGTTCTGTGTTCCTGGTTGGGAACTATTTTCAATAGTTGCATCCTTTTGGGAGAATGCAGCTAGGGATGTGCTAGTAACCTTTTCAACCACCACAGCTTTTTGAGAAACTGTGGCTTGGCTAGCTTGGGAAACACTTATCTCTCCTTCCTTATCCTGGGGGTTTCTTTGATGTTCACCCCTCCCCTCACCACTCACATCCTGTTCACTCCCCTCAAGGTTAAGGGTAGGTGTTACAACTGTTGTCTTTTGAGAAATAACAGAGGTGGTTTTCTTTGTCTTTGATTTTGAAATTTTAGTTTTGGTGACCTTGGTAGGAATCTGTTGGGGCATTGTCACAGATTCCATGGGCACACTAGAAGATAAAGAAATAGAGGGGTTGGAAGAAGTAGGAGTTGTAGAAACAATTACCTCACTTACCTGAGGTGCATCCATGATTGGTAAATATACCAATGGTACACTGCTGTTGAGATCCATTCTCAATAAATCTGTAAGAACTCTTTTCTCTTGTGCCCAGCACTTGAGTTTATTATTCTCATTGGTTATGACCAAACCTTCAGCAACATGGTTAGCCAATAACATAAAGAATCTAGCATAATAGATGTTATTAGGTCTATTAGCTTTGTTACCTAATCTAGTACCCAATTCTAGCATAACATAATTGCTAAAGTTAAAATACCTATCAGAAACAAGCATATAGAGCATATTAACAAGAGATGAAGTTATGGCATCAAAATTACTAATTTTCCCAGAGAAAACCTTGATAAAGGCATCCCCAAGAAAACTCCATTCTTTCCTAAGGCCTTTTCTTTTAATACTCCCTAAACTAGCAGAGTTAAGAGAATAACCTATGGAATCTAACATGCTGGATACATCATTATCAGTGTGTGGTGTCATGGCATTATCCTCAACTACTTCACAGTAAATCGTTGGGGCTTCCAGCATTGCATAGCTAAGTTTACAGTTTTTGATGAAGTCCATCATTTTGTGATAATCTGAGTGGGCTTCATTCTTTGCTACCAAAGCTATGAAATTGTTCTTCTCATAGATGAACCCAGATTGAGACATAATTTTTACTACTGGTGCCATTGTTGTAAGTAGAAGTTGCAGAGAATAACTTGAAGGATTTGCAGAGAGAAAATGGTAAAAGCTTTGAAATTTCAAAAAAGCGTAAAGTAAAAATGAAAAATCAGAAGGGCTTTTATACTTTCTCAAATTAAAAAGCATAAATAAAAGATTAAACAATAAATATATGTAAGTGAGTTTCAGCCGTTTAAGAATAAACTGTAAGTATTCTAAACACTACCTTTAAAACAAATACATACAGCTGTATGTATGAGTATCAACGGTTAAGAAAATAGAATCAACGGCTGTAAGACACCTGAATCGACTGATGTGACATTTCAACGGATAAAGTAAATTGTCATCCGTTGAAAAGTACTACAGTTTTATCCATTGACGGATAAAAATTCCAGAAATGTATATGTCTTTCAACGGATAATGAACATCCGTTGATGGAACAATTTTGACTTTCAACGGATAGGAAATACCCGTTGATGGAATAAACTGTGTTAAAAAGTCAAATTTGTTCTAGCAACTAATACATTTCAGGCTTCAATTCAAATTACAATTAGGACATAAATTTTATGAGTAATTAAGCATACCTAGCTCACTTACCAATCTTGTGAATGTTGATTCATCAAGTGGCTTGGTAAATATGTCTGCAATTTGTTGTTCACTTGGAACAAAATGTAGTTCCACTGTACCATTCATGACATGCTCTCTGATGAAGTGGTACTTGATATCAATGTGCTTGGTCCTTGAGTGCTGCACAGGATTCTCTGTTATGGCTATGGCACTTGTGTTGTCACAAAAGATAGGAATTCTATCAACATGAAGTCCATAATCAAGGAGTTGATTCCTCATCCATAACACTTGAGAGCAGCAACTTCCAGCAGCAATGTATTCAGCCTCAGCTGTAGAAGTAGAGACTGCATTTTGCTTTTTGCTAAACCATGATACAAGCTTGTTTCCCAGGAATTGGCAGGAGCCTGTTGTACTTTTCCTGTCTATTTTGCAACCTGCATAGTCTGCATCTGAATAACCAATTAGATCAAAGCCAGATTCTCTAGGATACCAAATACCTAAATTTGGTGTACCCTTGAGATATCTGAAAATCCTTTTGATAGCAATTAAGTGAGACTCCCTAGGATCAGCTTGAAATCTAGCACACAGACATGTAGCAAACATTATATCTGGTCTACTGGCAGTTAAATATAAAAGTGAACCAACCATGCCTCTATAACTTGTAATGTCCACAGACCTTTCAGTCTTATTCAATTCAAGTTTGGTGGCAGTGGCCATGGGAGTTTTTGCAGATGAACATTCCATTAAGTTAAACCTTTTTAGAAGATCATGAATATATTTAGTTTGACTAATGAAAATTCCATCACTAACTTGTTTAACTTGTAAACCAAGAAAATAGGTTAGTTCTCCCATCAGGCTCATTTCATACTTACTTTGCATTAGCTTAGCAAACTTTTTGCAAAGATTATTATCTTTAGAATCAAATATTATGTCATCTACATAAATTTGAACAAGTATACTAGAGCCATTAACATTCCTAAAGAAGAGAGTTTTATCAACAGTACCTCTAGTGAAGTGATTCTCCAAAAGGAATTTTGATAGGGTTTCATACCAGGCTCTAGGTGCTTGTTTCAGTCCATAGAGTGCTTTCAACAGATAATACACATAGTCTGGAAAATTTGGATCTTCAAACCCTGGAGGTTGACTTACATAGACTTCTTCCTCCAATTTCCCATTTAGAAATGCACTCTTGACATCCATTTGATAGACTTTGAAATTGGCATGGGCTGCATAGGCTAGAAAAATTCTGATGGCTTCAAGTCTTGCAACAGGAGCATATGTTTCATCAAAATCTATTCCCTCTTGTTGAGAATAGCCTTTAGCAACCAATCTTGCTTTATTCCTTATGACAATGCCATTTTCATCCATCTTGTTTCTGAATACCCATTTTGTGTCAATAGGACTCTTGTTCTTTGGTTTGGGTACCAGCTTCCAAACTTTGTTTCTCTCAAATTGGTTCAGCTCTTCCTGCATAGCTAATATCCAATCTGGATCCAATAAAGCTTCTTCCACTTTCTTAGGTTCCTCCTGAGATAGAAAACTACTATACAGACATTCATCTTGAGTAGCTTTTCTTGTTTGCACTTTAGATGATGCATCACCAATGATCAGTTCAAAGGGATGATTTTTGGTCCATTTCCTTTGAGGTGGAAGATGTGCTCTAGATGAGGTGGCCTCAGTATTGTCATGATGTGAGACAGAGTGTTGATTAGTTGAAACTCCCCCTGAGTTGTTGGTTCTTTGCAGGGAATTTGGAGTTCTATCAACTGATGATGTAAATCGATTATCCGTTGATGAACTATGATCAACGGATGCTTCATTTTGTACTTCAACGGATGATGCACTATATCTTTCAACGGATACTGCATTGCCTCTATCAACGGGTGCAGAATTTTGTGCATTATCCAAGGGCATATTTTGAATCCCTTTTGAAGTGTCATCTCCATCAATCTCCTCTTCACTATCATCACAATATATCTCAATGTTGTCAAATTTGAGTCTCTCATTGTGTCCCTCATCTGTTAGTCCATCAATCTTTTTATCATCAAACACAACATGCACAGATTCCATAACAATGTTGGTTCTTAGATTGTAGACCCTATAAGATTTTCCAGCTGAGTAACCAATAAATATCCCTTCATCAGCCTTTGCATCAAACTTTCCTTTATGGTCAGATTGATTCCTCAGTATAAAGCACTTACATCCAATGACATGAAGAAAGTTTAGAGTTGGTTTTCTTCTCTTGAACAACTGATAAGGAGTCATGCCTTTAGCTTGATTGATCAAAGAAATATTCTGAGTGTAGCAGGCACAATTAACAGCTTCAGCCCAGAAATATGTTGGTAACTTTGATTCTTCAAGCATTGTTCTGGCAGCCTCAATCAAAGATCTGTTCTTTCTTTCAACTACCCCATTTTGCTGAGGTGTTCTTGGAGCTGAGAACTCATGCATGATTCCATTTTCTTCACAGAACAGCCTTATTGACAAATTCTTGAACTCAGTTCCATTGTCACTCCTGATATTCTTAACCTTCAAGTCAGGATGATTATTGACTTGCCTGATGTGATTGATAATGATTTCACTTGCTTCATCCTTTGATCCAAGAAAATAGACCCATGAAAACTTTGAGAAATCATCTACAATCACTAAGCAATATCTTTTTCTTGCAATTGACAATACATTGACTGGTCCAAACAAATCCATATGCAGCAGCTGTAATGGTTCATTAATTGTTATTTCAAGCTTCTTTTTGAATGATGCTTTCCTTTGTTTGCCTTTCTGACAAGCATCACACAAACCATCCCTTGAGAATTCAACTAGAGGAATTCCTCTAACTAGGTCCTTTTTGACTAGATCATTCATTGTCTTAAAATTCAAATGGGATAGCTTCTTGTGCCATAGCCAACTCTCAACTGAACTTGCTTTGCTGAAGAGATAAGTAATAGATTCTGCATCTGTAGAGTTGAAGTCAGCTAAGTACACATTCCCTTTTCTAACTCCAGTTAGAACCACTTTGTTGTCTTTCTTGCTGGTGACAACACAGGCTTCTGAATTGAAGGAAATTGTACCCCCTCT
Source organism: Apium graveolens (assembly GCF_009905375.1). Classification (NCBI taxonomy): domain Eukaryota; kingdom Viridiplantae; phylum Streptophyta; class Magnoliopsida; order Apiales; family Apiaceae; genus Apium; species Apium graveolens. Next base: position 250,388,673 of record NC_133650.1, on the reverse strand, counting down.
ATCACATAGTTGACTGATACTCAGTAAGTTGTTCTTGAGACCATCAACTAATGCAACTTCATCAATGATGACATTCCTTGTTGAAATCAAGCCATATCCCATAGTAAACCCTTTGTTGTCATCTCCAAAGGTTATGCTAGGGCCAGCTCTCTCCTTAAACTCAGTGAGCAGGGAGAAATCTCCTGTCATGTGTCTTGAACAGCCACTGTCCAAGTACCATAGATTTCTTCTTTTTCCCTGCACACCATAAAATCAATCAAGTTGATTTTGACACAAGTTTCCTTGGGTCCATTCCTGTTAGCCTTTCTCCTAGACTTCATTCCTCCTGCATCTTTAGACTTAGGTAACTTTGAGTCAACCTTGATCTTAGATGTAGTTGGTTGAGGTGTAGGGTTAGTCACAGAATCATTTAGCACATTTGGAATTTGATAAGGCATGGATTGTGCAAGCATGTTATTCCACATTGGCATATTGTATGGCATTTGAGGCATACTAAATGCAGCAAGATAAGGATTGTTAAAATATGGCATATTTGCAAAATGTGCATAAGGATTCTGTTGAGACATAACAGGCATAGCATGCAGAGGTGATGCAGACATATTAGGCATGGAAGAGGGCATAGGTATGGGAGTTTTCTTAATAGATTTGTAATTAGCAGATAGATGATTAACACTCCTACAATGCACACAGCTTTTTCTAGGAGCATACTTATCAGGTGTGTAATTATAATGTTTGTTAACCCCTACCTTCCCATTTCTATTAGATTTCCTTTTAGTTTCCTTTTTATCCTCAACCACTTTGAGCCTATTCTTTAACTGTTCTAAGGTCATGTGTCCTATATTCACCTTACTGAAATCTTTGGATGTGCTTGCTTCTTCTTTGACAAAGTTCTTGGAAGTTGAACCAAACTTTTTGTTGAGTTTCTTTAGATTTTCACTTTTAGAAACATCTGCCTGTTTTAATTGAGGAACCTTCAATGGATGCTCCCCAAACCATTGTAGAACCCAGTGATCACCATCCAGTCAGGCATACCATGGTGTGGACACTTTCTCAACATCTCTTTATAGGGCTCCCAAGCTTTGCACATAGATTATGTTGGTTGCTGCGCAAACTGAGTAAGAGCATTCCTCATTGCTGCAATCTTGGCCATTGGATAGAACTTCACCAGAAACTTTTGCGCAAGATCTTCCCAAGTAGTGATGGACCCAGCTGGTTCAGAATGTAACCAGTCCTTAGCTTTATCTCTCAGAGAGAATGGGAAAAGCCTCAGCTTGATAGCATCATCAATAACACCATTATACTTGAAAGTACCACAGATCTCGACAAAATTCCTGATATGCATGTTGGGATCTTCAGTTGGAGCACCTCCGAAAGACACAGAGTTCTGCACCATTTGAATGGTGCCCGGCTTGATTTCAAAAGTATTAGCCTGATTAGCCGAATGAATGATGCTTGACTGAATGTCATCAATTTTAGGCTGAGAAAAGTCCATAAGAGCTGGATCTGTTGCTAGAACTATATGATCACCCATGATTATCGGTTCTTTCTGCTCACTCTCTTTATTCGAATCTTCAAAATCTATCTGTTCCGGAATATCCAGAACCGAGTCTGTCTCCTCAACTGTATCTAGAATCCTCTTGCGAGTGCGAGAACGTGTTTGCATAAACGCTCGCTAGAGTACCTGAAACACAACCGGAAACAATAAGTAACAAGTTTTAATCAATGAGTCCTAACTACCACTGATGGTAAGTACATAAACTAAACAAATTAACACCGAGTCCCCAGCAGCGGCGCCAAAAACTTGTTAGGCACAAAACACGCGCTAATAATTCACGCAAGTATACGCGTTCGCAAGTAATATAGAATGATTTCTAGTTCATTCCAACAGAGACTCAGACTAATTATATTTAATTAACACTCACTTACCAATGTATGATTACTTCTCAATATCAAGACAATAACACTTAAGGTTGATTAACTAATAATTAACTACGAGAATAGAGCACTTAAATAACACTTGAAGTAACAATATTAAGCACACATGAGATCATAACTTCATTACTACTTCATTCAACAGTTATTGTTGTTATCCTTAGCATGCAACAGTGATGATATTAATCGAACAACACGAAACTGATAAAAGCCAACTTTCGTTGTACAAGTACCATTCTACCAAGCATCCATAATTAAGATAGAAGTTGCATAGTCATCAATTATGTTGAGACCCTATATGTCTACAGAATTTGACAACATAACGATTTAAGCGCAAGTTATTCATTATGATTACACAGGGCAAGTGAAACGGTTAGAGTTACCCACTAATCATGCATACAATACATGAACCTATGCTAACATGACAAGTTCTAAATCTCAAGATTCACTGTCGCTTCACAAGAGATTAACAGGCTATTTTATATGTTCGCGACACACATAAGACGAATAAGCACAACCTATACTAGATATCCTATAATCATCACATACCAAGGTATTAAATAATTAACTAAGGAAATCCATAGTAAATCCGCTACGACCCCATGATCACGATTAGCCCATGATAGAACTCATCGTCACCATGGGTTCATATGAAAACATGATAATAACACGATAATATAAACTAACTAACTATTTATTAAAACCAGAGTACGTCACAAGAGTACTAAGGTTCAAAGTAAAGAAAACTAGCATCCACTGTTACAACGAATAAAAGAATCACAAATTAACGTACGCTTCCTCTTCTTCATTACGGTGTGCTAAAACGGTCTTCTTTTCTTCTCTCCTTGCTCCTTGCTTGATGAATACTTGTTCTTGTTTTTGTGAACGTCTCTTAATATTATTGGAATAGAGTCCCACATGAATCAGTCGTCTCAGAAGTCCAAATGAAACACAACTTAATAAAAATCAGAATTGAATTTTTCGACTCCGGGCGGCCGCCCCAGCTTCCCAGGCGGGCGCCCCAGATCCCAGGCGGCCGCCCCAGATCCCAGGCGGGCGCCTGGCAGGTTTCTGGAAAAAATGTTTTCCTGCTCCTGATTTTGCTGAATTCTTCGCACATTCCCCCGAGATTGATCCCAAGTACTTCCCTAGGCTTATTTTAATGAAATCTCCCTGCATACGCAAGTTACACCCTAAAATGCAAAAACACTCGAAAGCGCATCAAATACACAAAATACTTGATTTCAAAACATCAATTCAAGCCATTATAAGACGTTCTAAGTGGTATAAAATGCCACTTATCAATTATCTTATTAGTATATTTATAAATAATAATATAAATATTTGTTATTGGCGGAATTCGAACCTGAATATCGGATAATGTTTAAATCATAATATAAATATTTGTTCGTGGAGGGGTTCGAACCTGAGAGTTTTAGTATTGTATAAATAATAATATAAATATTTGCGGTTGGCGGAGTTCGAACCGGGGAGTTTGAGTAGTGTATATTCTTTTAATATTTGAATCTAACGATTCTGATCACTTGCTTAGAAAGATCCGATGGTCATAAAAGGATAACCAAACCAACGAAAAAAAGACATATCAAATTATACATCATTCCAGTTATTATAGTATACGAGCCTATAACCCATGCGATGCACGGACTGATTATAATATTTGTAATTTTATTATTTTAATAATTTATTAAAATAAATTATAAAAATAATAATTACATATTATTAAAATTAATGAAGTTAAAATATTTACGCATTATTTTATATGTATTATACTGTTGAATGATTCAAAATTTAAATAGTTAAAATCTTAAAAATTCCTCATACTACATTGGACAGTTTAGCCCACTGTCTATACGTGACTATAAGAAGATGGAGTTTTGAATAGTAATGATGTATATGGATGATTTGATATTATTTTTTAACAATTATTTTTTAATATTTTTCTTGATTTATTACAGAGTCTTCGATTGGCTAAAGGAAGGTGGGAGTCTTAATAGCAGTGGTGTACTTTGATCATTTGATATCGTTTTTTTTTAAAAAAAATTAATATTTTTCTTCATTTATTATTTATTTTATTATATTTTCATTTGAATTACTAAAACTAATTTTGAAAGTTTTTGGTTCCTTGCAAAAGAGATAAGAAATAGAGTTTGAAGTTATATTAGATATATTATTCAAGTTTTTTAATTAAATTATATTTTTTTAAACTTTGTTTTGGAAGATGTTAAGGTGTTAACCAACCGATCAAACATTCCCTACAAATTCAATTTCTTTAATTAAATTATATTTTTTAAAACTTTATTTTAGAAGGTGTTAACGTACTTTTTTAGGAAGGTGTTAACCAACCGATCACTATGTTTCGCTTATAACCCATGCGGTGCTTTTTTCAACTAAAATAAATCACCTTTTCAATTTTACCAAACTAAAATACCTTAGTTTTCAAATACATAATGGGCAATTATATTTAATAAGATAGTATAATAATATTTTAATTATTAATACTTCACAAATTATCTTTTTCAGCTAAAATATAATTAACTTCTCCATTTTTTCTAATAGCCCCCTTTTCAAAAATAATTATATTAAATAATATAAAATAATAATTTTATAATTATTAATAACCAACTAATTTATTTATTTCAAATTAATGAAAATATATTAAATTTACAATTCAAATTTAATTATTTTTTTAATATTGTTAAAAAAATTTGCATGACACGATCTCTAAGTTAGTCTATACTAACTATGATAATCGTTTATAAAAAAATTATGATAATCAGAATGGGCTAAACTATGATAACCTGAAGTATAATTTGGTGCAGCAGTAATTCCCTTATTCTGGTTACCAAAAGTAAGATAAATAGCATTATATATATACTAAACTACTAAATTGCTAAATTATTAGATATTACGACCATAATTTATTTTAGTAAACTGCAAATACAACTTCTTCGTAAACATTTAATTATTTTTATTTTAATTCTACAATATTATATATTTATATAATTATATTAAATTAGATAAATAAAATTTTGAAAAAATATTTATAGATTAATGGAAACCCGTATATTGTACGGGGTTTAAGGTAGTACAATTAAAATCAAAACATAAAAAATTTGACAGTATATAATATAATAGTACACTTACACAAAATCATATTATATTTATACAAAATCATTTTTGTATCACACACAGCCCTTATACAAAATCAATTTTCCTAACTGATCTCTTTTTCTCTGTGGGCTCTCTCTTTAAAATCCTTTATTTTATAATTATTTAGGTGGAGTAAGAAAATCATATTTAAAAATGTTTTTCTTTGAAATTTTTTTGTTTAATAATATACATATACATATTTTTATTTTTATAATATATTTAGTATATCAATTTATATAGATAGGAACGTGTTTTAGTATATCAATTTTCGTTACTGCTCTCTCTTTTTCCTTCCGCTCTCTTTTTAAAGTCCTTTATTTTATAATTATGTAGGTGGAGTAAGAAAATTATATTTAAATATATTTTTTCTTTGAAAACTTCCTGTTTGATAAGATACATATACATATTTTTATTTTTATAATATGTTTAGTATATCAATTTATATAGATAGGAAAGTGTTTTAGTATATGAATTTTCTTAACTGCTCTCTCTTTCTCCTTGGGCTCTCTCTCTCTCTTTAAAGTCCTTTATTTTATAATTATGTTGGTGGAGTAAGAAAATCATATTTAAATATGTTTTTTCTTTGAAAATTTTATGTTTGATAAGATACATATACATATTTTTATTTTTATAATATGTTTAGTATATCAATTTATATAGATAGAAAAGTGTTTTAGTATATCAATTTTCCTAACTGCTCTCTCTTTAAAGTCCTTTATTTTATAATTATGTAGGTGGCGTAAGAAAATCATATTTAAATATATTTTTTCTTTGAAAATTTTGTGTTTGATAAGATACATATACATATTTTTATTTTTATAATATGTTTAGTATATCAATTTATATAAATAGGAAAGTGTTTAGTATATCAATTTATATAGATAGGAAAGTGTTAATATTTTTTTTAAAAGGTGTTAACTAACCAATTAAACCAAACATGTTTCGGTTATAATAGTATAGTATAGATATATATAATAATATAGATACACCCTGTTGAAAAACAGCAGCAAGTTCTAATCAAACAGCAACACATATTGGCCATAAGTGGCTACACACATACTTCTCACATACCTTCAATTACCAATACATCCTACAAATTGTAATGTAGCCATCACATGCAATGTAGTATATACTAACAAACTATATAGGGAGTGAGATGCAAATATACATCTTCAGTACAGATGTCTTATTCAGTACTAGAGCAGAATGACTTTTACCATTTTAACTTACAAGCTGTTAGGGCGAAAACACGCGCTAATATTCACACAAGTATAAGCGTTCGCAAGTAATATAGAATATTTTCTAGTTCGTTCCCTCAGAGACTCAGACTAAATTATTGTCTAATTAAACTCACTCACCAATGTATGATTACTTCTCAATGTTAAGATAATAACACTTAAAATTGTTGATTAAATATTAACTATAATTAACTACTTAATTAACCACTTAACTAACACTTCAATTTATCAATAATAAAACACTCATGAGATCACAACTTCATTATTACTTCCTTCTATAGCCATTGTTATTACCTTTAGCATGTGACAGTGATGATATTAATCGAATAACACGAAACTGATAAAAGCTAACTTTCATTGTACTAATACCATTCTACCAAGCATCCACAATTAAGATAGAAGTCGAATAGTCATCAATTATGTTGAGTTCCTATATGTCTACAGAAATTGACAACACAACGATTTAAGCACAAGTTATTCCTTTTTGATTACATAGGGCAAATAAAACTGTTAGAGTTACCCACTAATCATGCACAACGTACATGAACCTATGCTAGCATGGCAAGTTCTAAATCTCAAGATCCACCGTCGCTTCACAAGAGATTAACACCCTATCTTATATGTTCGCGACGCACATAAGACGAATACGCACAACCAATACTAGATATCAAGCATTCATCACACACTAAAGTATTAAATAATTAACTAAAGAATTCCATAATAAATCCGTTGCAACCCCATGATCACGATTAGCCCATAATAGAACTTATTGCCATTATGGGTTCATATGAAATCATGATAAATAAACACAAGAAAATAATAACTAAACTAATTATATTAAAACAGAGTACGTCACAAGAGTAAATAAGTCAAAGCAAGAAAACTAGCATCCAACGTTACAACGAAAGAAGAATCACAAGAAAATATGCTTCCTCTTCGTTGCGGTGTGCTAAATCGGTCTTCTTCCTTATCTCCTTCGCTTCTTGCGTAAAACACAATCTTCTTCTTCTTCTTAATCCTCTTTGTGAAAACGTCTCAAATATACTTAAATAATAGTCCCATAAAACTCAGATTACATAGAAGTTGGAAGCCAAACAGAAGTAGAAGTCTAAAATAATTCAGCAAAATTCCCGACCCTGCGCGGCCGCTCAGCATATCTGCGCCGGCGCGCAGGTTGCTGCGCGGCCGCTCAGCATAGCTGCGCGGGCGCGCAGGCCTCCACTGGAAAAAATCCAAGTTTGCTCCGTTTCTTCGCCGTAATCTTCCCGTTCCTTTCCCCTCGCAATGGTGAACACATGCCAAGGCTTATTCTTGATGATTCCTCCCCCGAAATGCAACTAATACCCTGAAATGTATAAACACTAGAAAAACGCATCAAATACACAAAATACTTGATTTCAAGACACCAATTTAAGCCATTTTAAGACGTTCTAAGTGGTATAAAATGCCACTTATCACACCCCCAAACTTAAATCGATGCTTGCCCTCAAGCGTCACAGACTCAAAAACAAATAAAAATATGCATGAATACAATCTATATGAAAATGCAGCGATCCCCCTTACTACAATTAATCAACCAAATTGCCACATCTCAACGAATGCAGTTAGACAACTAAAGATCAATAAACTCATGCAAACGGACATACAGCCAGAAATGTGGTGTGTGCAAATGCTTAACAGATATGCTTCGGAACTAGACCAATTACTATGACTAGACTATCCTCAAGGCAATCCTACGATTATACAAAGAATAAAAATTCCAGGCACAAAGTGATATACAACACTACAAGAACTCTGGAGCTTACTACGGAATCGTGCTTTTTATTTACAACTCAAATGCTTATTTGACCGTGCAATGAGTGAGGTCCACAAAAGACTTATACAATGATATCCATGTAACGAGCGTTAGGTTAGCGGATCCCAGACTCTAAAAGCCTTAAGTCGCTAGGCACAAAGTCCCCTAAGAACTTAATAACTCGAATACCAAAGAGCCCACTCTTGATCAATTATGCCAATTTTTTTTTTTTTAATTTCTGAGCAAGTGCGTTTCGCTCCATCTTGCTCAACCCTAGACTACTCGCAACATACGCGAGCCGACTACTAGCCATTTGACGCCTAGCCACAACTAGCAACAACTTCCATAATTTTTTCTCCAAAATTTTTCTTTTTCATGTCTTTTATCACTAAGAACCTATAATCGAATTCTAAGCATAATAAGTAGATTGACCTTGAAAACAACCAAATCATAACACAATCTAGCTCTTTCGCATTCTCTAAGACTTAGTGGACTTACAATTGTTTCTAGCATGCATATCAACCTACACAACTTAATATCACTTTAATGCTATCACTACACTCACATCAATATCACAATTCAGTCGATAAATCATTGTAAAAGGGATCATGGTAAATGCATGAGCTACATGACATTCATAAAAAAAACTATATGGCATAAATTATGCAACTATATGAACTAAACTATCATGAATATGCAACTAAATGACACACACACAAAATTCCTTAACTACCACCCCCAAACTAAAAATCTTCACTGTCCTCAGTGAAAGTAGTAGAAAGGAACACAGGATATACCTACTCGGAGTCATCATCATCATCACCCTCAGTGGGTGGAATATCAGGCGGCGGGTATGCAGAGTCCTCACCAAAAACTGGCCACTGGATATCAGCTCCAAGGCCTCGAAAAGCAGTCCCTAACGCAAGGGTGAGTTCCTGAGCAAACCTGCTCTGTGTCTCATACATGGCATCCATCCGCCGTGAAAACCTCCTATACTGGACATCAACCATCCCAGCACCCTCCTGAGCTCTCGAAGAACCAGCCTCATCACGCCCTGGCCTAGCCATAGTAGCACCTCGTGCTGGACGCCCTCCTGGAAGACGATAACCCAGCCCATGCTCCTCAGGCTCACCACCGGTCCACTCCTTTATCCCATTCAGAGTGCCAGACCTATGCTAGCATGGCAAGTTCTAAATCTCAAGATCCACCGTCGCTTCACAAGAGATTAACACCCTATCTTATATGTTCGCGACGCACATAAGACGAATACGCACAACCAATACTAGATATCAAGCAATCATCACACACTAAAGTATTAAACAATTAACTAAAGAATTCCATAATAAATCCGTTGCAACCCCATGATCACGATTAGCCCATAATAGAACTTATCGCCATCATGGGTTCATATGAAATCATGATAAACAAACACAAGAAAATAATAACTAAACTAATTATATTAAAACAGAGTACGTCACAAGAGTAAATAAGTCAAAGCAAGAAAACTAGCATCCAACGTTACAACGAAACAAGAACCACAAGAAAATATGCTTCCTCTTCGTTGCGGTGTGCTAAATCGGTCTTCTTCCTTATCTCCTTCGCTTCTTGCGTAAAACACAATCTTCTTCTTCTTAATCCTCCTTGTGAAAACGTCTCAAATCTACTTATATAATAGTCCCATAAAACTCAGATTACATAGAAGTTGGAAGCCAAACAGAAGTAGAAGTCTAAAATAATTCAGCAAAATTCCCGACCCTGCGCGGCCGCTCAGCATATCTGCGCGGGCGCGCAGGTTGCTGCGCGGCCGCTCAGCATAGCTGCGCGGGCGCACAGGCCTCCACTGGAAAAAATCCAATTTTGCTCCGTTTCTTCGCCGTAATCTGCCCGTTCCTTTCCCCTCGCAATGGTGAACACATGCCAAGGCTTATTCTTGATGATTCCTCCCCTGAAATGCAACTAATACCCTGAAATGCATAAACACTAGAAAAACGCATCAAATGTACGTTGTGCATGATTAGTGGGTAACTCTAACAGTTTTATTTGCCCTATGTAATCAAAAAGGAATAACTTGTGCTTAAATCGTTGTGTTGTCAATTTCTGTAGACATATAGGAACTCAACATAATTGATGACTATTCGACTTCTATCTTAATTGTGGATGCTTGGTAGAATGGTATTAGTACAATGAAAGTTGGCTATTATCAGTTTCGTGTTATTCGATTAATATCATCACTGTCACATGCTAAAGGTAATAATAATGGCTATAGAAGGAAGTAATAATGAAGTTGTGATCTCATGAGTGTTTTATTATTAATAAATTGAAGTGTTAGTTAAGTGGTTAATTAAGTAGTTAATTATAGTTAATATTTAATCAACAATTTTAAGTGTTATTATCTTAACATTGAGACTCAGACTAAATTATTGTCTAATTAAACTCACTCACCAATGTATGATTACTTCTCAATGTTAAGATAATAACACTTAAAATTGTTAATTAAATATTAACTATAATTAACTACTTAATTAACCACTTAACTAACACTTCAATTTATCAATAATAAAACACTAATGAGATCACAACTTCATTATTACTTCCTTCTATAGCCATTGTTATTACCTTTAGCATGTGACAGTGATGATATTAATCGAATAACACGAAACTGATAAAAGCCAACTTTCATTGTACTAATACCATTCTACCAAGCATCCACAATTAAGATAGAAGTCGAATAGTCATCAATTATGTTGAGTTCCTATATGTCTACAGAAATTGACAACACAACGATTTAAGCACAAGTTATTCCTTTTTGATTACATAGGGCAAATAAAACTGTTAGAGTTACCCACTAATCATGCACAACGTACATGAACCTATGCTAGCATGGCAAGTTCTAAATCTCAAGATCCACCGTCGCTTCACAAGAGATTAACACCCTATCTTATATGTTCGCGACACACATAAGACGAATACGCACAACCAATACTAGATATCAAGCAATCATCACACACTAAAGTATTAAACAATTAACTAAAGAATTCCATAATAAATCCGTTGCAACCCCATGATCACGATTAGCCCATAATAGAACTTATCGCCATCATGGGTTCATATGAAATCATGATAAACAAACACAAGAAAATAATAACTAAACTAATTATATTAAAACAGAGTACGTCACAAGAGTAAATAAGTCAAAGCAAAAAAACTAGCATCCAACGTTACAACGAAACAAGAATCACAAGAAAATATGCTTCCTCTTCGTTGCGGTGTGCTAAATCGATCTTCTTCCTTATCTCCTTCGCTTCTTGCGTAAAACACAATCTTCTTCTTCTTCTTAATCCTCTTTGTGAAAACGTCTCAAATATACTTATATAATAGTCCCATAAAACTCAGATTACATAGAAGTTGGAAGCCAAACAGAAGTAGAAGTCTAAAATAATTCAGCAAAATTCCCGACCCTGTGCGGCCGCTCAGCATATCTGCGCGGGCGCGCAGGTTGCTGTGCGGCCGCTCAGCATAGCTGCGCGGGCGCGCAGGCGTCCACTGGAAAAAATCCAAGTTTGCTCCGTTTCTTCGCCGTAATCTGCCCGTTCCTTTCCCCTCGCAATGGTGAACACATGCCAAGGCTTATTCTTGATGATTCCTCCCCCAAAATGCAACTAATACCCTGAAATGCATAAACACTAGAAAAACGCATCAAATACACAAAATACTTGATTTCAAGACACCAATTTAAGCCATTTTAAGACGTTCTAAGTGGTATAAAATGCCACTTATCACACCCCCAAACTTAAATCGATGCTTGCCCTCAAGCGTCACAGACTCAAAAATAAATAAAAATATGCATAAATACAATCTATATGAAAATGCAGCGATCCCCCTTACTACAATTAATCAACCAAATTGCCACATCTCAACGAATGCAGTTAGACAACTAAAGATCAATAAACTCATGCAAACGGACATACAGCCAGAAACGTGGTGTGTGCAAATGCTTAACAGATATGCTTCGGAACTAGACCAATTACTATGACTAGACTATCCTCAAGGCAATCCTACGATTATACAAAGAATAAAAATTCCAGGCACAAAGTGATATACAACACTACAAGAACTCTGGAGCTTACTACGGAATCGTGCTTTTTATTTACAACTCAAATGCTTATTTGACCGTGCAATGAGTGAGGTCCACAAAATACTTATACAATGATATCCATGTAACGAGCGTTAGGTTAGCGGATCCCAGACTCTAAAAGCCTTAGGTCGCTAGGCACAAAGTCCCCTAAGAACTTAATAACTCGAATACCAAAGAGCCCACTCTTGATCAATTATGCCAAAATTTTTTTTTTTTTTAATTTCTGAGCAAGTGCATTTCGCTCCATCTTGCTCAACCCTAGACTACTCGCAACATACGCGAGCCGGCTACTAGCCATTTGACGCCTAGCCACAACTAGCAACAACTTCCATAATTTTTTCTCCAAAATTTTTCTTTTTCATGTCTTTTATCACTAAGAACCTATAATCGAATTCTAAGCATAATAAGTAGATTGACCTTGAAAACAACCAAATCATAACACAATCTAGCCCTTTCGCATTCTCTAAGACTTAGTGGACTTACAATTGTTTCTAGCATGCATATCAACCTACACAACTTAATATCACTTTAATGCTATCACTACACTCACATCAATATCACAATTCAGTCGATAAATCATTGCAAAAGGGATCATGGTAAATGCATGAGCTACATGACATTCATAAAAAAAACTATATGGCATAAATTATGCAACTATATGAACTAAACTATCATGAATATGCAACTAAATGACACACACACAAAATTCCTTAACTACCACCCCCAAACTAAAAATCTTCACTGTCCTCAGTGAAAGTAGTAGAAAGGAACACAGGGTATACCTACTCGGAGTCATCATCATCATCACCCTCAGTGGGTGGAGTATCAGGCGGCGGGTATGCAGAGTCCTCACCAAAAACTGGCCACTGGATATCAGCTCCAAGGCCTCGAAAAGCAGTCCCTAACGCAAGGGTGAGTTCCTGAGCAAACCTGCTCTGTGTCTCATACATGGCATCCATCCACTGTAAAAGCCTCCTATACTGGACATCAACCATCCCAGCACCCTCCTGAGCTCTCGAAGAACCAGCCTCATCATGCCCTGGCCTAGCCATAGTAGCACCTCGTGCTGGATGCCCTCCTGGAAGACGATAACCCAGCCCATGCTCCTCAGGCTCACCACCGGTCCACTCCTGCATCCCATTCAGAGTGCCAGAATCAATCGAAGCGGCTGGCAACTGCAACTGCTCATGAGCCGGCCAGTTCACTCCCACTGCTCGGCATAGCTTCGTAACCGTAGATGCATAAGGGATGTTGATATGCTTTGCTCCCCTCAAAAACTTCAGAATTCCTTGGTAGATAAACTCACCAAGGTCCACATAGTACTCCTCATTCAGAATTCCCCACAACAGCTGTGCTCTCTCAACTGTGACCTCGTGTGCATGCGAAGAAGGTAAAATATTAGCACAAATAAATGCATTCCATGCACGGGCATACCTGTTCATGGCGATCGCCGGAAAGTGACGATACTCATTATTGCCTGTACTGCGGGTCCAAACTGTGCCCGGTCGACAGAGAGTCGCACAAATCAAATCCAAGTCAAAATCCTCAGCAGTCTTTTCATTCCAGTTCTCCTCCTCGGGCTTCCTCTCTCGCTGTCCAATCACACGGCGAATCGCCGCAGGATGATAATCAACCGTCAGCCCACGGACCACAGAAAACCCATTCTTTTCAGCCTTCACGTTCGCGTAGAACTCGCGAACAACGCTCATCGGTACTGCTTCTGGTGACTCACAAAAAGCTATCCACCCCTTCTCTGCAATCATGGGCAACAACTCACCATCCCTCCCTGATGGTAAAAACCCCCTCTCCTTCAGAATCGGCTTACCCAACAGCCTAGTGTACTCCTCCTCTGCGGCTCTGTCAGTTAACCGAGGCCTTGCAGCAGTACCCCTCGATGAATCAGCAGTAGGAACTGTGCTGCTGCTGTCAATAGTGCGTGCTCTCTTGGGCTCCATTGATTCGTGAATAAAATCCTGTAAGAACTGATATTTGATGTTTGTGAGAGGGTTTAAGTGTAGGAAGTTTTGTGGGAGATATGTAGGATAGGTGTATGTATATATAGGGTGTGGATTAGATTAGGGTTTGGGAATTAAGGGATAAAATGATGGGGTAGTGGGAACAAATCGTGGGTTTATGGGCTAAAACTGTTTTTGTGTTTGTTTTTGTTTGGTTTTTTTTTTCTGAACTGTAAAAAAAAAATTTTGGTCCTCGACCCCTGCGTGGCCGCTCAGCATAGCTGCGCGGGCGCTCAGCTTGCTGCGCGGCCGCTCAGCTTAGCTGCGCGGGCGCGCAGGGGGTCACTTGAAAAAAAAATTTTCAGCCCCTGTTTTCTGATTTTTTTGTATTTTTGGATAGGTTATTAACTTCTAAGGGTTCCTGTAACAATAATTCATGGGTTGCCTCCCACGCAACGCTTCTTTTTCGTCATTAGCTTGACGTTTCGTACCCTGCTCAAGTAGTCAACAAAATGGCACTAACCACTTATCGGTTTGCCATGTCCCCATAGTAGTGCTTCAACCGCTGACCGTTAACCTTGAATGCTTGATCCGGATCATTCTCAAAAATTTCCACCGCTCCATGTGGAAACACAGTTTTGACAATAAAAGGTCCAGACCACCTTGATTTCAACTTCCCAGGAAAAAGTCGGAGCCGAGAGTTGAATAAGAGAACTTGTTGCCCTGGCACAAATAACTTTGGATGTAGCTTCCTATCGTGCCACCTCTTCACCTTTTCCTTATACATTTTGTTATTTTCGTACGCTTGAAGTCGAAATTCATCCAGTTCATTAAGCTGAAGCATTCTTTTCTTACCAGCTGCATCTAAATCCAGGTTCAACTTCTTCAATGCCCAGTAGGCCTTATGCTCAAGCTCCGCAGGTAGATGACATCCCTTACCGTACACCAACTGGAACAGTGACATCCCAAGTGGAGTTTTGTATGCTGTTCTGTAAGCCCAAACAGCTTCATCGAGCTTTAAAGACCAATCCTTCCTTGACGGACAAACAACCTTCTCTAGAATGCGCTTTATCTCTCTGTTAGACACTTCCGCTTGACCATTTGTTTGCGGATGATAGGCAGTAGCTACTCGATGATTCACATTATAACGCTGCATCATAGAAGTGAACTTACGGTTGCAAAAATGCGATCCTTCATCACTTATGATTACCCGAGGTGTTCCAAACCTTGTGAAAATTTGCTTATGAAGAAAATTTAGTACTGCCTTTACATCATTTGTCGGTAAAGCTTTAACTTCGACCCATTTTGAGACATAATCGACTGCCAGCAAGATGTACTGATTATTGCAAGACGAGATAAAAGGCCCCATGAAATCGATTCCCCATACATCAAAGACCTCGACTTCAAGCATCACATTTAATGGCATTTCATCCTTCCTTGACAAATTTCCCACTCTTTGGCAACGATCACACCTTAAAACAAACTGATGAGCATCCTTGAACAAAGTAGGCCAGAAAAAACCTGCTTGCAGAATACGAGCTGCCGTCTTCTCACCTCCATAGTGTCCCCCATAAACCGTGGAATGGCAGTCTCGTAATATCCCCTCCGTCTCACAGAACGGGATACATCTCCTGATGATCTGGTCAGCTCCCTGTCTAAACAAATATGGTTCATCCCACATATACCACTTCACCTCATGCAGAAACTTCTTCTTTTGAGCGGATGTCAAATTAAGAGGCATTATATTGCTGACGAGATAGTTTACAATATCTGCAAACCATGGTTCTTCCTCCTGAATTGCAAACAACTGCTCATCCGGAAAAGATTCATTGATTAACGTCCTATCTTGTGAAGTAGAATCGGGATTCTCCAACCTAGAGAGATGGTCAGCTAGTTGATTCTCAGTACCTTTTCTATCTTTGATCTCTAACTCAAATTCCTGAAGTAAAAGCACCCAACGAATGAGTCTCGGCTTCGAATCCTTCTTAGAAACCAGATAGCGAATAGCTGCATGATCAGTGAATACTGTTACTTTTGTACCAAGCAGATAAGATCGAAATTTCTCAAAGCTAAAGACTATAGCCAAAAGCTCCTTCTCAGTAGTGGTGTAGTTCAATTGGGCACCATTTAAAGTCTTACTCGCATAGTAGACCACATGGAAGAGATTTTTCTTGCGCTATCCCAGAACTGCACCTACCGCATAATCACTCGCATCACACGTCATCTCAAATGGTTCTGTCCAATCTGGTGCTGTAATGACTGGTGCCGTGATCAAACTCTCCTTGAGAGTCTCGAATGCTGCCAAACATTCATCATCAAAATTGAAAGGCACATCTTTCTCAAGCAAATTGCACAACGGCTTAGATATCTTTGAAAAGTCCTTGATGAATCGCCGATAAAAACCCGCATGACCAAGAAAACTACGGATTCCTTTCACAGAATTAGGTGGGGGAAGATTTTCAATGACTCCCATCTTGGCCTTGTCCACCTCCAGACCCTTGCTAGAGACCTTATGCCCAAGGATAATGCCTTCACGCACCATAAAATGACATTTCTCCCAATTAAGCACCAATTTAGTTTCCACACATCTTTTGAGTACGGCGCGCAGATTATTCAAACATTCATCATATGAGTGTCCAAAGACGGAGAAGTCATCCATGAACACTTCGACGTTATTTCCAATCATGTCAGAGAATATAGCCATCATACATCTCTGAAAGGTGGCCGGTGCGCCACATAACCCAAACGAAACTCTGCGAAAAGCAAATGTGCCAAATGGACAAGTGAAGGTAGTCTTTTCCTGATCCTCTGGTGCAATACAAATCTGATTATACCCGGAATAACCATCCAGAAGACAAAAATACTCATGTCCCGCCAATCTGTCAAGCATCTGATCAATAAATGGAAGAGGGAAGTGATCCTTCCTTGTGGCTTTGTTCAATTTTCTATAATCCATGTATACTCTCCATCCTGTAACTGTTCGAGTAGGGATGAGCTCATTCTTTTCATTTGCGACCACAGTGATACCTCCCTTCTTAGGTACACATTGTACGGGGCTCACCCACGAGCTGTCAGAAATAGGATAAATGATGCCTGCATCTAGCCATTTCAGAATTTCTTTCTTCACCACCTCCTTCATGATGGGATTCAGTCTTCGCTGCTGTTCCACAGTTGGCTTACTACCTTCCTCTAGCAGAATTTTATGCATACAATATGAAGGACTTATCCCCTTGATGTCTGCTATGGTCCATCCTATAGCCGATTTGAATTCTCTCAAAATCCTTAAGAGCTTGTCTTCCTCATTACCTGAAAGGTCAGATGAAATAATAACAGGTAACGTAGATGAATCACCTAAAAAAGCATACCTCAAGTGTTCAGGTAATGGCTTGAGCTCCAAGGTAGGTGCTTCCTCTATTGATGGTTTGAGCTTCCCTTCAGCGTTCTTGAGGTCAGAAGTACCAAGAGATTCAAATGGTATGTCCAGCTTTCGCTTCCAGGGAGAAGCGTTCAGATATTGTAATTGCTCGTTGCTATCTTCATCATCGCTGTCAAAATCCCCCACTAAGGCCTTTTCCAATGCATCAGACATTAGCATGTGATCGAGTTCCGAAGTAACCGCAGAATCAATCACATCCACTTTTAAGCACTCCTCATCTTCTGTAGGGAATTTCATTGCCTTGAATACGTTGAAGGTCACATCCTGATCTTGGACCCGCATAGTAAGTTCACCTTTTTGCACATCTATCAAGGTACGGCCAGTAGCCAAGAAAGGCCTCCCCAAGATTATGGAAATCTTCTTATCTTCCTCAAAATCCAGAATAACAAAATCTGCTGGAAAGAAGAGCTTATCCACTTTGACGAGCACATCCTCAACTATGCCCCTTGGGTAAGTAATGGAACGGTCAGCCAATTGTAGTGACATGTACGTGGGTTTTGGATCAGGCAGATCCAGTTTTTTAAAGATCGACAACGGCATCAGATTAATGCTTGCTCCCAAATCACAAAGGCACTTGTCAAACGTCAGATTGCCAATTGTGCAAGGAATGGTGAAGCTTCCTGGATCTTTCAGTTTTGGTGGTAACTTTTGTTGCAGAACAGCGCTGCATTCTTCCGTGAGAGCAACGGTTTCAAGGTCATCCAGTTTCACCTTCCTTGAAAGAATAGTCTTCATAAACTTCGCATAACTAGGCATTTGTTCCAGAGCCTCAGTGAAAGATATATTGATGTGAAGTTTCTTGAACACCTCCAGAAACTTCCCGAACTGTCTATCCAGCTTTTGTTGCTGCAATCTCTTAAGAAAAGGTGGTGGAGGATAGAGCTGTTTCTCCCCTGTATTAGCCTCAGGCAGAGTGTGTTCAACAGTAGTCTTCCTTGGTTCCGACGCTTTCTCCTTTTGCTTAGATTCTTCACCTCTAATTTCAGCTTCTACTTCTTTTGCCTTTTCAGCATCAGCTACTTTTCCAAACCTTAAGGTAATAGCCTTGACTTGCTCTTTAGCTTCCTTCCTGCCTGGTACTTCCGTGTCACTAGGAAGAGTGCCAGGTTGACGATTGAGCACTGCATTGGCTAATTGACCAATTTGATTTTCCAAGGTCTTGATAGAAACCGCCTGACTCTTGCACAACAGCTTAAGTTCCTCAAAATCAGCACTAGTAGGTGCAGCTGCACTTCCCTGTTGAGGATATGATTGCCTTGTAGCATACTGCTGTGGTTGCTGGAATCCAGGTGGGTTAAACTGTTTACTCACTCCTTGCTGATATGGTGGCTGAATAGCATTCTGATTATTCCCCCAGCTGAAATTTGGATGATTTCTGTTGTTAGGATGATAGGTCGCTGGCACAGGCTGCTGTTGTCGCTGATAATTATTCACATACTGAACAGATTCGTTTACAAGAGAACACTGATTCGTAGCATGAGAACCTGCACAAAGCTTACAAACCATAGCTATTTGATTAACTCCATACGTAGCCAGAGAATCAACCTTCATTGATAGCGCTTGGAGCTGGGCTACAATAGCGGTGGCTGCATCAACTTCCAGAATACCTGCTACCTTGCCTGACGTCATCCTCTGAGTTGGGTTTTGATGCTCATTTGCAGCCATCGTCTCGATAAGATTATACGCCTCAGTATAGCTTTTAGCCCATAAGGTGCCTCCAGCTGCTGCATCGAGCATAGGCCGAGATTGGGCCCCCAAACCATTATAGAAACCAGTGATCACCATCCAATCCGGCATTCCATAATGTGGACATTTTCTCAACATTTCCTTGTAGCGTTCCCAAGCCTCGCACATAGATTCTGTAGGTTGCTGCGCAAACTGAGTAAGAGCACTCCTCATAGCAGCAGTCTTTGCCATCGGATAAAACTTCACCAGAAACTTTTGCGCAAGATCTTGCCACGTAGTGATGGACCCAGCTGGTTCAGAATGTAACCAGTCTTTAGCCTTGTCCCTTAGTGAGAATGGGAAAAGCCTCAACTTGATAGCCTCATCAGTCACGCCATTATACTTAAAAGTGATGCAGATCTCGACAAAATTCCTTATGTGCATGTTGGGGTCTTCAGTTGCCGCTCCTCCAAAAGAAACAGAATTCTGCACCATCTGAATAGTGCCCGGCTTGATTTCAAAGGTGTTAGCTTGAATAGCCGGATGAAGGATGCTTGACTGAATGTCATCAATTTTAGGCCGAGAAAAATCCATAAGAGCTGGATCAGCTTGAACAATACGATCTCCCATGTTTACTAGTTCTTTCTGCTCAGTTCCTGAATCCGAATCCTCAAAATCTAACTTTTCCGGAATATCAAGAACTTCGTCTGTCTCCTCAGCTGTATCTAAAGTCCTCTTGCGAGCACGAGAACGAGTTTGCATAAACGCTTGCTAAAGTACCTGAAACACAACCAGAAAAAAATAAGTAACTACTACGTCCTAATCACTGAGTCCTAATGACCAATGATGGTAAGTACATAAACTAAACAAATACGCCGAGTCCCCGGCAGCGGCGCCAAAAACTTGTTAGGGCGAAAACACGCGCTAATATTCACGCAAGTATACGCGTTCGCAAGTAATATAGAATATTTTCTAGTTCGTTCCCTCAGAGACTCAGACTAAATTATTGTCTAATTAAACTCACTCACCAATGTATGATTACTTCTCAATGTTAAGATAATAACACTTAAAATTGTTAATTAAATATTAACTATAATTAACTACTTAATTAACCACTTAACTAACACTTCAATTTATCAATAATAAAATACTCATGAGATCACAACTTCATTATTACTTTCTTCTATAGCCATTGTTATTACCTTTAGCATGTGACAGTGATGATATTAATCGAATAACACGAAACTGATAAAAGCCAACTTTCATTGTACTAATACCATTCTACCAAGCATCCACAATTAAGATAGAAGTCGAATAGTCATCAATTATGTTGAGTTCCTATATGTCTACAGAAATTGACAACACAACGATTTAAGCACAAGTTATTCCTTTTTGATTACATAGGGCAAATAAAACTGTTAGAGTTACCCACTAATCATGCACAACGTACATGAACCTATGCTAGCATGGCAAGTTCTAAATCTCAAGATCCACCGTCGCTTCACAAGAGATTAACACCCTATCTTATATGTTCGCGACGCACATAAGACGAATACGCACAACCAATACTAGATATCAAGCAATCATCACACACTAAAGTATTAAACAATTAACTAAATAATTCCATAATAAATCCGTTGCAACCCCATGATCACGATTAGCCCATAATAGAACTTATCGCCATCATGGGTTCATATGAAATCATGATAAACAAACACAAGAAAATAATAACTAAACTAATTATATTAAAACAGAGTACGTCACAAGAGTAAATAAGTCAAAGCAAGAAAACTAGCATCCAACGTTACAACGAAACAAGAATCACAAGAAAGTATGCTTCCTCTTCGTTGCGGTGTGCTAAATCGGTCTTCTTCCTTATCTCCTTCGCTTCTTACGTAAAACACAATCTTCTTTTTCTTATTAATCCTCTTTGTGAAAACGTCTCAAATATACTTATATAATAGTCCCATAAAACTCAGATTACATAGAAGTTGGAAGCCAAACAGAAGTAGAAGTCTAAAATAATTCAGCAAAATTCCCGACCCTGCACGGCCGCTCAGCATATCTGCGCCGGCGCGCAGGTTGCTGCGCGGCCGCTCAGCACAGCTGCGCCTCAGCACAGCTGCGCGGGCGCGCAGGCCTCCACTGGAAAAAATCCAATTTTGCTCCGTTTCTTCGCCGTAATCTGCCCGTTCCTTTCCCCTCGCAATGGTGAACACATGCTAAGGCTTATTCTTGATGATTCCTCCCCCGAAATGCAACTAATACCCTGAAATGCATAAACACTAGAAAAACGCATCAAATACACAAAATACTTGATTTCAAGACACCAATTTAAGCCATTTTAAGACGTTCTAAGTGGTATAAAATGCCACTTATCACAAGCTATATAAATATTATCATTATTCATTAACATAAACAAGGGTTGGTTAGAGACACAACATCATCACCCATGGGTTGATGTATGTCCGACGCTACTTCCAGACACATATCCACCAGTACCATGAGCACTTCCAGAACCACTTCCGGAACCATATCCACCACCATGAGCACCACCTCCACCAGTTCCGTAACCATACCCAGACCCATACCCGAATCCAGAGTCGGAACCAGAACCTGAACCATAGCCAAAACCTTCCCAAACCCATTAGGAGACCTGCCTGATCTAGAACCATAACCCCATCCACTATTTGGCGTTGAGCCCCAACCCCAGTTGTATTCCCAGTTAGGACCATGTGCTGACCCAGTGCCATCTTCAGTTGACGACCCACTCTTTTCTGGTGAACCCATCTTCCGTCCTCCACTAAACGCTGATGAGATATTGGTGAAGAAAAAGATTAGTACTAGAACACCAGTGATATAGAATATTTTGTGCTTCATCTTTTTATTTGTCAAAATGAAATAGTAATACGAGTCGGCTAATAGGGAAATGTATGGGGGTATATATAGAGAGGAAAAAATGGGATCAGTGGGTAGAAGGTGTGACATGTATGTGCACTAAGTTTGCACTGGGACACTTGTCGCGTGAATGATATAGGGTGCTTGAGCACCATTTTCCCCCATCCTCCTACTCGTTTTATCCTGTTTTACTCAATCATTCATCTTTGTTTTGGATTAGAATGATATGATATCTGTACCTATATCTCCGTCTGTGGACCCATAAATATAGTTTTCTTGTACTAATATATTTGCCTTTGCATACTTACATTTAGTATTTTCCCATCTCACGTTCATGCGGATTTGTCAAATACTCAGTTTCTCTGTCTTTTTAAAAGAGAAAATGTAACGTATTTTTCATGCTGTAAAACACCTTATAATTACTTAAGCTCACGGTTATTCGGGGTCCCCTATACTGCACCTTCAATTAATATGTATAATTACATTTGGATACGATAATATTAGTGTTTTTTTTGCAAATATTAGTGTTTAATATGAGAAATACAATGTAGAGAATTTGTCGGTATATATTTAAGTGGACGGGACTTTTTAAGTTTCGGATGGACCAGGCTATCCTATGTAAACAATTTCACAAATCTGCCATGTGTACGCGTAATAATTATGTAATGTAACTTTTATATCTAAAGTTGTGATTTTTTATATTTAGATGTGCGTTTGGGTACTCATAAATAGAATAGTGCTTATTTTGATAGGGTATAAGAGGTTCGGATAGGCGTCAACCTGTACTAAAGGAATACAGACTCAACTAACCTACTAAGACCCCCCTCTCCCAGGCCAATCAAGCATAGGAGCCCAGGCCCGGGTCTATCCTATTACCCGGATCCGGATCCACCTGCATACCCGGATCCGGATCAGGGCTAAGACCACCATGAGGGGGACCCAGCAAACGCTTGCACATCCCACAACCAGTCAAGGAAGGATACGTAGGCACGTGACTATGACAGCTATCAACAACCAACACACCAGACAAGCACAGCGCGTGTCAGAAGGCCGTTAGGACACTCTGGAGGTGGTCCTCCCCTGGACCCGTGTAAGCAATCCATCCAAGCCAGGCGTCCTCCACTCCCAAGATCCAACGGCCCAGATTTAGAGGTAACTACCCCTAAATCCTACCTTTGGGCTATATATACCCCCAAGGCTGAAGGGTTTAGGGGTTAGAAATATATACACTCTTGCACACTCACTCTCTCTCATATATTCATACACACACAGCAGCATTTCCACTACATACATCTTCATCTTTATCCTCTCCAAAACCCTGTTCTTATTCTTACATCAGAGGCGCCGTGGGAGCCAAACCCCCCTTCCGGTGTTGTTTTGCAGGCGCCCAACTAGCAGCTACACCTCACTTATACCCAGAAGGTCCAGGAACGGCGTCGGACGGAGCCGCCCGCTCACCGGAGTTATCATTTGGCGCTAGAAGGAGGGGCGCTCCATCCTTGGGTTTCGGTGCCCCTGGATTCATCTTCATCAGCAAACTCTTGAGAGAGTCCACTTTTAAGCCTGTAAGAACACAAGCAACCATAACCTTTCTTGAATATGAATGTTCATTTTAGCCACGTTTGTGTGAACTCGTTACTTTAGACCACGTTTGGGTGAGCCCGCTCTTGTTTATTAAATTTTGGTTGTTCAGGGTTTGATAATCTTGATAGTCTTGAAGCCTGGGGTTTAATAGTCTTGGTAATTTTAAAACCCAGAACTGTTTTAGCTTGCATATTTTCTTTTGTGTTCTAGAGCCTGATGTTCTTGTTTAGTATTGCTGTTAGAAAAACCCAGAAAGTTTGTTTGCTGTTATTCTGGAGATTTTTTGTAATCTTCAAAAAAAAAACAACCTCAGATCCACATTTGTAGCCTCAAATCTTGGTCAGTTGTTTGTACAATTGTGGTAATGGCAAGACCAGGAAAAAGTACCGCTGGTAGGCCCTCCGCTAGTACCCATATTCAGGATCAGGACCCCTCTCAAGTTCAAGAACCTGGAGGAGACAGGGAGACCCTCCAGGAGCAACCACTGACGCAGCATACCCCGGTCAGGGACACCATAAATGTCATAGAGCTCACTCAGTACACGTACACCAATGTTCCAGTTGCAGAGGAGCATATGGCTAATTTAACAAGCCATGAACTTGTTGAAGCAATCAGGCTCTACAGAGACGAACAAGCCCAGGCTCAGATAGAATTTGAACAAGATAATGAGCAAGAAGAGTTCGGGGATTCCCAGTAATCCAGGAGATCTGTCTTCGACCAAATCGGAACTAAGGCAAAAAAGAATAAAAAAGAGCCTAGTAAGAAGGAGACAGAAGCAAACAGAAAGAAAAAGTTAGAAGAAATCAGAGAACAGATAAGAAAGGAAGAAGAGGCAAAGCTGGAGCAAAAAAATCATAAAATAATACAGTTGGAGGAGGAGATGCTCCTAGCTAAAACAAGAGGCAAAAGAACTCGGAGGGACCCTACCCTCGAGCTCATTTCTGATGACGAAGAGGAAGGCCAGAAAGATCTTAAGGACATGATTTATGAGCTCCAGAGAAAAATGGAGAAAGATTCTGGGTTGGAAGTTGCGGAGACCCTCACGCCTTTCAGCCACTCCCTAGAAGCCATCCCTCGACAGAAAAATCTCAAACACTACAACTTTGACTCTTTCGATGGATTGGGGGATCCGGAAGAGCACCTCAACTACTTCGAATAGATAGCTCAAGGGAGTTTCCTGGAGACAATCCGCCAATATGATAACGAAGCACTCTCAACTTACATGCGGAGATTCCAGGAAGCCATCAACAAAGTTTCGAATCTCGACGAAAGGGAGGCTCTAAGCATATTTCGAAGGAACCTGGATCCAGAACACAATGAGAGGTATATTGTGGAGTTGATAAACAAAGAGCCCCAAAGCCTGGCCGCTCCTTATTCTATGGCAGCCCGGTTCATAGAAGAAACAGACGTTCTCCAGGCGATGAGAATGACTCGGAATGGAGGAAATAGGAACAAATCTTCTGATGACCAACCGAAAGGGGGTTACCATCAGGAGAAAAAGTTCAAACAAAGCAACCAAACCCAGCAGAAAAATGTTGTACAAAACACTCCATTATTTCAAAGATTGGGCCTGAAGACAGAATCCAAAAGCGATCTCGGTCCACCTAGGCAGGCAAGGGAGCCTAGGCAAGAGCCAGAGTGGACACCACTAAACAGGACCCGGGAAGAAATACTAAAAGAGATCAAGGGAAAGCCATTCTATTATCCTCCAAAGCCCATGCACACTCCCCCAGAGAGCAGGCCTTACAATAGGCAGTGCGACTATCATGAAATCCATGGGCACAAGACTGAAAATTGTCTCCCTTTAAAATACTTCATTGAAGATCAAGTCAAGAAAGGCAACCTGAATCAATACATCTCAAGGGAGACAAATCAGAGAGAAGAAAGGAAAAGTGTTAGGTCCCAATTTGTTTGTAGAAGGGGGGGTTGAATGCAAACAATACCGTTTAATCGAATAAAATATGGAATAAAAAGGTGAAACAAAATTCAAGTTTAATAAAACTTTTATTAAACTTGAAAGGTGTTACAACTACGGTATCGGTTACAAGGGATTAATCTCAAATCAATTATTACAAATCTAGAATAAATTCGACATGAACTTTTTCTATTTTTGTAATTAAAAGATCAAATGCTAAATGCGATTTGAGATTAAGTTCTAGGGATTTTAATCCGCTAGATTGATACACAAGAACAAGATAAATAATTCTAGTGGATTGGATTTAACTTTACAATCTAGAATTTTGATCTTGAATAAAGCAGATGAAAAATGAAATAATTTGCTTTTATTTCTGCTGTGTTCTTGACTCTTGTGTATTCTATATGTATGATGCATGAATGTCTTCTGCTGCTTCTTTTAATCCAACAGTCGAGTAGAATGTACTGGC
Organism: Apium graveolens; assembly: GCF_009905375.1. Classification (NCBI taxonomy): domain Eukaryota; kingdom Viridiplantae; phylum Streptophyta; class Magnoliopsida; order Apiales; family Apiaceae; genus Apium; species Apium graveolens. The sequence continues at coordinate 250,362,480 of NC_133650.1, read as the reverse complement.
ATGACAATCTTTTTGAGCTGGCAAGACAATCAGAATGAACTAGCAAGACTTTCGGTATGACTATCAATTGTCATACTGATTGTCATAGTAGTTCAAAATCAGATTATCTAACTGAATTAATAAAAGATTTTAATGTAATAAAAAATCTGATAAGACAATCCTTTTGAATTAGCATGACTTTCGGTATGACTATTGATTGTCATACCGATTGTCATACTAATACAATCAGTTGCCTTTTGAATTAATAACAGATTTTAAATCAATTAAAATTCTGAAAAACCTTAATATTAATTCTGAATTAATTAATCAATTAATTCAATTACTAAAATAAATTAATCTTTGCAGATATAATTTATTCTATTAATTAAATTATATGACTTAATTAATTAATAGAGAGTTAATACTAATCTTGAGCAGCATCCATTCTCCTGTAGAACTTCTGAAAATCACTGAAATATATGAATCAATTCCACCACTTCAACGTTGACACTCGATGTACTGTCTGGTTCATGAGTGACTAACTTCCGTGATGTTTCTTCACGTCTTGACTTTGATTTTCTTCAGACTAAATCCTTGTAATTAATTGATACCCTGACGAGATCTCTGTCACTTGATTAAATCCACAATCTTGATTTATATCACTGAGGCTTGATCAATTTCTTGAGCTTCTTCCAGTGAATTAAGTCTTCAAGTCTGTAGATGAATAATGTTTCTTAACCCTTTGACAGATGTTACTTTGTGAGATCTCTCTGACGATAGATCCATTATTTACTTATTACATTCTTATTTGAGTTGAGTTAAATCCTCGAATATACAAAAAGGCTATGCCATATGCCTTTCAATCTCCCCCTATTTGCTTGTTAGACAATAACAACAAATACCTAGAGGATAACTCAACTAACAAATAAGAAAAAGATATAAACAGTAATGCAAAGTAAATAGCAGAAAAGTTCTGGATTATATTTAACATTTTCCAGATTCCAAAAGAAATTTACAACTGATACAAGATAGATGTTCCTCTAGCCTGAACATATAACTACATTAGACTATCTTGATTCATAAAGCTCTAATCATATTACATTGAGTTTTGAGCTAATTGACTTCAGTTGTCTTCTCTTCTGACTTCACCTTCTTCTAAATCTTGAAGCAACTCTTTTTCAAAGACACGATCCTTTTCTGAAGTGAAGCTTGCTGGTCTGACTGGTTGAACTCCAACTGACTACAGCTTATTCTTGATCTGATTGTACCTTTTAATATTCTTTTCACAATAAGCTTGAATCAAATCAGCAGCTTGAGTCTTCAACATGGATGAGTATCCAGCAGTTCTTAAATGATGTTCCATCCAGACCAGATGCTTAGCTGAGTAGTCTTTAAGAGATTGTACATCTAGCTGACAGATTTGAAGACAATCAGACTTAAAGAATCTCACCTGATGAGGATTGTTGACCACTTGAGGACTAGCCCTGCTGGCAAACTCTTTAAGCCTTTCTCGAAGAACTTCATTCAATTCTGAGCTTCTTTTTACCGTGTTGAGAAGAACCCAAATCTCTGACAAAGAACGATTCTCAAACAGATGAAGTGACACCTTGAAAGATCCTTCACTCTGACAATATACAAAAATGCTCATCTCATTTAGGGATCTATCAAAAGCAGCTGTGATCCTTGAGACTTCAGTCTTGATAGCATTCATGTACATGTCATTGTTAGGATTTGAGATTTCCAGCTTGTCAAGAAGATGTAGGAACTGCCTATCATTGTTAGTGCTCAGCTGAGGCATATCAAGTACTCTTCTAGCTTCATCCCATTTTTCACCAATCTTCAGTCTGACATCTCTTCTCCTTTCTTGAGCCTTAATGTCATGAAGACGTTGCTTTTGAAGAGTTTCTGTTCTTTGTATGTCTTTCCTCATGTCAATGATCTGGGAGACCTTTTTGAGTTTAGCTTCTTTTCTTTTCATCTCTGACTGCTGCTGCTGAAACTCTTTCTCAAAGATAGGATCCACTGTAGCTTCCTCTTTCCATTCTCCAAAATCACTTTCCTCTTCAGCTTCAAATAAACCATCTTTATCTTCCAAGACTGGTTCAGTGGGAATGTCAAAAATATCAAAGTCATCCTGTTCTCCACTGTAATAGACATCATCAGCCTTTCCTTTGTCCCCAGCAGAGGTATCTTTTTCTTTCCCCTTTCCACTACTCCCTTTCTTCTCCCCCTTAGTTGAGGGATCCTCTACTGACTTTCCCTTAGATCCTCCATGACCTCCATCACCTCCCGAGCCTGAGCCTTCACCAGACGGCCCTTCAAAGTAAGTCCTTTGTTCTTTATTGGGACAGTGAGAATTTTTGATCATGTAGTACAGGTGCTTCATCCCTTCATTCAGATGTTCCATACCTGTCTCTATCTTCAGAAATCTAGAGGAATCCAGTGAATGATTCATTTCAACCAAATCTTCAAGAGAAGTCATACTTGTATGTAGAGAGCAGAAGTTAGAAATGTCATCAGCTGATAAAGTTGGAGTTTCCTGAATGGAATTGAGCTTTGGTGTGATAGTGTTCTTGAGATCTGAGATATCATTCCTTATGAGTGCCAGCTGATTGTTGACAGAGGTGGAAGAAGAAGACCGTTCAACCACTTGCGTTTTGAATGCTTGAGCTTCAGCTTGGCTTTTAGCAAGTTCTTCTTTTAGAGCAGCAATTTGAGCTAACAGGTTTTCAGTATCTGTGTCTGTGTGTGCTCTCACCTGAATTTCACTCGTGTTTGGTTCACTCACCTCACGTGCTTGTGTTTCTCTCAATATAATTGCTCGTGAGGAGTCTTCCTGTTGTTGTTCTTCTGTACCTGCAGTTAAAATCACCCTAGCCTCTTCAAGAGAGGTCAGTGGTGGTGCAATGAGAATTCGCGAGTCCCGATCCTCAGTCAAACCTATCATTTCATATAAAATAGATGTCTGAATTGCTTCAGGGATAGATTGACCGAGTTGCCCTCTACTTTCTCCAGATAAATCTGCGAGTGGAGAATCCCGTGAGGGAGCCAGAGGTGTTTGATCTGGGAGGGGAGAAATGACTCTATTATGGGTGGCTGAGAGTCAGATTTTCCCTCAGAAGCATGTGACTGCTCTTCTGCCGTAACTATGGCAGACACTATAACAGACTCTATGTGCACTCCTCGCTCTGTGTCCTGAGTATCATCTGTGGGTATGTATGGTTCCATTGTGAGTAATGGAATTGTGCTTGACTCAGTACAAGATGCCATGGCCCTATGGCGAATTTCAATAGATTCATCCTGTTGAGAGAATGTCTCTAGTAACTGTTCATTGGCCATTTCAAAGTCCATGTCCTGTTGGGAGGACAAGGATGGGCTTTCAGATGCCTCAGTATAAGTTCTTCTTTTCTTTGGAGGAGGCAGAGCTGAGGGTTCACTCACATTTAACAATGCACTACTTCCTATTAATCTTTTGGGTAACATTTTAGACAGTGGGGGAGAGGTTGAGATAGAATGTGACTCTGTGTTTGGCTCTATGACCTGGGATTGAAGCTGTGGTTCTACAACTTCATGGTCAGCCCTATCAACCACTGGGGGTCTTTCAACAGAAGTAGGAATGGAGTGAGAGTGAGGAATTACTACCTGTAATGGAAGAGCATCTGATGTTGGAGGAGCCTGGGTGGCTTGAACCACTGGAGGTTGAGGTTGCTGTTCATGACCGGGAAGATTGAAAATAGGTAAAGGAATATAAGTGGCCATGAAAGCAGATACAAGTACTGGAACTTGCATGAATTTAAAGGTTGTGTCTTGGCGGGTGTAAATCTTTTTGCTTACTGGAGGGGGTTCGGTTATTGCAGAGTTAGCAAAAAGGGCTTTGTGTTCAGGTGTGAGAAGATGATCTGCTATAAGCATGAGAAAATGAGCATAGTAACATGATACCCTATGATTTGTAAAATGATCACGTAAAGCAGTAGTGAGACGTCTCAAGAGAATGGGAAAAAGTAGTTTGCCAAAATTGATCCTTTGATTGAAAACAACCGCAAGACCAATATACTGCAGAGTGGAAGTGATGTTGTGAAAGTTGGATTTAGTGTAGTTGGCAAACACTTTAGAAAGTGTATCGAAGAAAATATCCCATTCAGACACCAAATTGGATTTTGAAAGTTTGGTTAAATTGATCACCCCCTGATAGTGAATAGCATGGAAAAAGTTTGTGATATCATTTTCAGAGGGTAAATTATAAAAATTATCCAATGGAAAATTTAACGCCTGATTGATGACTGATTCATCAACTACATACTGTGTGTTTGCCACGGTGAATGAAAAAGATTTTGAATCATCGGCCACAGTAGAGGTTGTGCAAATCAGTCTAAGCAGATCGACATTTAAAATCACATTTGATTTAATAGCAGAGCTAACAATCGAATGGTCATTTAAAAATCTAATCCAAGGCTTAAATTTTTCCACATCACATTTTTCCGGATTAAAATAACCAACCTGATTATGCACGACAATTTGGAAATTGAGAGCCATTTAAAATAATAATAAGACACACACTTTCAGAATTTTAAGAATAATATTAAGAAAATTCGAATTAATTAAATTAATTTAATAATTCGAATTAAATTAATTATAATCGAAAAATTTAGACAGGAATGTATCTCGTTAAAATTCCTAACTCACAAACACAGATTTGAAAAACCAAAAGACACAAAACAGAAATTAAAATTAAAATTAAAAATACCCAATTTCAACACACACAAACTGATTTTGAAAGGGAAAAAGAAAAAAAAATTGATTCGAAAAAAAATTTTGGCAGCACTCCTTTATGTATATACTTGTATGTATATATATCAGGAGTGATGTATGCTGAGTAAAAACTCGAGCAAGGAAAACAACAATGGCAGTTGAATTTGATTTTGGTCGAAGAGAGAGAAGAGAGAAAAAAAACTGTTGAAATTTTTTTTTGAAAAATAAACTGCAGTGAATGAGTTATGAAACAAAACAAACACACAAAAAAAAGTTAAGTAGTATAACTGGTATGACAATCGGATTGTCATACCGATTGTCACACCAGCTTAAAGATAGGAAAAAAACGAACAAAACAAAACAAATAAAAATAAATAACTGGTATGACAATCTGATAGTCATACCGATTGTCATACCAGTACAAAATAAAACATAATAAGTCTGATATTAATTTTATTACTGGCATGACAATCAATAGTCATACCGATTGTCTTGCCAGTTATAAAATTAATCTGATTTTAAAATAACCAATCATTATTACTAAAATGACTTTCAGCAAGACAATTTCAATTGTCTTGCCGATTGTCATTCTAGTATAAGATAAATTAAGTATTAACAGATTTATATATACATGTGTACTAAAATGCTTTTCAGCAAGATAATTTTAATTGTCTTGCCGATTGTCATTCCAGTAGAAAGACAATTATATATTATTACAGAAAATATTTATAAAAAAAAAGACAATATTTCAGAATTAATAATTTTTATTTCAAAAATAGATTTCTGTTGAATTTTAGCAAATAAAATTCATAGAAAAATATTTTTAGAGAAAATAAAATATTCTTAGATATTTGAAGTTAACAAGTCGAGTAAATAAAACAGATAAGATAATAAAAATTCCATAGAAATAAGCAAGAAATATGATAGAATGATAAAACAAATTTGCAAATGAATTTTTCATTTATGAAAAATTCATTTATAAATTCATTCAAGAACAGATCTCAGATATTAACTAAATTAATCACTAAAACTATTCAACATGCCCAATTTACCAACTAATCTGGTAAATGTGGATTCATCAAGTGGTTTAGTGAAAATATCTGCTATTTGTTCTTCTGTTGGAACAAAGAATAGTTCAACAGTACCATTCATGACGTGCTCTCTAATAAAATGATACCTGATGTCAATGTGCTTTATCCTCGAGTGCTGCACAGGGTTGTTGGTGATGGCTATTGCACTTGTATTGTCACATAAAATAGAAATTTTGTTCAATACAGAGCCATAGTCTCGTAGCTGGTTCCTAATCCACAAGATCTGAGCACAGCAGCTTCCAGCAGCAATATATTCAGCCTCGGCCGTTGAGTTGGAAACTGTTTGCTGTTTCTTGCTGTACCATGAGACTAGCCTGCTTCCTAGGAATTGACAACTTCCTGAGGTGCTTTTCCTATCAACAACACTTCCTGCGTAATCTGAATCTGTATATCCAACAAGGTTAAAACCAGATTCTTTAGGGTACCAAATACCTAGATTTGGTGTTCCCTTAAGATATCTTAAGATTCGTTTAACAGCAACGAGATGAATATCTCTAGGAACCGCTTGGAACCTTGCACATAAGCATGTAGCATACATAATATCTGGTCTACTTGCAGTAAGATAGAGTAACGAGCCAATCATACCTCTGTAGCTTGTGACATCTACCTTAATGGAGTTTTCACATGGTCCAAGCTTGACAGCTGTAGTTGATGGAGTCCTTGCTGATGCAGAATCCTCTAGATTGTACTTTTTGAGGAGTTCCTTGAGATACTTGGATTGACAAATAAATGTTCCAACTAACCTTTGATTTACTTGTAATCCAAGAAAGAACTTCAGCTCTCCCATCATGCTCATTTCAAACTTGCTGTGCATTAACTTAGCAAATCTCTTACAGAGATTATCATTAGTAGACCCAAATATTATATCATCCACATAGACTTGGACTAATATAGTATCATTCTTATGTTTTTTTAGAAAAGAGAGTTTTGTCTACGACACCTCTAATAAAGCTATTTTCAATAAGAAATTCAGAGAGAGTGCCATACCATTTTCTTGGAGACTGTTTTAGCCCATAGATAGCCTTGAAAAGAAAGAAGACAAAATCCAAATGATCTGGATCTTCAAAACCAGGAGGTTGCTCTACATATACCTCTTCATCCAGCTTTCCATTCAGAAAGGCGCTCTTGACATCCATTTGATAAACTTTAAAGTTTGAAAATGCTGCGAATGCCAGAAATATCCCGATGGCCTCAAGTCTAGCCACTGGAGCATAGGTTTCATCATTATCAATGCCTTCAGCTTGAGAATACCCTTTTGCTACCAGTCTTGCCTTGTTTCTCGTAACCACACCATCTTCATCTAGTTTATTCTTGAATACCCACCTAGTACCAACAGCTTTCTTGTGTGTAGGTCTAGGTACTAGTTTCCAGACTTGTTGACTTTCAAACTGATTGAGCTCATCTTGCATAGCAATCACCCAATCTGGATCAGTTAGTGCTTCTTCAATCTTCTTAGGTTCCATCTCAGAAAGAAATCCTGAGAACAGACACTCATTTTGAGTAGCACGTCTAGTTCTGACTCCAACATTTGGATCACCAATAATCAACTCAAAAGGGTGAGCTTTATTCCAGACAGTCTATCTTGGAAGATTTGATCTTAATGATTCGCCTTGAAATTCATTGTGATGTTGTGTCCTACTAGATGATCCTTCAGCATCTCCCCCTGAGTTGTTGCCATGTTGACTTGAAGATTCTCCGTCAGTAGCAGTGGTATCTCCATTGTTGCCAAAGTTTCCATCACTATTACCTTGAGTATCATCATGATTAACAGGTTCTTCACCAGCAACAACCTCAGGTTCTTGACCATGTTCTGATTCTGAATCTGACATATCATCAAACTTCAGTTTCTCAGAAGGATCTTCAGTTTGGATACTAGGGAGTTTAGTGTCATCAAATATAACATTGACACTTTCAGTTACTTTGTGTTGATCAATGATATACACTCTGTATGATCTTCTTCCATATCCAACAAAAATAGCCTCATATGCCTTTGCCTCGAACTTACCACGACGATCATCTCCATCCTTGAGCACGAAGCATCTGGCACCAAATACATGAAAGTATTTGATAGAAGGTTTCTGTTCATTCAAAATCTCATAAGGAGTTTTCATGAAGTCTTTGTTGATTAGAGTTCGATTCTGAGTATAACATGCAGTATTGACAGCTTCAGCCTAAAAGTACATTAGAAGACCTGATTCACTTAACATCATTCTTGCAGCTTCAATCAATGTACGATTCTTCCTTTCTACCACTCCATTTTGCTGAGGGGTTCTAGGAGCTGAAAATTGTCTGGTAATCCCTTTGTCTGTACAGAATTCATTGAGAAGTGCATTCTTGAATTCTGTCCCATTATATGACCTTATTGCTCTAACAGGGATGTTAGAATCTAACTCAATCATCTTGATATGATCAATCACAACTTGTGGTGTTTCATCTTTAAAGTGAAGAAATAAAACCCACGTATACTTGGAATAGTCATCAACTATCACAAGACAGTAACACTTCTTTGACATCGAAAGGACATTAACTGGTCCAAATAAATCCATGTGCAATAATTGCAGAACACCAGTTATGGAAGATGTGTTAGTGCCTCTGTGACTTGCTTTCTTTGACTTTCCTTTCTGGCAAGCCTCACATAGTCCTTCTGGAGAGAATTCCAGCTGAGGCAGACCTCTTACCAATTCTCTTTTTACAAGAGAATTCATTGTTTTAAAATTGAGATGAGAAAGTCTCTTGTGCCATAGCCAACTCTCATCTAACGATGCCTTTGCATAGAAACAATTGACTTCAGGATTGCTTCCAGAGTTCATGTCAGCTACGAACAGATTTCCTTTCCGGATTCCCATTAAGGAGGGTTTTTTCACTTTTCTTGTGCAGAATCTGACACTCCAGCTTGTCGAATAAAACATTGTAGCCGTTGTCACAGAACTGACTAATGCTAAGCATATTGTGTTCAAGTCCTTGCACAACATATACATTTTAATGATAACATTTCCAGCTAGCAAACAGCCATATCCCTCCGTTAAACCTTTGATGTTATCTCCAAAGGTAACCACTGGGCCAGCTTTCTCAACCACATTTGAAGCCTGGGGTTTAATAGTCTTGGTAATTTTAAAACCCAGAATTGTTTTAGCTTGCATATTTTCTTTTGTGTTCTAGAGCCTGATGTTCTTGTTTAGTATTGCTATTAGAAAACCCAGAAAGTTTGTTTGCTGTTATTCTGGAGATTTTTTGTAATCTTCAAAAAAAAATAACCTCAGATCCACATTTGTAGCCTCAAATCTTGGTCAGTTGTTTGTACAATTGTGGTAATGGCAAGACCAGGAAAAAGTACCGCTGGTAGGCCCTCCGCTAGTACCCATATTCAGGATCAGGACCCCTCTCAAGTTCAAGAACCTGGAGGAGACAGGGAGACCCTCCAGGAGCAACCACTGACGCAGCATACCCCGGTCAGGGACACCATAAATGTCATAGAGCTCACTCAGTACACGTACACCAATGTTCCAGTTGCAGAGGAGCATATGGCTAATTTAACAAGCCATGAACTTGCTGAAGCAATCAGGCTCTACAGAGACGAACAAGCCCGGGCTCAGATAGAATTTGAACAAGATGATGAGCAAGAAGAGTCCGGGGATTCCCAGTAATCCAGGAGATCTGTCTTCGACCAAATCGGAACTAAGGCAAAAAAGAATAAAAAAGAGCCTAGTAAGAAGGAGACAGAAGCAACCAGAAAGAAAAAGTTAAAAGAAATCAGAGAACAGATAAGAAAGGAAGAAGAGGCAAAGCTGGAGCAAAAAATTCAGAAAAGAATGCAGTTGGAGGAGGAGATGCTCCTAGCTAAAATAAGAGGCAAAAGAACTCGGAGGGACCCTACCCCCGAGCTCATTTCTGATGACGAAGAGGAAGGCCAGAAAGATCTTAAGGACATGATTTATGAGCTCCAGAGAAAATGGAGAAAGATTCCGGGTTGGAAGTTGCGGAGACCCTCACGCCTTTCAGCCACTCCCTAGAAGCCATCCCTCGACAGAAAAATCTCAAACACTACAACTTCGACTCTTTCGATGGATTGGGGGATCCGGAAGAGCACCTCAACTACTTCGAACAGATAGCTCAGATATACTATTATAATGACTTAACCAAATCCAGATTCTTCACCTCGACCCTCAAAGGAGGGGCTCAAAGATGGTTCAGCAGGATCCCATCAAGAAGCATTCACTCCTGGAAAGAATTCAGAGGAGCCTTCCTTAGAAGATTCAGAGCCAATAAAACGCATGAAATGCACATATGCCACCTGGAGACCATCCGCCAATATGATAATGAAGCACTCTCAACTTACATGCGGAGATTCCAGGAAGCCATCAACAAAGTTTCGAATCTCGACGAAAGGGAGGCTCTAAAGATATTTCGAAGGAACCTGGATCCAGAACACAATGAGAGGTATATTGTGGAGTTGATAAACAAAGAGCCCCAAAGCCTGGCCGCCCTTATTCTATGGCAGCCCGGTTCATAGAAGAAACAGACGTTCTCCAGGCGATGAGAATGACTCGGAATGGAGGAAATAGGAACAAATCTTCTGATGACCGACCGAAAGGGGGTTACCATCAGGAGAAAAAGTTCAAACAAAGCAACCAAACCCAGCAGACAAATGTTGTACAAAACACTCCATTATTTCAAAGATTGGGCCCGAAGACAGAATCCAAAAGCGATCTCGGTCCACCTAGGCAGGCAAGGGAGCCTAGGCAAGAGCTAGAGTGGACACCACTAAACAGGACCCGGGAAGAAATACTAAAAGAGATCAAGGGAAAGCCATTCTATTATCCTCCAAATCCCATGCAGACTCCCCCAGAGAGCAGGCCTTACAATAGGCAGTGCGATTATCATGAAATCCATGGGCACAAGACTGAAAATTGTCTCTCTTTAAAATACTTCATTGAAGATCAAGTCAAGAAAGGCAACCTGAATCAATACATCTCAAGGGAGACAAATCAGAGAGAAGAAAGGAAAAGTGTTAGGTCCCAATTTGTTTGTAGAAGGGGGGGTTGAATGCAAACAATACCGTTTAATCGAATAAAATGCGGAATAAAAAGGTGAAACAAAATTCAAGTTAAATAAAACTTTTATTAAACTTGAAAGGTGTTACAACTACGGTATCGGTTACAAGGGATTAATCTCAAATCAATTATTACAAATCTAGAATAAATTCGACATGAACTTTTTCTATTTTTGTAATTAAAAGATCAAATGCTAAATGCGATTTGAGATTAAGTTCTAGGGATTTTAATCCGCTAGATTGATACACAAGAACATGATAAATAATTCTAGTGGATTGGATTTAACTTTACAATCTAGAATTTTGATCTTGAATAAAGCAGATGAAAAATGAAATAATTTGCTTTTGTTTCTGCTGTGTTCTTGACTCTTGTGTATTCTATATGTATGATGCATGAATGTCTTCTGCTGCTTCTTTTAATCCAACAGTCGAGTAGAATGTACTGGCATGACAATCTTTTTGAGCTGGCAAGACAATCAGAATGAACTAGCAAGACTTTCGGTATGACTATCAATTGTCATACCGATTGTCATAGTAGTTCAAAATCAGATTGTCTAACTGAATTAATAAAAGATTTTAATGTAATAAAAAATCTGATAAGACAATCCTTTTGAATTAGCATGACTTTCGGTATGACTATTGATTGTCATACCGATTGTCATACTAATACAATCAGTTGCCTTTTGAATTAATAACAGATTTTAAATCAATTAAAATTCTGAAAAACCTTAATATTAATTCTGAATTAATTAATCAATTAATTCAATTAATAAAATAAATTAATCTTTGCAGATATAATTTATTCTATTAATTAAATTATATGACTTAATTAATTAATAGAGAGTTAATACTAATCTTGAGCAGCATCTATTCTCCTGTAGAACTTCTGAAAATCACTGAAATATATGAATCAATTCCACCACTTCAACGTTGACACTTGATGTACTGTCTGGTTCATGAGTGACTAACTTCCGTGATGTTTCTTCACGTCTTGACTTTGATTTTCTTCAGACTAAATCCTTGTAATTAATTGATACCCTGACGAGATCTCTATCACTTGATTAAATCCACAATCTTGATTTATATCACTGAGGCTTGATCAATTTCTTGAGCTTCTTCCAGTGAATTAAGTCTTCAAGTCTGTAGATGAATAATGTTTCTTAACCCTTTGACAGATGTTACTTTGTGAGATCTCTCTGACGATAGATCCACTATTTACTTATTACATTCTTATTTGAGTTGAGTTAAATCCTCGAATATACAAATAGGCTATGCCATATGCCTTTCAAAAAGGAAAGGCAAGAATGTAGTAAATGTGGTCCTAGGAGGGTCACACTCTCCCCCTAGGAGCCCGGTCTCAGGAGATGAGGTGTTCTCCGTCCAATCCTACCCAGAGATGATGATCTCATTCAGCAGCAAGGATTATGAAGGAGTCAACCCGAATCACAATGAAGCCTTGGTTGTAACACTTGATATCTTTGACAATGAAGTAAGAAGGATGTTGATTGATAATGGATCTTCAGTAAACATACTCTTCAAGCATACTGTGGACATGATGAAGCTTGGGAGCGTACGCTCCAATGAATGCCAAGAGGACCCTCTGTATGGGTTCGGGAACAGCTTGGTCCCGATCCAGGGAACTTTATACTTGCCAGTCATATTTGGATCGGGCCCAAACCAAGTTACCCATGTGATAAAGTTCTACGTGATCAATACTCCTTCATCCTACAACGGCATAATCGGGCGCTCAGCCCTGACCAGAATCCAAGCAATCACCTCCATATCACACTTGAAAATCAATTTACCAACTCCAACCGGGGTAGGAGAAATCAAGGGAGACTATGAGGTAGCTGAAAGATGTTATAGCCAGGCTCTGGTAATGGCTGAAACCCATCAAGACAACAAGAGAAAGGCTGTGGTACTCCGGAAACAGCAAAGTATTAAGAAACATCGCCCCAACTCAAGGGACAACGTGAGAAAAGAAGTTCAGATCATAGAGTCCCTCTCGAATCCGAGAGCAACCAAACCAAGCTCAGAAGAGCAAAAAAGCAACCAAGTCACAGAAGGGATTGAATTGAGCCTAGGCCTTGGCCAAACCAACCCTACTGTGCAAGCAACCAACCATGAAACAACCCAGGGTCAGATCTATATGAAAAAGAATACAGAGGCCTGGATCCAACAGTTGGTATCAAATATAGATCAATCCAAGATAGAGTCCGTTGTAAAAACGGAAACAATTCTGATCAACGAAAGTGATCCTTTTAAGAAGATAAAGATAGGGTCCGGGCTCGAGACTAATTTCAGAAAAGACCTGGTATCACTACTCCAAGGGTACTCTGATATATTTGCTTGGACCCCAAGAGACATGCCCAGGTTGGATGAATCCATAGCAATGCATAGCTTGGACGTCAACCCAGAGAGGAAGCCAGTCAAGCAAAAGAGGAGAAATTTTTGCCCCAGAAAGGCAGAAAGCAATTGATGAAGAAATTGAGAAACTACTCAAAGCAGGGATAATATGCGAAGTCAAATACCCGGAATGGTTGGCAAATGTTGTGATGGTGAAAAAAGCAAATGGGAAATGGAGAATGTGTATCGACTACACAGATTTGAACAGTGCATGTCCCAAAGACCCCTACCCCTTGCCAAATATTGATCAATTGATCGACGCAACCTCTAGGCACGTAATGCTAAGTTTCATGGACGCCTACTCGGGGTACAACCAGATCAAGATGAATCCCAAGGACATCCTAAAGACAGCCTTCATAACCCACAGGGCGGTCTACGTCTATGTGATGTTGCCTTTCGGATTGACTAATGCGGGAACAACATATCAAAGGGCAATGAATAAAATCTTCAAGGACCATATTGGAAGGAACCTGGAATCATATGTCGACGACATGATTACAAAGTCTACAAGCATCCCCGGGCACATAGGAGACCTGAGAGAATGCTTCGACAACTTGATAAAATATTCACTCAGGCTTAATCCAGAAAAGTGCACATTCGGAGTAGGGGCAGGAAAATTTCTTGGATTCATGATAAGCAACCGGGGGATTGAGGCCAACCCAGAAAAGATAAAGGCAATCCAAGAGATGAAGGCTCCCAGAACACAAAAAGATGTGCAGAAGCTAGCAGGATCACTAGCTGCACTCAGAAGATTCATCTCAAAGCTAGCTGAAAGATGCCTACCCTTCTTTGACCTATTAAAAGGAGCAACCAACAAGAGAGAAGTTAATTGGAGCCCAGAATGCCAAAGCGCATTTAAAAAAATCAAAAGGTACCTTTCTCAACCCCCTGTGTTAACAAAAGCACAACCCGGGGAGCCCCTATCCCTTTACCTATCAGCAGGGGCCCTGGCAGTTGGAGCAGCATTGATCAGGGAAGAGAATGGGAAACAGCAACCAGTTTATTATGTGAGCCAAGTGCTAAAAGATGCGGAGACCCGATACCCGAGGCTAGAAAAGTTTACCTTTGCCTTGGTCACAACATCCAGGAAGCTCAGGCACTACTTCCAGGGAAGGGAGATACGGGTTGTAACTAATCAACCCTTAAGGAAAATAATACACAAGCCAGATGTCTTAGGGAGGTTGGTAAATTGGGCAGTTGAGCTAAGTCAGTTCAATTTGAGTTTCATTCCTAGAACAGCAATCAAAGCCCAGGCTCTAGCTGATTTCATCATAGAGTGCAATTTCCCAGAAGAAGAGCCTATTCCCATGAGCTTTGACCCTGAAAGAAACAATGATCAAGACATAGGATCCTGGGCTCCCAAAGTTGATGGTTCTTCAACCAATGAAAGATCAGGAGCCGGGCTCATCCTAAAGAGCCCAGAAGGATTCATAATCCAAACAGCAATCTCCTTTGGCTTCTCAGCAACAAACAACCAGGCAGAGTACGAGGCCTTGATTGCAGGGTTGAAGCTAGCAAGAACACTCAAGATCCAGGATCTCAAAATCTACAGCGACTCCCAGATCATGGTAAAGCAAACAAATGGCGAGTACATAGCCAAGGATCCAGTTCTAGCCAAGTATCAGGCTCTAGTCCAAAGCTACCTAGCCTTGATACCAAAAACCCAAGTCATCCAAATCTGCAGAGAGGAGAATTCAGAATCTGATACACTATCTAAACTTGTTCAAAATTTATCAGACCTGGATTGCTCCGTCTACTTCGAAGAATTACAGAAACAGAGCATAGAGTCTAAAGAAGTCATGAAAATAGACAACAGCCCAAATTGGATGACTCCATTTATCAATTACCTGGAAAAGGGAGAACTCCCAGAAGATAAAGGGAAGGCTCAAAGGTTAAGAGCTAAAGCTGCAAAATTCTTCATCGAAGAGGGTATACTCTATCGCCGGACCTTCTCCTCCCCAATTTTGAAGTGCATAGGCCCTGGGGAGGCACAGTACTGTCTTATGGAAGTTAATGAAGGAATATGCGGGGATCATATGTCCGTGAAGGCCCTAGCTCACAAAATCATAAGACAAGGATACTACTGGCCTACTATCCACCAGGATGCAATAGACTTTGTGAAAAAGTGCAAGGAATGTCAGTTATTCAGTAATGTCAGTCGGATGAGCCCAGTCCTACCCTCCTCAGTCTTGTCACCAATCCCATTTGCTGTATGGGGCATTGATATCATGGGATCCTTCCCCAGGGCCAGAGGAGACCTCAGGTACTTACTAGTCTCAATTAATTATATGATAAAATGGGTAGAAGTAAAAGCCATGAGAATAATAAACCAGCAAGATTGCATCAAGTTCATGGATAACATTCTAATGAGGTTCGGGATCCCGAGAGTACTGGTCTCAGACAATGGTCCGCAGTTCGTTGATTCAGAATTCGAATCCTACCTTCAAGAAAGGGGTATCCGGCACAAGAAGTCATATGTGGCCTACCCTCAAGGAAATGGCCAAGTTGAAGTAACAAATCGAATACTTATCAGGGGGATAGAGAAGAGGCTCAGGGAAAGAAAAACCAAATGGCCAGAAGAATTGCCTAATGTACTCTGGGCATACAGAACAAGCCCCCGAACAAGCACAGGAGAAACCCCTTCAAGCTGGCTTACGGAACTGAAGCTATGCTACCAATTGAAGTAGGATCCCCCTCCCACCGAGCAATCATTTTTGACGAGATAGCAAATGAGGAGGGACTCAGAACGAATATTGAGCTAATTGATGAAGTCCGAGACCAGGCGGTTGCAAGAATGGAGAAATATAAGGAAAAAACCAAAGACCACTTCAGCAAGCGGTCCCGGGTCAAAAACTTTCAAGTTGGAGAGCTGGTCCTTCGAGACACGGAAGCTTCAGATCCTACCAACACCGGGAAGCTAATGCCAAGGTGGGAAGGCCCATATAAAGTCAAGGAAGTTCTAAGGCCAGGAACATACAAGCTCATGAACATGAATGAATCTGAGATACCAAATACATGGCATGGACTCAGGATCAGAAGATTCTACCAGTAAAAGAAGCAACCAAAAGCAGCCAAAACTTGTAGCCTATGGCAAGCAACCAATCCATGGTCATATATTTTGTATGAAGAAAATTTCCAATTCAATGAAAAGAATTTTCCTTTTTTGAAAAGTTATTACTTTTAAATTACTAGAAAAGCAAAAAACAATCCGGATATAGCCTAATATCCGGATTCAAAGCAAAAAAAAAGCAACCACTATTTGCTTAGAAAATGTCTAAGTAAATAGAGCAAACATCAATCCGGGCACGGTATCATACCCGGATTGAAGGCAAATATGTAAACAAAAAGCAACCTGGATAAGCATTCGAATCCGGGTTAAAACAACCATTATGCACTTATATTTTCTAAGTACATAACAAAACAAGCAAACAGCAACCCGGGTGGGTATCAAACGGGATTGAGAGCAAAATTCACAAGCAAAAAGCAACCCGGATAAGCATTCAAATTCGGGTTAAATCAACCATTATGCACTGAGATCATTCTCTAAGAACATAAAGCAAAAAAGCAAACACCACCACGTACTTATATTTTCTTGGTATGTAAAACCAACAATCAAACATCAACCCGGGTGGGTATCATACCCGGACTGAAAGCAATCTCAAAAGCAAAATCAAAAATTACAAGCATTCAAATCCGGATACGGCTTCATACCCGGAACAACCCGGATATAAACCAAATCCGGATTGGGGGACCCCAGACACAGGCCGGATCAAGCGCGTTTGTGCAAGGATCCGGGCAGCTCATGATAAAAAAAACTGCAAATTGAAACTAAAGCAAGAATTTTTTGTAATTTAAGAGAAGGTTCGAAAGCAAAATTAAAGACATAATCCGGATTGCCACCAACCCGGAACAAATCAAATCATTACAAATCCTTCAAATCAAAGTACAAGAATAGCAAATCCTAGTAGAAATAAAATTACAGGGCTGGGCCCGAGAAGCCTATCAGTTCTGGTCCGGATCTAGAGGAAGCTGGGGCTCAGACCATCATAGGGTTCCGGTTCCCCCTGACCCTGCTCCACTGCGGCCTTTGCAGCAAGGAACTCCTGGATGAAGCTCTCCCAGGACGCCAAGGGGTCGGTCTTGATGTGGCGCTCAGCAACGACCCAGGATCTGCGGACTTCAGGAACCCCAGCCTGAGCAACCTCAAAGTCATAAACATCTCTGGCCTTGAATTCGGCAATTATAGCCTCCTTGTTCAAGTTCTCCTTTGCAGCGAGTTCGGCCTTGAGCCTCTCTACCTCCTGGGCAAGTCCCTCAGCCCGGTCCTCTGTAGCCTTGAGCTTCTCATTCAACCCGGACTCCACCACACGGAACCCCTCCCGGGCTTCCTCCAGCTCTCCCTGCAAAGTATCAGCCCGTATCTTCTCGGTATTGGTCCGGTTGTTGGCCTCCCGGACCTCCGTGTAGGCAACATCTGAGCAGATAGATATGGCACTCCCGAGCTGAAAAAAGAAAGAAATCGACTAAGTACAAAAAAAATGGGGGACGCAAATCGGAACCTAGGGCATGGAAATTTTGGATACCTGTCCTCATTGCCCGGTGACCCTTTTCAAGGCAGCAGCCATGCTGTATCCCTCTACCTCCTCATAGTCATCTTGGGAAGGAATATTAGACATGAACCTGGCTAGGTCAACCAGGCTCTTTGTCCCTATCCTGATGAGACCCCCGTCTGGGCCCTTCCCTTCCGAATCACAAACGACCCGGTCAAAAAACAACAGCTTACGACAGCTTTTCCGCGGGGAGGCTTTCCCGGGGCGGACATCCTTTTCTTTGAAGGAGGGTCCTCAGAGATTTCTTGGACATCCGGGTCCTCATTCAAGAACACGTCACCCGGACTGGACACGTTCCGGGGGCGGAAGACTCGGCACCACCCTCCGCATCCGCAGAACCGGATCCAGTCCCAGGGGCCCCTTTTGTTGTCTTATATGCCAATCCCAGGGAGTTGAAAGCTGCTGCGTAGGCCGAAGAAGACATTATCGCTCTGGATGAAGGGTTGTAATGCGGCAAACCTGAAAGGTGGGAAAAGAGAAATATCAGCACAGGATAAATATACTGGACAAAGCAACCAAAACCGGAAAGAAAATACTACAGTAAGCCCGGATCAGGGGAAAACAAAGCTAAATATGCCATAATCCGGATCATGGGAAAATATTTGATGTAAACAAGCTACAAGTAAAAAAGCAAAATGGACGTTGATCCGGGTCATTAGGAAAAACAAAAAGACCCGGATCAAAGACCAAACAGAGTTTCTGCAACAATAATTACAAGTTAAAAGAAAAAGGAACCGTAATCCGAATCGCCAAGCAGGGATGGGGACCCGGATCACAAGCAGAACAGGTTAAAGAAAAACTTACAGCCGAGTTGGAATAGCAGTTTATGGTTCATAAAAGTATCCCGGGTCGGCTGGAACCCGAGACTACCATAAAATTTCCTAATCTGATCTACAGCCTCCCCCTCTAAGATCTCCGGGTTAAACTTTGTCTTAACTTCCCCGGTTGTAAAATAGGGGAGAAACTCCAGGTCGAAACCCTTCAACATCAAAATCTCCCCGTTCCAGTGTTTGAATGAGGTCTAGTGCATAACCGGTTTGGACCTACCCGGACCAAAGTCGCACTCTGCTGCCCGGAACCTGAGATCATAAAACGGTTTCTGGCTCGATCTAGAGAGATAAAAAATCTGGGGGAACAACTTGAAGGTGGGCAGGAGCCCGGCCTTGTTGCAGCAAGCTATGAACCGGGTCATAGACTTAATTCCGTTTGGAGTTATTTGCATTGGGGATATCCTGTATACGTACTTGCACATATGCTTGATAAACATGTGGTAGCGAGGACTCCACCCGGATCTTAGGTGCTCCAGCCAGACCGGAACGAAACCGTCCGAAGAGCGATGGAAAATCCTCTCATGGGGCTCGAGCCACCTCCAAGCAATATCAGGAGTTAACTGAAAGGCAGGCCGGATTGCCTTGTCCATGTCATCCGGATCGGCTTCAGCATAGAAATCCTTCAGCTGGTAATGATCCCGGCTGAAACCAAATGAAGCAAAAGCTGCCTCCAAAGCACCTTGGTCGTACACACCCGGGTGGCCATTATCGTGCCTCTCGTGTCTAATTCGGGCGTAATAAATGCTATCTTCGAACTCGGGTGGCTTTCTGACAAAATGGTACTTGATGTCGGACCAGCGGCCCTCTGGTGTAAAGATGACCGAATTCTCTGGAAGCCTCTTGAATCGGAAGCTCGTGATTGTTCCCACAGATCCGGACCCTTTCCTCACCATCTCGCCTCAGATCTGTTCTCTACTAGATGAATCTGGGTCGCTCTCTTCTTCAGAAAAGTTGGGTTAGCAGTTATAAACTTTCTTAGCTCGCTCATTGGTCTGGACCATATACTTATTAAAATGAAGGTCTGTCAGCCTGGGCCCTACAGTTTTTATTTGTCTTGTTAATCGGTCCGGATCAGGTACGTTATGTTAGTTTTACCATAACCTAATGATCTGGACCACTAATGCAAGTCCGACCCGGAAAAACATCAACGATCCAGATCATGATAACTACAAGCCAAAAAATATCAAAAATTATAGACCCGGATCCCGGTGGCAAGCACCCCGATCCGGATCCAAAGCAACCAAAAACAGCTTAAAAACCCAAGTCATATAATTCTACCTAAACACCTCCCCCGGATCCGGATCCTATACCCTCAACCCGGATCAAAATCAAAACCCTTAACCACAAAACAATATACCAGAGAATCAAACACCAAAACATATGATTTTTTATATACATATACAAATATACACGTGAAGAACACGAAGAACAACCCAGAAAAATCTACCCCAAAACCGAACTTTCCCAGAAAAAAAACACCGCAAAATACCCAAACACTCACAGATCTAAGCAAAATATACCACAAAATAAAATAAAACAAACTCCAAAGGCCGATTCGAACTTTCAATTCGCGAATGGGAGATGAAACTCTAGCATGCAACAATCTAAAAAAAAATCACGAGAAACCAAAAAAGTAAAAGCAAGAAGAAAAAGGCTTACAGATTTGTCGAACACGAGTGCAAGAAGGACGACGGTGGAAAAGCCCAAGGGAATCCAAGACTTCGAAGAACTCCGGCGGAATTGAAAGAAGGCGAAAAGACTTTTTATTTTTGGGTGAGAATAAAAAATGAAATGGAAGAGGGGGGCAGCCTTTTATAGGCCCAGGAAAGAGAAATCGCTCATGCCACGTGGCAGTACCCTACTAGTTCCAGGAGCAGTTACAAAAAAAAACAAAAACAAAGATATATATATATATATATGTGTAACTACACACATATAAATGCTAATTAAACCCCATAATCATTATGGGCCGATTTTTTAGGAGGTAACCGCCTGAAATTCAAAATCAAAGGGGGGAAATGAGCAAAACCGTTTAAAAATCCCAAACCTTTCAAATTCCACAGCCCAAGACCCGGACCAATATCCCTAATCCAAATCATTGTCAACCAGATACATTTTTGAAGCATCTATTCTACCTTAATCCGGATTGGCATCTACTACACCAGATCCGGATTGAGGGGAAACCAGGAGCAGAAATTTTTTCTAAATCTAATCTACCCTAATCCGGATTGTCATCTACAACACCAGATCCGGATTGGGGGGCAACCAGGAGCAGAAAATTTTCTGAAGCAACTATTCTACCTTAATCCGGATTGGCATCTACTACCCCAGATCCGGATTGGGGGGCAACCAGGAGCAGAATTTTTTTTGAATCTATTCTACCTTAATCCGGATTGTCATCTACAACACCAGATCCGGATTGGGGGGCAATCAGGAGCAGAAAATTTTCTGAAGCAACTATTTTACCTTAATCCGGATTGTCATCTACAACCAGATCCGGATTGGGGGGCAACCAAGAGCAGAAAATTTTCTGAAGCAACTATTCTACCTTAATCCGGATTGGCATCTACTACCCCAGATCCGGATTGGGGGGCAACCAGGAGCAAAAATTTTTCTCCTAAGGCAAATATGCAGTCCTACTCTACTCCCTCATCCAGAGAATCTGCATAAGCGAGTGGGGGGCAAATGATAGGGTATAAGAGGCCCGGATAGGCATCAACCTAGACTAAAGGAATACAGGCTCAACTAACCTACTAAGACCCCCCTCTCCCAGGCCAATCAAGCATAGGAGCCCAGGCCCGGGTCTATCCTATTACCCGGATCCGGATCCACCTGCATACCCGGATCCGGATCAGGGCTAAGACCACCATGAGGGGGACCCAGCAAACGCATGCACATCCCACAACCAGTCAAGGAAGGATACGTAGGCACGTGACTATGATAGCTATCGTCCAAGCCAGGCGTCCTCCGCTCCCAAGATCCAACGGCCCAGATTTAGAGGTAACTACCCCTAAACCCTACCTTTGGGCTATATATACCCCCAAGGCTGAAGGGTTTAGGGGTTAGAAATATATACACTCTTGCACACTCACTCTCTCTCATATATTCATACACACACAGCAGCCTTTCCACTACATACATCTTCATCTTCATCTTCTCCAAAACCCTGTTCTTATTCTTACACCGGAGGCGCCGTGGGAGCCAAACCCCCCTTCCGGTGTTGTTTTGTAGGCGCCTAACCAGCAGCTACACCTCACTTATACCCGGAAGTTCCAGGAACAGCGTCGGACGGAGCCCCCCGCTCACCGGAGTTATCACACATATCAATAATAATTGGGTTTTTTTGGGTGAATTGGAAACGAGGTAACAGTAAATAATTCTAACAAACTCCTACCGTGTACTCGATTACCAAAAAAACATCAGTAAACAATTTAAATTTTGAAAGTTTAGTGTTGTAATATTATTAAAAAAAAGTCTCAAATATCATTATTTTAAGACAAATGATCCTCAATATTATTTTATAAAAAAATAGTCTCAAATTTCACTTTATAAATCAGTTTTGTTTTACGTTTTCCAACATAAACAAAAATATTATTTCGGCAAACGTTCTTGAACATTTCTTTTTTTTTTCTATCATTTAATTTATTACATCACTTTAAATGGAGAACCTAAACAACACTTGATATTACATTTTTAAAAATAAAATACAATTTAAAAATACGTTTCATGATTTTTATTTTATATTTTTATATCTTTTTATTGGGTTTCAAAAATATTAAATTAATTTTTTAAAATTCAAGCGTGTGCTCTAATTTAACAATTTTTAATCTTTTAGGCTCAAAAAATAACCATTTAAAAAAAATCCCTTTTTAAATTTTAGAAATATTAAAAAAATGAATAAAACAACCATTTTCATCAATCCCCTTTCGAGTTTTAGAAATATTAAAAAAAATAATAAAATATACACTGATTTATGATTTAGGATAAATCCTAATTTAATTTAGGGTTTAGGGCGAACCAAACTCATTCACCATATTTAATATTTTGGTGTTCAACAATTCTCAATTTTGATTTTAAAAATATTAAAATAAATACAGATCTGAATAAAATATGAAACAAAACACTCGGTAGAATAAAACTTTAAACTTGAAAATATAACATTATCTTGTATTTTAGGTAAAAAAAATTCAAAAGAAAATCGAAACGCAAATCCAACCTGCGTTAACCCTCAAAACCAAATTTGAGGTTGCGTTTTTCCCCCTAAACAAAAATTGAAGTTGAGCTTTTAATTAAAAAAAATGAAAATTTAAAAAAGTTAAATGCGTTTTTTATTAAAAAGAAAAATGAAACACGAAATCCTTTTTGTAGTAACATTTATAAATTAAACTTTTTCAAAATGATATTAAGAGTAATTATTACCCAAATAATGACATTACCAACACCCTCGACTCTTTTTATATTTAATTTAAAAATGATTTAGGCAGCAAATGCCATTAAATAGCTCAAGAGATAAAGCGGTAGCTATTAGAAGTGGCTAGCAAAAGTAAATTCTATATTAAGTGCCATTTTTTTTTATTTTAAGAGCAAGTCAGTGGTGAAATGACATAACTGATTCTCTGAATACACATAAATAATTTTTGAAACAAATCAAGGTAAAGGTATGTTAGTCTTTTCACTATCTTTTTTGCTTTGAAAATCAAAAAAAAAAATTGTTCTGCAAATAACATTTCCTTATCAAAAAGAAATAAAATGGCAGTTCTTCCATACACTTTGTCATAAAAAAGAAATAGAAGGTAACAGTAAATAATCCAACTTCTAACGTGTGTACTCTCAATTAGCAAAAAAATCAGTAAACAATTCAAAATCAAAAAGTTTAATTTTGTATATATTTATTCAGCTCTAACATTTAATTTAAGAATGATTTAAGAATGGAGAGGTAGCGAATACGATTAAATAGCAAAGTGATAGCGAATAGAAAAGTAAGCCTAATTATTTAGCAAAAAGAAATAGAGTGACGGTTCTTCCATGCACTTGGTCATCATCTTGTCAAGTCGAGATACACGACATTGAAGAGGACTAGCTAGCTACTTTGTGCATCATTTGGATCCTCCTTCAACTTGTGTTTAGCACTTTAAATATGTTGGTTAGCAACTTGAGTAGCTTGTGATGCCATTTGGATATTAAATTAAAAGTGGGTTGAAGCACGCCCGTCTAAAACATCTCCTTCTATATATTGAAATAGCACTAGAGGTAAATTAAACCAATAAAATGATCCAATAATTACAATTTTACCCTTATATAATAAAAAATCACAACAATGCCAATCTTGTATAGCTTGTATTAAAATAAGATAATATTTGTTAAAAATAAGGTTCAAACCCATGATAACACACTAGAGAGTTGATGTTATAACTATTAGACTACAGGGATTTTTGATTTATAATGAAAAAACTTATTAGATAAGAAACATTCTCTCTTTCTATTTTTATATATTATTAGTATATAACCGGTGCGATACTGGATTACTTTTATCCCTATATATTGTAAAATATAATTTTAATATATTTTTGTTGGGATTCGAACCTTACCCCTTATATAATAATTTTACAATTCACGATTGTTTTTATCACTATATATTGTAAATCATAATTTTAATATTTTGCTGATATGATTCAAAACTTATGTCCCTTTATTAATAATTTTTAAGATTATATCTAACGGTTTTCATCAATTTAATCCGACGGTTCTGAATTGAGTGACCAAAGATCAACAACCAAACTTTTAATGTTTCTTCTTTGATATAATAATATAGATTTTAACTTATATGAGTAAATGAAATGTTGGTTATATTTTTTATAATTTTATTTTAATAGGTGTCATGGTTACATATAATTCTAATAAGTTTATTCTTTTATAAATCGTTTGACCCGTAAATTTATTTGATCAAGTACATGTTAAATATATTATTCTTATAATTTTATTTTGATGTGCTTTATTTGAATTAGTCAATCTCTGTCAGTCGGGATACGAACGATAGAAGCTAGTTAGCAACTCTATATAGCTTATCTACTATTTCCCGTCGGACAGTAAGCGCAAAGCAGACATTATAGATATTCTGAGGTTGGACAAATTATTCAAAAAGTACTCAAATTTGAGAATTATTATAATTTTTAATATCCAAATTCGAATTTAATATAATTTTATATCCAAATTCGAATTTAATATAATCTTATCTGAATATAATGCATTCTCGGATATTACAAATTAAATATAAATCAAATTCGAGCAAGTATTACATATTTTCTTATCCTAACACAGTAGTCTACGAGTCAGAGTCCAATATTACTAGCTAACAATAGTAGTAGAAATCTCCACAACCTTTAACAACCAAATATTAAAAACAAAATTACATAGTTTATAATAAATAACTATTAAATAAATATATTAAATTATATAACACAAAAGTTATAGTCCGGTACCAATTAAAATTTAACTCAATCTTATGCTTCCATAATTATTACAACGAAGTATAAAATTCTTGGTCTTTATAATGATATTTGATCGAATATGAATTTAAGCCAAGTTCAGCCATGGTTATTTTTATTAAAATAATATGAGGCCCAAAACAAACGGGATATAATAACTTCCAAATTAGGGTTCTTATTTTATTTGAATTAACTTTTCACCATATTTTGATCAATTATAAAATAAACATGAGACATGTATCGTATACTCAATACAGATATAACTAGAGCCGTCAAATAATTTCTAACAAATTTCAACGTCAATTATTGATACATAAAATTTATATTAAAATATGATCTAATATAAATAATATAATACATGTAGCGTGTTATATTATTTTATAAGTTATATATTTCTAAATTAAGAAAATTAAGATTAAAATTATTATTAAATCATACAATAACATGTCTAGATGTTAATAACTAGGTTATATTCGCCATGCATATTTCTTATTAATATTTTTCATAGTGTACACAATCTAAAATAACATGTCTTTTTTGTTAATTTTGATATATTTAATTGTCCATGTACATTGTCCATGTATATTCTAAATGTTAATAAATAGGTTGAGATTTTGAAAAATAAGATTTCGCAATGGCAAAAATATTTTCATCGGTTAAATATTTTGCACTCTCTTTGTAATTTTAAAAATGCAAAAAGCTATTGAATTAGAATAAAAAAATGTGTGTTCACAATAAGATTATATAAGATATATTAAACTGAAACATAAAGTTATATCAATCAATATGCTGAATGAAATATTAAATATATGGACAATTCGGGGACATTTTTAAAAATTAATATGTATTTATTTTTTTAATAATATTCTAATATCAAAAGTAATATATGCGTGTGCATATATATTATAGTCAATTCAAAGATCGATTTAAGATCGGGATGTCATCAATTGAAGATTCAGACAGAAGATATACCCAAGACGGCGTTTCGAACGGGATATGGACATTATAAATTCTTGGTAATGGCATTTGGATTGACAAATGCGCCAGCTGCTTTTATGGATCTTATGAATCGAGCATTTAAGAAATTCTTGGACAAGTTCGTAATAGTGTTCATTGACGATATTTTGATTTACTCCAAGTCAGAAGTAGAACATATGGAACATTTAAAGATTGCTTTGGAAATCCTGAGAAAAAGAAGTTGTACGCGAAATTTTTTAAATGCGAGTTTTGGTTAAAGTAAGTTTAGTTTCTTGGAAACGTAGTCAATAGTGAAGGTATCAAAGTAGATCCTGCGAAGATCGAAGCTATTATGAATTGGGAAAGACCAAAGACTCCAACGGAAGTAAGAAACTTTTTGGGATTGGCTGTATATTACTAACGATTTGTACAAGATTTTTCTAAGATTGCAGTTCCATTAACTAAGTTGACAAGGAAAAATGAAAATTTGTTTGGACAGATAAGTGTTGTAATAACTCGAATTTTTGAGACCTTGTAAAATGTTTAATGAATAGTAACCCTGACGGACAGGAAAAACTTTTGAGCCCACACTATGTAGTGCATGAGAAAATGAGTTTCGGAGTTGATATTATGATTATAAGTACCAAATGAGTGTATGTAAACGCTATTAGTTTTCGAAGAAAACGAACTTTGAAAAATGACCGTACTTACGACTCATCGAGGATTACGGAAATCACAATATAATTACAAGATTAAAACCCTACGGATTTATATTCAAGTATGATAGTTCAAAATATAAGGAATAAATACGAAGGAAATTACGTCGCGAACCATTTACGAGTAAGTATTACGAAAACGCTTAAGCGACCGAGCGAACGCGTAAACGATTAAATAAACGTAACGCACTAACTAACCATGGTAAGAAAGTAACCATGGTTACTTTATCAAATAGTGACTAAGCTTAGGATGATCAAGCAAGCTAGCCAAATAGTGTGCTAAGGAAGCTAGCACATGTAGTTTAGCTTGTAAGCTAGCAAGCTACTTAAGATATGTCCATGGATTTGGCAACAAGGAATAAACCTAGGATTCTATACTAGGAAGAATATCAATCAATAAAAAGATATCACCCATCACATTTCCTAGAAGCAACCAAAGGAAGCTAGCATAAACCCCCTCCCCCTCCTTCATTCTTCCATTCGGCCTTCTTCATCAAAGGGAGGAATTCAAAATCAAAATCTCAAAATCTAGTCATGGTAAAATAATCCCATTAATTCTCAAGCTTCCTAACAACCAAACTAAGGTAATAAAATTCTTTCATCTCTTTTTATCAAGGTTTGATGGGTGAAATAAAATCAAGAAAGTTACTAGTGAATAGTATGAATAGTAACTCTTCTTTGATTTCTTGATTTCAATGGTGGTTTTAGGTTCCAAAAATCATACCAAGCACTTCCAAGCCTCCACCATCCTCAAGAACACATCTCAAGCTTTTAATAAAGGTAAAAATATTTGGCCCAACTTTATTTAAGATTCATTTTAAAGATCCATTTAGTATGTAGTTGTAAACCTAGTTTTAGAAGTGGTATTGTTGAAATCTTGATATTTAGTTAAGTAGATGTAAAGTTGTAAGTCATATGTCATAGCCTATTTGTATATTCGAGGATTCAACTCAACTCAAATAAGAATGTAATAAGTAAATAGTGGATCTACCGTCAGAGAGATCTCGCAAAGTAATATCTGTCAAAGGATTCAGAAACAAGGTTCATCTACAGACTTGAGGAGTTAATTCACTGGAAGAAGTTCAAGAAGTTGATCATGCCTCAGTGATATAAATCAAGATCGTGGATTTAATCAAGTGACAGAGATCTCGTCAGAGTATCATTAATTACAAGGATTTAATCTGAAGAAAATCAGAGTATCAAAGTCAACACATGAAGAAACGTCACGGAAGTTAGTCACTCATGAACCAGACAGTACATCGAGTGTCAACGTTGAAGTGGTGGAATTGATTCATAATTTTCAGTGATTTTCAGAAGATTTGCAGAAGAATGGTTGCTGCTCAAGACTAGAATTAATTCTCTATTAATTAATTAAGTCATCTAATTTAATTAAGAAAATAAATTATATCTGCGAAGAATAATTTATTTATTAATTGAATTAATTGATTAATTAATTCTGAATTAATTTTAGGAATTTTCAGAAGTTTAATTGGTTTAAAAACAGTCTTAAATCAGCAAGACAATTGAAAATGAACTAGCATGACAATCTGGATTGTCATACCGATTGTCATGCCAAGTCATTTCAATTGTCATACCGAAAGTTACACTAGGAAGGAGATTGTCTTGCTAGTTCAACTGATTGTCATACCGATAGTCATTGTAGTTCAATCAGATTGTCTTGCTAGTACAATTGAAAGTCCTACTGAAAGTCTTGCTGAGCCAAAGAGATTGTCCTACCGATTGTCATTGCAGTTCAAGTAATTTTGTTGGATTGCATACAAAAAGAAAAAGGAGCAGAAGACATTCACTCACTGAAAAATACAAGAACACAGCAGCCGCCTAAGAAATATTTCATTGTTCTCTGCTGAAATTCAAAGATCAATTTCTAGATTGCAAAGTTAAATCCAATCAACTAGAAATCTTTATCTTGTTCTTGTGTAACAATCTAGCGGATCAAAATCCCTAGAACTTAATCTCAAATCGTGTTTAGCATTTGATTCTAATTATTGCAAAAATAGAAAAATTTCATGTCGAATTTATTCTAGATTTGTGATAATTGATTTGAGATTAATACCTTGTAATCGATACAGTTGTTGTAACACCTTTCAAGTTTAATAATATTTTTATTTAACTTGAATTTTGTTTCACATTTTTTATTCCGCATTTATTCGATTATTCGGTACCGTTTGTATTCAACCCCCCCTTCTACAAACACATTGGGACCTAACAATTGGTATCAGAGCCTTCTGATTAACGAACAAATCAAGATCCTAGACTTTTGTGATTTTTCAACTCCTTGAATTTTTATTTATTCAAAAATTCATAATGACTTCACATAAAGTTGGAACCGTTAAAATTCCACAATTTGATAAAGAGAATTATATCATGTGGAAGAAGAAGATGCTATTATTTTTACAAGTTGCAAATCCCAAATATTCAAACTTGTTAAAGAAGGGTATAAAAACTCCGATGGTTATTGAACCGGAGGTAATAATAGATGGTGTGGTGACTACTAAAGCTAGAACCTATCCAAAAGAGCCCGAAGATTTTACTCCTGCTGAGAAGGAAGAAGCCTCCTTGGATGCCAGCCTTCAATTAATATTAATTGATTCCCTTGATCCCTTGATGAACAGACATGTGATGAACTGTAAAAATTCTAAACACATGTGGGAAACTATTGAGGTAATTAATGAAGGCACAGAGGAAGTTAGGGAGAACAAGTTGGAAATCCTAACCTCTGAATATGAACATTTCAAATCAAATCCAGGAGAAGGAATTACTGAAGTGTTTGAGAGGTACAATGCGTTGATCAACAACCTGAACATCAATGAAAAGTATTATTCAATCAGGGAGGTCAACAAAAAGTTCCTTTTAACACTGCCAGCTCATCTTGAACATAGAATCACTGCCATTAGAGAAGCTAGAGATCTGAGTGAGATTTCTTTGGACAGGCTCTATGGAGTGTTAAAAACTTATGAGTTGGAGCAGATTCAACAGAAGGAAGTCTACGGGAAGGATAGAATGGTCAGCACATCTAATGCACTTGTAGCTGAAGGTCAACAACAACAACAATCTCAACAGTTAGAAAGAATGGTACGGTTTTCCAAGGGTGAGGAAAATGAGCTAGTAGCAGAATATGATCCTCCTACTACAAATCAATCAAGTGATGATTTTTAATCCTTGGAAGAGCTGGAGCAATTGGAAGATGAATCAATGGCCCAAATTGTCAAGAGATTCTCCCATGTCAGATTCAGGAGGAATCCCAAGCTTAAGTACAAGTCCAACTACAACAAATTCCAGAAAGGTGGATCTTCATCCTCTAACACCAGTAGTGGTGGGTACAAAACAGGGTTGGTTGATCGGATCACCATTAGATGCCATAACTGCAATGAGTTGGGACACTTTGCCACAGAATGTAGGAAGCCAAAGCAAGTAAGAAAGAACTCTGAAAGGGCTTATCTGGCAAAGGGAAGAAGCTGGGATGATACTGATAGTGAAGATGAAGAAGAAGGAAATCTTGCTCTTATGGCTATTGATGGAAAAGCTTCATCGTCAAGAAAAGAGGTAAAACTTTCTGATGCTGAAATGGTTTATCATCTAAGAGGTAACTTAGATTGTGCACGTCGTGATAATGAACTGTTAAGTTTACAGATCACAGACCTTGAGAAAGAGGTCAATGAATTAAGACTTGTGCACATTAATCAAGACAAATTAAAAGAACAGGTATCTTTTCTAGAGAATAGAGTTGACTGTTATAGAAAACTCGAAACTATTCTCAAAGACAAGATCACCGGTCTTGAGACTAAGGTTAGAGCCTACTTCAATTCTTGTTCGAAGGCTAAAGAGTTCTACAGTAAGCAAGCTGTTAATCAAACATCTGGAATAGGTTATGATTACAATGCTGCTATTGGAGAATTAGGCATAAACTCCCCTCCTCATGTATGTGCTAAAGGGAGGGAAGTACCACATGTGCTTAAGGGTGTTGATGAACCCCTCTATAAAGCATCAATTGCTGAACCATTTGATGCGACCTCTTCTGTTATTCAAGAAGAAATACGTGCTGAGGATCATGCTAATGAGAAAATTGTTTCCAAGTCAAGTGAGTCGAAAGTTCCAGTCAAAGTTGTGAAAGCAACTGAGACTAACTCAGACACACATGAGTTGGATAACAATAATGCCATGTCTACCATGCATAAATTGCCTGCTGTTAATCACTCTCATAAAGCATGTGGTGTTGCTAATTGTATGTCTTGTGCTTTTAATATGATGTATGCTTATTTTAATGGTAAGCATGTGTCTAATGATAAGACTACTCCTCGTTAGCATGTGAATAACAAGAAGCATGATAGGTCTAAGACTGCTAGTCCTTCTAAGCCTAGAAAGGAGACATTTGTGCCTAAGTTTAAACAGAAATTTGTTAACGCTGTTTACAAGGTCAAATGTTCAGTCATTGAGAAAGTTGAGGCAATTAAAATTAAAAATGTTGTTTTGCCTGACAAAGGACAGTTCTACAAGTATGCCGGGCCCAACCAAGTTTGGGTTCCGAAGAAGGTCTAATCCATTTGTAGTGCAGGGCATTAAACAGGTGTAACCGGTAGTGTGGATTCTTGACAGTGGATCATCAAGACATATGACCGGAGATAGAGCCCTGCTATCAAATGTGGATTGAGAAAGCTGGCCCCATGGTTACCTTTGGAGATAACAGCAAAGGTTTATCTGAGGTATATGGCTGTTTGCAAGCTGGATATGTTATCAGTGAAATTTTGTATATTGTGCTAGGTTATTATCAGGAAGCAGTATCTAACATATAGCACCAGTGACGAGACTTGAGAATATTACGACATATCAGGCACTTGCTGCACATTACACTTGGAATTGTACTCTAGTAAGATGTGTACAAGTGTACTCCTGGTTGGTGAGTTAAAAGAGGAAGTCAGTGCACCACAGTTCATGGACTTTGCAGCTGCAGATCTATTGGACTATGCAATCTCTTCTTCACAATCTCACTTCAGGTTGGTATGAACTAGTATACTGCTCAAGCAATCGTCAAGGACATGGTATGGCACTCTAACTGAATTACAGTTTTATATGAACTAGTAGAGTCGTCATATTTATAACTATCTTATCATTAGGCACAATCATATTGTTTTATATGTGCAGTGATATATTGATTATGCAACATAACAATTAGTATCTAAAGTACTTGACAAGTATCGGTCAATGATATCTTGTTAACATTATGTTGCAGATATTTGTAAGCTTTTGACATGAATGAGAATTACTTAGACCTTACCCTAAGTGATCAATGTTTTATCAAAAACTCATTCATATTGAAAAACAAAATCAAACTTCTTTCTACATTAGTGATTTCTTATTTCATGTAAAATCTTTTGAAATCACTATTGTAAATCATTTTCTCTCTATTACCATATGTTCTGTGTTACGGGTTCAGTCGCCAATGACTTTCTTTCATTGACAGTCATGAGGTTGAAAACCCACAACGTCTATCCCAGACTGTAAAGACAAACACAAAAAAAACAGAACCAACCAACACTCTCTTACCACTAAATGTAGTATGAATGAGCGTGAGGGAGATAGTGCCTTAGTGCACCACATAAGGAAGGTTCTGTAGTCAACCCAGTAGCTCTGTCTCCTACATAGATGAGTAGTATTTAAACCGAGACAACTGCTAGCCCCCATACATCTTCTCAAAAAGATGTAATGGCTGAAAAGGCACAAAAACAGTTACTAGATTCATTCTCTCAACAGGGTGCGTCTATTGAATTTTGCCTGTCAGCCAAGGTATCCGATGTAGTGTCACCACTTCAAACATAAATAATTCTTGATGCACAAGAAGAGGTTACACACACAAAGGATGAGTTGACGGAAACAAGAGTTTCGACCATTTTAAGGTCAGATTCGATTGTTCAAGGTTCGTTAGTGGACCAATTGCCTTTACAGGTGTTAGGAGAGGATACTGATCCAAAAGCCATATGTCAGTGGTCAGTGTCTACCTCCCCAGGCTTAAATCCCCTGGATGCATCTGCGGATAGTGGATCTGACATAGGTGCAGATCGGCAACTTGTTGACAATGATTCAGATATTACCTGATAAGTCACAAGGAAGTGTCTTCACAGACATTAGAAGGGAACTTTGATCTTTATGCTAAAATCGTTGGATCATTGTTTACCTTCCCAGAATTCAAATCTGGAACCCTAAAAGGGAAACTAGCAACTTGTAGATTATGACTCAGATTTATCTGACGAGTTTAACAAGGATGGGGATTTGTGAACTCCCACTGCACCACCTGTGACCTCCTTTAAGGATGGCTAAGGTGATTTTCCTTGCAGGTACAGCTGGATTATGGAGCTATGAGAGAAGAGTGATACACTTGTGAGAAAGAGTGTAAACATGAGTGGAGAGAAGAGTGAAACTCAAGTGAGGTACACTAAACAGAATCACACACTCACAGTGAGGAAGAAAGAGAAACTACTTGTTATTTCTTTTCCAACCAAGTGAATATGAGAACTCCTTCAGACGACGGCATACATTCCTTCTTTAAGGGGGAGATAAAAGCTTAAGTAATAGTTTGGAGGATTCCCCAACTAAGGGGGAGAAATAGCAGGGAGGAAGAAAAAGATCCTAAAAATGTACACTACACCACACCATTGTTGTTTCTAACTACGGATCCTATTGTACGGGAGAGGTGGTAAACACAAGGTGATTTCCTAGTAAGGGAAGAAGCAGTTAGGGGAGTACCATTGGTTTTTATCTGTGGATCCTATTGTACGGGAGAGGTGGTAAAACGAAGGTGATCTTCTTTAATCAGTTGATTCTCATAGGGGGAGAAGCGAGAGATATGGGCTTCTCAACAGGAAATGTGGTTATACAGAAGAAAATGGAACTACTTGAAGATATGTTCAGTCTAGAGGAATATCTACTTGGAATCTGGAAAATGTTAAATCTAGTCCAGAACTTTTCTACTATTTACTTTGCATTTCTTTTTATATATCTTTTTCTTATTTGTTAGTTGAGTTATCCTCTAGGTATTTGTGTGTTATTGTCTAACAAACAAATAGGGGGAGATTGTAAGTCATATGTCATAGCCTATTTGTATATTCGAGGATTCAACTCAACTCAAATAAGAATGTAATAAGTAAATAGTGGATCTACCGTCAGAGAGATCTCGCAAAGTAATATCTGTCAAAGGATTCAGAAACAAGGTTCATCTACAGACTTGAGGAGTTAATTTACTGGAAGAAGTTCAAGAAGTTGATCATGCCTCAGTGATATAAATCAAGATCGTGGATTTAATCAAGTGACGGAGATCTCGTCAGAGTATCATTAATTACAAGGATTTAATCTGAAGAAAATCAGAGTATCAAAGTCAACACATGAAGAAACGTCACGGAAGTTAGTCACTCATGAACCAGACAGTACATCGAGTGTCAACGTTGAAGTGGTGGAATTGATTCATAATTTTCAGTGATTTTCAGAAGATTTGCAGAAGAATGGTTGCTGCTCAAGACTAGAATTAATTCTCTATTAATTAATTAAGTCATCTAATTTAATTAAGAAAATAAATTATATCTGCGAAGAATAATTTATTTATTAATTGAATTAATTGATTAATTAATTCTGAATTAATTTTAGGAATTTTCAGAAGTTTAATTGGTTTAAAAACAGTCTTAAATCAGCAAGACAATTGAAAATGAACTAGCATGACAATCTGGATTGTCATACCGATTGTCATGCCAATTCATTTCAATTGTCATACCGAAAGTTACACTAGGAAGGAGATTGTCTTGCTAGTTCAACTGATTGTCATACCGATTGTCATTGTAGTTCAATCAGATTGTCTTGCTAGTACAATTGAAAGTCCTACTGAAAGTCTTGCTGAGCCAAAGAGATTGTCCTACCGATTGTCATTGCAGTTCAAGTAATTTTGTTGGATTGCATACAAAAAGAAAAAGGAGCAGAAGACATTCACTCACTGAAAAATACAAGAACACAGCAGCCGCCTAAGAAATATTTCATTGTTCTCTGCTGAAATTCAAAGATCAATTTCTAGATTGCAAAGTTAAATCCAATCAACTAGAAATCTTTATCTTGTTCTTGTGTAACAATCTAGCGGATCAAAATCCCTAGAACTTAATCTCAAATCGTGTTTAGCATTTGATTCAAATTATTGCAAAAATAGAAAAAGTTCATATCGAATTTATTCTAGATTTGTGATAATTGATTTGAGATTAATAACTTGTAATCGATACAGTTGTTGTAACACCTTTCAAGTTTAATAATATTTTTATTTAACTTGAATTTTGTTTCACATTTTTTATTCCGCATTTATTCGATTATTCGGTACCGTTTGTATTCAACCCCCCCTTCTACAAACACATTGGGACCTAACAAAAGTTGATTGTTGTTGCCTCAAGAACATGATGTTCTTGAGAGGAGTTTGTGTGTTGATGATGAGATGATGATTGTTGGTGGTTGTGTTAAGAGTTAGGGCGTAAACGAAACCCCGATCGTAAACGTAATTCCGTTAAAATAAACAAATCGTAACTTTAAGTTTCTGTAACACCCCCAAATCCGGGGTCGGGGATCCGGGTTGTCACGAGTTCCACTTCCTTTAATAACACCCAATCTTAGTAATTACTCAACTACTCTGTACTGTGACCCCACAATAAACACACACCACACGTTATAGTCTCAGAGATGAACATCAAAAAAATAATCACAAGTCATTTTATTCCACAATTATCTGCCAATACACCTTAAAAGGTTTTCTGAATAAATTTACATTTCTTTTCCATTATTACAATTCATAATATACATAAGTCTGGTACATTATTAGTTGAAAGCCTAGCCTATTGGTATTTCCTACCTCAGCTACGGCGACATCAACGCTTCCCGAAGATTGCAGAACGTTTTCTAACCGCTTGCGAATCGGGAGCTTGGTCCTGTTCATCTTGTCTATCTGATGTTGTGTGATGAAAGAAGAAAGCAAGGGTGAGCAGCAAGCCCACCAAAATAATATGTATAATGATTAACAATATATGAGCCTACTCATAATACTCATGAAAGTCTTGGTCAAAAGAAATGAACCAAGTTGATATCTTAATGCGATGAAGTCGCAAAATATTCAGTATATATATATACATATATACTTTTCAAAATATTGGAAGTCCTCTTCCATGCATAATATACACAAAGTCCCAGTGTATAACTGTATAAAAAAATATCGTTGCAAGGTGATCTCATATATCTAACCTTGTCTCAACGTTTTTCTGAAAATCTTTGTCATTCATAAGACAATTATTAATTAGATATAAGTTTAAAAGATGAAGTTACAAGATACCCCAATATACTTATATCTTTCCCAAATACTACTTGAACTACCACCGTTCAAGTTATAATCAGTTTCAAAAGTTCATCACATAGATGAGACTACAAGACAAGATTTGAATAGATTCAATCTTTGAATATCATTATAAATAATGAAGTTACGAGATACTTCATTAAGTCCCGACATATATATACACCTATATATATATATACATTTCCTGAAAACCTCTGTCATGTAAAGTATGAACAAAATTGCAATATCCAATAAATTTGGAAAGGAAAGAATTTTGGCATAAACCTGATATCTTGCTGATCAGGCAAAGATACCAATAAGTAACCTTTTCTACTAGTAGATGGACGAATTCCCCACTGGTCATCACCCTGGTCGCAATAGGACCTTATGCTGGACTGCCACTCAGCCACTTACGCATTTGATGGACTCCCACTGAGCCACTTACACTATCATGGACGCCCACTGAGCCCATGTTGCTTATGCCGACTCAATAGATGGACTTACTTCCCGAACGTTGGGTAAGTAATCAATTCATTTACCAAAACTGCAACCTTGTTGCGAATATAAAATACACCACAGAGCCGGATCCCTCAGGTTTTGAGCGAGTATTTAAATCCCCTTAAAAAGGAAGATCTTAAATATAAAAATGAGTTTTGGGATCCGCTCTAACTTTTAAAAATCATTTTGAAGACTCGAAAACACTTTAAAGAGTGTTTGGAGTAAAGCTGATTTAATGAAGTAAATCAGTCCCCAGTATATTTAGAAAATGTCTGAATATTATTATTTAAATAATATTCCCATAAAGAATAATCTTTATAAAAATAATTGAAGTAGAAGTATTAAAACTTATACTTGAAACGAGTATTAAATAACCAAAGATATACTTATACGAAAGTACTATCTTTATTTGAATAATCGAAAATAAGTTTGATTATTGACACCTTATTCTTTAATAAAATAAAGAATATATTGCAGTAATAAGCGGAGTCATAATACCTCGAATGAATATTATAAATAATATTCATAAAATAAAGGAGTCATACATCCTCAAATGAATATCCAAGTAATATCCAATAATAATATAAAAGAGTCATAAGCCCTCGAATAATATTCGAAATAATATTCAATAAATAATATAAAGAGTCATAAGCCCTCGAATGAATATTCAAATAATATTCATTTAATAAAATAAAGAAGTCATAAGCCCTCGAATGAATATTCATAATAATATTCATTAAATAAAATAAAGAAGTCATAAGCCCTCGAATGAATATTCATAATAATATTCATTAAATAAAATAAAGTTATCGAATAAACCTTATTCGATTAATAGTTTTGAAAACTATAACCATATATATATATAAATATATATGTATATATATACATATATACAAAATCTACTCGGGATCCTCGACTCCCGGTTTTAGAAAATGTTTTCACCTTTTGGGTCCTTATAATAAGGGTATATGCAAAATACTGCTATCCTCTAGCATATGTATTTTCAACTGAACCAACAGATATATATATGGCAAGAATACGAAACAGGCATGCATATGTACCATATAACATGCTACAATATATCGCAAGAATCTGCTATAACAAATATGCATTTAACGCAAGATCATGCATATACACAAATACATCACAACAACAGTATAACGGATAGAAAACTTGCCTGAGCGACTGGGGGTTACGAATGGCTCGGGACGAGTCTGGTAACCTATAAGCAACAAGTAAGTTGGAATTAAACCAAAGTCACTTGTAAAGCTATACTCTAACCAACTCAGACTCTAACGCTCGTTTTGCGCTTACTAATTCTCTTAAGTCACTCGAGTACCCTCGGCTCCACCATTTTTAGTAATTTAACCTTTACGAGTTTTAAGGCGATTTCTTCGCGAGTGTCTTACAACTGCCTAACACTCTTACCATAATTGTTTCATACATTAATTAACCATTTTTGGTCTTTATCCTATGTTTCAAAGTAAGGCGAGGGGAAAAGTTTCGTTCGCGAAACGCCGTTACTTGAAACGGTCGTTTCTCCTAAACCGTGCATCGGAATCGAACGAACTACATATCAAAACGAAGCTCGTAACACGAGCTATTTAGACATGGCAATGGTCATAATCTAGCAGGGGTTTCTCGGGTCCTAATGTTATGCACAAAAACAGTCTAAAGAAAATCGGACGTTACGACGGCTATGTTTACGCGATTTCCCAATTTAAAACCATTCAAAACCAACCCAATTCACCCTCAAATCCAACATACAACCAACATCCATCCTTATCACATCATAACAACCCCAACCAATTCAATTTTAACATTCATACTTATGCCTAAGCTTGAATTTAACTATACTACATTCTTTTAACCAAAACAACAAGATTTACCTAGTAAAAGCCGAGAGCATGAAGAACAATGCCTTGGTTTCTTTTCTTTTTTGATTTTGATGAAAGTGATTTGCTTGGCTTGGTTGATTGGTTTTGTGTTTGATTTAGTAAATTACCTAGTTGCCCTTGATTTTGTGTGGTTAAAAAGCCACCACATCTCCTTCCTTCCCATGTCATGCCCATGTCATGTGGTGATGTCATCTTTCCCTCCTTATCCTCTTCTCATTGGTTGGGTGACATCACTCTCTCTAATCCCTTTGATTAACTTCCTAATTGTTTGCCTAATGACCGCTGATCTGTTATACGGTTCCCTTAACTTTCGTTCTCGTTTATCGTTTGGAAGGATCATACCCGGGATCTTATTACTTAGGTTCCCTTAACCTTTCTCAATACATTATATTCCTTTTTATGATCCTCTATTATAATCATTTAATTTAAATCCTTTTTATCCTGTTACCTTATACTCAATTCTTTCCGCATCTAGGGTATTTCCGGGAAAAACCAAAGTGTTCGGAATTGGATTCTGACGATCTTTACATACACTCATATACCGTATAGAGTACTAATAAATTCTCAGAATATCCATAATAGAACCCCTACATAGTGTGGCATGAAAAGTTTTCTCATTCAGCTAAAACACTATTCACAAGGGTTACAAAAAGTTGAAAATTTTGGGGGTTATTACAGTTTCTGCAGAAAGTCCCGACGATATAAACAGTAGTTTCTTGAAAAATAACCCTTGATTATGATAGAAAATGTTATAAGGATCGTTTAGGCGCTTGAATCTCATGATTCCGATTTACGGATCAAAAGTTATGGCCGTTTTACTAAAAGAGATTGATTTACGCGACAAAAACTGCTACGAATTACGAACTTTGAAAATATAAAGGATCGACTTAAAGTATTCATAAATCATGAAATTTTTACAGAGAGTAAAATATTGAGTTTTCTAACTGCCATAAAAATTTCAAGTAAAAATAATGATTTTTCAATTTTATAAAAATATCGGAGCCGAGACCGCGCGAGTAGAAACCGTAGAATCCATAAGCGGGGCCGACGGCGATAATGAAAATGAACCTAAGATACTTAGAGAAATGAAGCGACCATGATGTGAATAAGGACTTAAAGGAATAATAAGGGTAGTACAAGTTGAGAGGGTGCATAATAATTAGCGCATGAATGCGAGTCGCCGTAAATTAGAACAGACCTAACGAATTGTGTTTATTATTAATAGATTTCCGAGCGGAACCTAGAGCATCCTCCACCTCGAGATACCCAGGAAAGTTTACGAACCCAACTCCACTTATTGTTGTGTTGTGAAAGGATTGTTTATTATCATTACATAAGTACCATATTTGCCATGATACGTAATTATTGAATTTTGCATAATATAGCAATGTTGTACGATAATTCTATATCGTGAAATGTTTAATTCTGCTATAAGCGTATCGTATTATAATAAGACCGAGAGTCGGTCGGGATTTCAAGATAAAAACCCGGAAATCATTCTGGTGATATTATAGGACGATTACAAGTCCATAATAGTACGTTCTAAAGGGACTCAACGTCCACTTACGAAATATTAAAATACCTCGAACTTTTATTAAAATGACTTCCCAATGATCATATTCCCTCAACTATATTTTATCATTCGAATAATAAATGTTATATACCTATTTCTTTATTATGGGAGGAGTATACTCCAACGATTATTTATTTTAAACTCGATTAAACATTAAAAATTATTAATTTCATAGAAATAAACTAGTTGAGGAATATTATTTTAAATATTCTTTTGCAAGAGTAAACTCATTCGAGGTTTAATTATTTATCGATTATCATTTAATTAATTATTATTTATTAAAGGGTTTAGTTAAGATTTAAAAATCATAGAACCGCATTTAAATTACAATCTGATTTCGAAAATCATTTGAATGATTTCAGATCGTCGGAGAATATTATCCCGACTTATTTAATATTTTGAATATAGTTTCAAGAAGAAACTTTTCCTCCTTATTTAATTATCTGTTGACAACGGTCAACTCACATCCTTAGTACTTCCTCCGAAAACTTTCGAAAGTACATATATATATATATATAAAGTAAAGCTACGCCTATCAACAAGCAAAACGCTTGGGGGAACTTCGATGTGGTTCGAGTTCTTGAGGTATGATAGGATCTCCTAAAGGACAAGGGAGGGGTAGGATCCAAGAACTTCGTGTATTGGATAGACTACTGGTACCGTAGGAGACGGTACAATATGTACCTACGGACCTGTGAAGTGTGTGTATACCCGAAATGAGGACACATAGCCCGTATGCGGCAAGGGTGATAACCGGAATACGAAGGTGTCGTCCTTCTACTAGTAGAAAAGGTTACTTTTATCGCAATACGACTGATCATCGTATGCGGTGGCTCCAACGAATGTCCTAATTCTTCCAATTGGAATTGTGATGCAATACCGTAACCCAAGCCTAGGTGCAGGGTTTACTTTTAAGGTATTCGCGGGATAATAAAATCCATTAAAGAATTGTTTTCATAAGAAGGTGTGTATTACCAAGGAAAACTAATTTCGAATTAAACATAACTATCATATATGATGTTTTACGTAAGTTATCATACAGTCATTTGCATACTGTACACTATTTTGCTGGGCATTATAGCTCACACTTGTTTTCTTAAATTGACACAACACAACAGTGAATCAAGATGCCTGCCATGAGAACCACAACAAAGAAACGGGTAGGAAATGGCCAGCTGTTCCGTAGATTGTTTGGTGTTGTACCACAGGTAGTCCGAATAAGCTGGATTAGTTTTTAGTTGTTTTTAGTTCGGCTTATTTATAAGTATGACTTATGTAAGGTAATAAACAAGAAATATATATTTGTCCGACGGACTAGCCTTACTTAAAGGTTACTCCCCGGTAAGACTTAATCACTTTTGGGTTGTAATAATTATCACTTGATGGTTGAATTACTCTAGTTATGAATGGTTTGTTTCCAAGATAATAACCTGTAAATGTGTGTGTGTGATAAGTGTGGGGTAGTGAAGCGTGAGTATTTATATATTATAGTGTGAGTTGTGTGGTTGTAGTAGTTTAGATGGCGTGGCCTCCGAGATTCCTGACCCTGGATTTTGGGGCGCCACAGAAATGGTATCAGAGTCTTAGGTTATCAAATCTTAGAAATGATAGGATATAAAATACGTAGACATAAGAATAATAAAATAATCAATTAGAGCTCAAGTCGAGTTCATCGTCGGGCTACACGGGTAGTCTTGACGGTTTTACCCTCAAGGGAATTTTGACTCTAAGTTAGTAACACCTTGCCTATTGTGTTAGTTACCAGTGGAGCCTATGAGGGAGGTTGACCCCGTTGAGGATGTTATGGTTCCTGAGCGTGACCCTACTCCCGAGCCAGAGAACTCACCCATTGATGATTCAGATGATGACCCTACTGAGGATGTCCCAGAGGAGGAGACTGGCCTTCCTGTCCCCATAGCTAATGACGTTGAGATGACCCAGGGAGATGACGTAGGCTGGAGGGATGTAGAGATGTACCCTCACCCGACTATTCGCTCTCCTACCCCACCCCAAGAGATTCAGAGCCCTATGCCCTACACTGATGATGATGACGAGGATGGGATATATGCACAGGTCTACGAGGCTTACGACATATCCTCTAGCGACCCAGACTCACCTCTACCACCCTCGGCGACCATACATGTAGTTGTACACGACTGGATGGTGGCTCAGCTTAACGCTGAGATTACTGTGGCATCTGCTCACATTGCGGAGATACGCCAGGCCTTGACAGCTGAGAGAGCCATCAGACTAGGATACCCAGGGGATTTTAGAGCTGCTTCCCCATTCATAGTCCGCAGAGAGATTGATGGGATCGAGCTCCGTACCCGGGTTCAGATGAGGATGACAACGATTGGAGGATATATCCCAGTAGTTGATGTAGAGCTGATGTTGGCAGGAGCGATGAGGAGGGTGCGTGACCTCACGCGCAATGACAGTGACTGAGGGACTAGTGACTAGAGATGGA
Organism: Apium graveolens; assembly: GCF_009905375.1. NCBI lineage: Eukaryota > Viridiplantae > Streptophyta > Magnoliopsida > Apiales > Apiaceae > Apium > Apium graveolens. The sequence goes on along the minus strand of NC_133650.1, from coordinate 250,319,810 downwards.
CCTTGAAGAAGGCTGGGTGACTTGTCACCTATTTTGATAGGATAGCTAGTAGTAGATAGCGTTCCTAGCCCTTCAGGGTACACGGCTTATGTATTTGCATTTCAGTATTCAGGACAAGTAGTGATGTATTATAATCAGGCATGTATGAACTCAGCTAGTTATTTTTTCCCCAAGATATAAATGGGTGACCTTATGAAATATATATATCTAAGCAGTTATCAGGGAATTGATGTTCATATTATTGCACTTTATAAAAAAATGCTAGATAATAAATGACATACTTACACATGAATAAATTAATCCAACTGTTATAATTACAACTATGTTGACAAATCTTCATTATCAGAACAATACCACCCCGTAGAAGTGGAACCAGGGCACAGCCCGCAAAATCAGTAAACCAACAACGGAACGAACCTGACCCTGTAGTAAATGAAGAAAGTGAAGAGGACCTAGACTATAATGAATATGATGAGGAAGAATATGTAGAAAAAGAGGCTGAGGATACCCATCAGGGAGGGAATCCCATGAATGAATTTATGGAGCTACTAAGAGCAAATCTGAACCAATAGCCTATTCCACCTAGAGATGCACAAAAAGCCCGGGCACGAAAATCTGGCTCGGCCCGATTCGGTCAAAGCCCGGTCAAGCCCGGCCCGGTCAAAGCACGGGCCGGTCCCGACCCGGGCTTCGGGCCTCGACGGGCCCTATATTTTTAGGCAAAGCCCGGCCCGGCCCGGCCCGATTAAAAGCCCGAAAAAGCCCGATTATAATATGATTATTCTAATATATTTTCTTATATATCTATAAATTCACATTTACTATAAATATAAATAATACTTTAAACACATATATATTTACTTATTTGTAATTAATAATATTATTTATATACTTCATTGCATTAATAATGAAAGAAGATATAATAAGTACACTGTATATATTTGGATATCATTGTTATGAATATTTGGATATCATTGTTATCATAACAATGATATCATTGTTATCATAACAATTATAAAACATATTATTCTATAAACATGTTTATTTTTTGCCGAACTTAAATATTTTCAACGAAGTAATGTTTTCATAAAATATTCCATATAAACTAATACATTTTACGATGATCTAGTTTCTAACACATGTATTCTTCGGAATCTCTAATAATACTCGATCCGATTTAAATTAGAAAAAAGCCCGGCCCGATCCGATCCGGCCCGAAAAAAAGCCCGGTTAGGCCCGCCTCGAGGGCCCAAACGGGCTCTGACATTTCCAGAAAGCCTGGCCCGGCCCGGCCCGATCAAAGTCAAAGCCCGAAAAGCCCGGCCCGGTCAAAGCCCGTGCTTTTTAAGGCCCGGTCAAAGCCCGGCCCGGTGGGCCTTTCATGTATCTCTAATTCCACCACAGCCACATGCTGCCTAACAGACTGCAACCACTGCCTTTAGGGCCTTCATATCTCTCCCCCCAGAGTTTCTAGGATCTGCCGACCCCGTTGAAGCACGGGCCTGGCTCAAAGAGATAGAAAAGTCCTTCGAGATACTAGGTGTTGAGGAACGACACAAGACCATTTTCGCTTCTTACATGCTGAAAGGAGAAGCTAACTACTGGTGGGAGTCCAAACGAAACCTAGAGACTGATGCTGTGATCCCATGGGATAGATTTACCCGACTGTTCTTAGACAAGTACTTCCCTAGGTTTATGGAAACCCAGATGGAGATTAAGTTTCTGGAGTTGAAACAGGATAAGATGATTGTGGCAGAATATGATGCCAAGTTTACTGAGTTGTCGAGATTTGTGCCTGAGTTCGTGAATACCGAAGAAAAGAAAGCGCGAAGGTTTCAGCTTGGTCTGAAATAATGGATCCAAAACCGAGTGGCAGTGCTAGAGCTGACAGACCATGCCACCTTAGTACAGAAAGCCTCAATTGTTGAAGCTGGCAGTGAGCATAGTGTGAAGGAAAAGGAAAATAGGAAGAGGAAGATAGGAAGCCAAGGAATAGGAACTGGGAACAGGAGCCTTCCAAGAAGGTTCGTCAGGGGAGTGGTGTCCCAACCTGCGCGAGGCCCCGGATTCAGGTAGGCCCCAAGCGAGAGTGTCGGCCAGGGCAGCGGACTATCTAGAGCAACATTTTATAGCCAACCATATGCCCCAATACCAGAATGTCAAACATGCGGAAAAAGACACCTTGGGATGTGCACCCAGGCAAGAGCCCCTCTGAAATGTTACAGGTGTGACCAACCCAGACACCTTGCCAACAACTATCCCCAATATAGCAAGACATGTTTCCAATGTGGGAAAGTAGGACATATGAGGAAGGATTTCCCGATAATGAAGCCCCCAGTCTCAGGTATGAGCAAAGCTGCATCCAACCGACCCCCGACTGCTACGACCTTCAACATGACTGTTCAGGATACTGTTCAAAACACTGACGTGATAGCAGGTACCCTTTTGTTAAATTTCGAACATGCAAATGTCCTATTTGATTCTGGAGCAACCAAGTCATTTATATCTCAAGATTTTGCTAAAAAGTTAAAACTTAATGTCATACCCCTACGTGAGATATTACAAGTGGAAATAGCAAACAAAGAAATAATTCCTGTAAATCAAGTACACCCTAAGTGCAAGTTAAAATTAGAAGGGAAGGTTTTCGAGGTTGACCTAATCCCATTTGCGTTAGGAGAATTTGATGTAATCTTAGGAATGGATTGGTTATCCAGTAACGGAGCGCAAATAGATTGTGAACGGAAGAGGGTAAAGATAAGAGTGCAGAATGAAAAAGAAGTAGTGTTTAAAGGTCAACGACAGAACCAGAAATTTCTGACCATGTTACAAGCAAAAAGATTGTTAAGGAAGGGAAACGAGGCCTATTTGGCTTATGTGATAGATACCAAGAAGAAGGTCCCTAATATACAGGACATACCCGTAGTAAACAAATTCGAGGATGTATTCCCAGAGAACTTACCAGGGTTGCCACCTGACAGGGAAATAGAATTCACTATAGAATTAGCACCAGGAACGGCACCAGTATCCAAGGCCCCATATAGGCTAGCCCCAGTTGAAATGAAGGAACTAGCTTCTCAACTGCAAGAGTTATTAGATAATGGAATGATAAGACCCAGTGTGTCGCCATGGGGAGCGCCAGTACTGTTCGTAAAGAAAAAGGACGGCAGTATAAGATTATGCATAGACTATCGAGAGCTGAACAAGCTGACTATTAAGAATAGGTACCCTCTCCCCAGGATTGATGAGCTATTCGACCAACTCAAGGGAGCTGTACATTTTTCCAAAATAGATTTGAGAACAAAATATCACTAGTTGAAAATCAAACAGGAACATATACCGAAGACTGCTTTTCGCACTAGGTATGGGCACTATGAGTTCTTAGTCATGTCGTTTCGGTTAACCAATGCACCCGCAACCTTTATGGATTTAATGAACAGAGTGTTCAAAAAGTACCTGGATATATGTGTGATAGTTTTTATAGATGATATTATGATCTACTCAAGGACAGAGCAAGAACATGCATAACATTTGAGGATAGTCTTAGAAATCTTGAGTAATGAGAAATTGTATGCCAAGTTCTCGAAATGCGAGTTTTGGTTAAGAGATGTTCAGTTTTTAGGACATGTGGTGAGTAGCAAAGGAGTTTTAGTTGACCCTGCCAAAATAGAGGCGGTATCCAATTGGGAAAGACCAACTACCCCAACAGAGGTTAGGAGTTTGGTGGGTTTAGCAGGATATTATCGAAGATTCGTGCAAGATTTTGCTAAGATAGCCGGTCCACTGACTAGACTTACCCGGAAGACAGAAAAGTTTGTATGGACAGAGAAATGTGAGGAGAGTTTTCAAGAACTGAAAAGGAGGTTGGTGTCAGCACCAGTGCTCACTCTTCCCGATAAAAAGGGAGAGTTTATGATATACAGCGACACATCGCTTAAAGGATTAGGATGTGTACTGATGCAGCACGGCAAAGTTATAGCATATGCCTCTCGACAATTGAAGGAGTATGAGAGCAGATACCCGACGCACGATCTAGAACTAGCAGCCATAGTGTTTGCCCTAAAAATTTGGAGACACTACTTATACGGTGAGAAATGCGAGATCTACACTGACCATAAAAGCCTCAAATATATTTTCACTCAGAAGGAACTGAACATGAGACATAGGAGATGGTTAGGGTTGATTAAGGACTACGACTGTGAAATTTTTTATCACCCGGGTAAAGCCAATATAGTGGGTGACGCCTTTAGTAGGAAGGAAAGACTCTAGATGATAATGATATCGGAGGAGCTAATTAAAGAATTCGAGAAGATGGAAATTAACGTGAAAATGACCGGTAAGAGAACGGAAGGATTATTTGAGATTAAGCTACTACCAGAACTGACTGAAAAGATACGAATATGCCAGGAAAAGAAGATGAGTGAAGAAAAAGGAACATTGACCAGTGAAGAAGTGAGATGCGAGAAGGAAGAGAAAGGGATCATGAGGTATGCGTCCCGAATTTGGATTCCAAATGTGCAAGAGTTAAAGGATGAGTTGCTGCACGAAGGGCACAGCTCCAGATATTCAATCCACCCAGGAAGTACGAAAATGTACCGTGACCTTAAGGAATATTATTGGTGGCCTAACATGAAGAGAGAAGTAGCAGAGTGGGTCAGCAAGTGCTTGACATGTCAGAGAGTGAAGGCGGAACATCAGCGACCTAGCGGACTATTACGGCCCCTGGAAATTCCGGAATGGAAATGGGAACATGTAGCCATGGATTTTGTGACAGGCTTACCAAGGACAAAGACCAATCATGATGCCATATGGGGTTATCATAGATAGATTGAACAAGTCTGCACACTTCCTACCAATCAATAAAAGGTAAACCGTAGACAAGTTGGTGGATATTTACTTGAAGGAAATTATAGTGAAACACGGCGTTCCTGTAGCCATAGTGTCAGATAGAGACCCAAGGTTTAATTCTCGATTTTAGAGAATCTTCCAGGAATGTGTAGGCACCATACTAAACATGAGTACTGCTTACCACCTCCAGACTGATGGACAAAGCGAAAGGATTATTCAGACCCTAGAAGATATGCTACGAGTGTGTGCCATTGATTTCAAAGGAAATTGGGATGACCACTTACCCCTAATCGAATTTTCTTACAACAATAGCTATCACGCTAGCATAGGAATGCCTCCGTATGAAGCTCTTTACAGAAGGAGATGTCGCTCTCCCCTATGTTGGGATGAAGTTGGAGGACACGAGATATTAGGGCCAGAGTTAGTCCAATAGACCAGGGAAATTGTAATATCTGAGATATATCGTGTAATTATTTTTGCTAATAAATAATTAATATATGTGTTCAGTATCTATTCTGTGAATTATTTGTTAAGTGTTAAATGTGTTTGGATGTTTAAAAATATTATTAATTGAATATTTTAATTTTTATATGTCCAAAATAAAATATAGATAATTGTCATATCTTCCTAATTATTTTTATGTTGATTTATGAATTTATAAGAATCATATAAAATTTATAAAATCTTTTTCCGGGTATTTAAAATCTATTTTATAAAAACGGGAACCAACCGACGTCATCCGTTGTTACGTTTTTGGAACCCAAAACTCTTCCGAGAACTGCTTCCTAACCTAATTGTAATATTCCGAGCATATTCCATCTTTCGACTTTTTCGATCCGACATACGGTTTGTCCTGCGCGGGTCCCGGCGCAGTATTTTCGATACAATATTCGTTTCGGTAAATCAATAAAACTCGTATTTTCGATAAACGAGAGCTTTTCATTAAACTATCCCAATTATCACCTCGTATTACGTGTAACCAGGGGCTGAGACCAAGACCGCAGTACAAATTGTACTGATTTGGATAATTGTCCCGAAAACCGATACCGTTTGGATCAGTTTTTATAAATAAACGTACCGTTTTATATCCAGAATGATCCAACGGGATACTAATTTTCCGTAATTATAAATAGCCTTTACCATATTTTATTTCGTATCAAAAATCATTTGCAGTCAGTAATTATATAAAATTTCCAGAGAAAATTCATATATTCATAAACCTTTCTGAGAATCAAACCAACAATCGGAGGTGTTACCAGAGTCCGTTTGAAAAGCTCGAGTACTCAAAACGAAGGTCTTGAGGTGTTCTATCAAATTCTGTGTTCCAAATCACTGCAGAAATCAAGGTTTATTTTCTGAAAAATTATTTATTTTCGAATTAATTTTATTAAAAATATGAATTTTTGTTCGGATGATTGTTTGTATGATTTGATGCTTGCATGTTGTAGAGCTTGTTTTCCTGATGATTTTCATATGTCATACGTCTGATTTGGAGTTCAATAACATGCTCAAAACTGGGTTTAATTCTCGAATTTTAAAATTAGGGTTTATAACCCGTATGAATGTTTTCAATTGAAATTTGGGGCTTTTTGATTTAGGGGTTATTAGCTGTTGATTTATAGTGGATTATGTTCCTTATGAAATTTGCAATCGATTGGTATACAGCTCGTTAACAGAGGATGCTTGAATTGTAGGGAGTTGTCTTTTTAAGTTTTCGATGTTTCGCCGGAAACCGACTATGTTCTTGGCCAATTTCCGGCCAGGACAGGATGATTGATGTGTTTTGATTGCATAAATAAGTTCCTGGTAATGTGTAGATTAATTCTGGACAGTTTGGTGGCCTGAGGTGGCCGGAATCGTGTTCTCCGGCCACACTCCGGCGAGTCGACGGCGGGGGTTTGCAAAATTGCAAACAGGCCCCTGGACTTTTGGGGAAGAAACAGTTTAGTCCCCCAGGTTTCCAGAGTTTGCATATTTTGGATTCCCGTTTATAAATTATTTAAAAATCATATTGCCTATTTATTTTAATTATAAAAATTCGGATTTAATTTCTGAAAATTCCAAAAATTATTATTTTAATTCCAAAAATTATATTTAATTCAAAAATAAATCTGAATTAATTAGTTAACTAATTTCAGTTAATCTTTAATTGATTAATTAGTCAATTAATTCGAAAATTAATTGATTAATTGATTTAATTAATTATTAATTAATTTTAATTAATTATTTAATTAGATTTAATTATTTAAAAATGATTTAAAAATTCCGAAAAATAGTTTCGAGCCTTAAAATATTATTTTAAATCATTTTCAAGGCTCGATAATTATTATGAAATTGTTTTGAAGCCAGAATTGGCCAACCGAACCCTGTTTACTACTTCGAAATGGATTCAACGATCTGTTTTAATTCCGAAAAATATTTTAAAAGTCATTTTAAATATCCGAAAGCCTATTTATGACCCGACACTTCTTTATAAATGATATACCATTGATTATGTGACGTGTTATGTGTTATATGTGACTTGTTGGTTAACTGTCGGTCTATATATTCGATGTTTACTTGTTTATTGCGTAACTTTCAATCTGTTAATCGGATTTGGGTAAAACGAAGGGTAGATAGAAGTATGTGTTGAATCGAATCGTATGAGTTGAATATTGATAGATGCTTATGATATGTGAGCAGAAGAGGCAAGGCGTAGGAAAGGGAAACAGATAGTCAAGGAGTAAGACAGTGGTGATTGAGAGCAAGTGCAGTGTAGTAAGCTAGTACCAGGCAAGTGTTCTGAACTTTCTCGAGATATTATAATGATTGATAGTCCTGTTTTATATTGCAAGTGCTTTGAAGCACTGAAGCCTAAACCCTGATTCCAGTTATTGATATTGAGCTGTAAACCTGATTCTTTCTAAACCATTGATTGTTGTATCCCCTAATGCGAACCTCAAATATACGATACTACTCCACAAATACATACAAACTAATTATCAAACACTGAACCAGATTGCTTACACACTCAAACCATTGTATCTTATGCTTTGAAAGACCAAATCCTTGAAACCCTGAAATACTGATCCTTTTGTTATTCAATTCTTTCACTACCTAGCATCCAAGCTTTAGAAATGCCATATTGATCTTTATATAGATTGAAACCATTTTCATTATTGAACGTCCAATGTTGTTAATGATCCCGTTTATTGTTTATTACTTCTTATTCTGTTATTATGGTAGAATTGGATTGTTTTTATAAAATTATGGACCAGATTCGTGGTCAGACCATGTAATGGTCAAGTTAGGCCAATGTGTGCCTTGGATCCAGTAGTTTGAACAGTGCTGTGTGCTTTGCTTGGGGTTAGTGCGTGACTGATCAGTAGCCTAACCTTGGTTTTTAAAATGAAAATATAATATCCAATTCTAAATCATAATCCATTGTTCACTTGATATCATAACCATATTTACCTGATGATCATTATTCTCAGTTTTGTCATTGTGACTTGCTGAGCTAGTTAGCTCATTTGTGCGATGTTGTTTATGTTCTTTTCCAGTTAAGAAGGAACCGGTTGGTACCGAGGATCCCCAGTCCAGCGCGAGAGCTAGGGGTTCAGGTTGATCGAGTTGAGCTAGTAGGCTTCTTTTGGAATAATTTAAGTTTGTAAAAGCATGTAATAATGTTTAATATTCAGTTCGGAGTTTGGATAGTTGGGATTTGAATGGTTTGTAATATAAGTAAGTGTGGTTGGCTTGTGTGCATACTTTAACCTGTTGCGGTCCGTGGTAATTGGTAAGTAGGGTTACTGCACATCATTATTATTATCTTTATCATTGTTATCAGCAGGTTGTTAATAAGGTATGTATGTGTGGACCCCAAACTTCTGACCCGGGTTTGGAGGGCGCCACAGGTTGGTATCAGAGCTACAGGTTATAAGTCACTGACACAAGCCTAGGATTGACGGGAATGGGTAGAGGGTTAGGATTAGAAGTAAGGAATAGAAAGATAGAACGTTGAGAGGTTGAGTGCTTCGGTATAACAGGTATTAGTGTGATTCGCGTCGTGGTTCGAGATTCTTATATTGCGATATGATTTCAGATAGCAGCGATGGCCGACTCTTTTATCCCCGTATCAGCTGATCACTCAGAGCCTTCAGTTGGAGTACCGTCTTCGGATCCACGTCCTGTTGTTCCACCAGTGTTGGCTATACTACCTCCACCTGTGTTGCAGCCCGTACCATTGCAGGCTATTCCACCTCCAGGCATGAGGCCACCTATCAGAGGACCCCCACCAGCTGATTCAGATTCCACTGGGCATTCAGTTTCGAGTGCCCCATTTCAGTCTACATTGCCCCCAGTTCCTTACTACCGGTATGATGCTCTTCTATTGGAGCGTGATTCCTTGTTGGCCCAGATTAGAGAGCTACAACATATCATTAGGACTACTGATGTTGATCGTGGTGTGAGGGAGCTTCGAGAGGAGATTCATGTGACACGGAGGGTTCTTGAGGCTAGGCCACATGGAGCTACACTACCTGGTAGAGGCCCTGATGCACTGATGGGCTGGGCTACTGAGGTGATGGAGGACTTTTAGAGGCTGGCAGGACCAGAGTTTCCTTGGAGTTAAGTCAGAGATCCAGAGATAGAGATGCTGAGTAGTGTTGTTATGTTCGTGTAGTATGTACAGTAGTGTGTAGTGTGTATCAGTAGACTTTTGGGTTGTATTTACAGACTAGCTATGCTGACTAGTGAGTAGGTTGTTGTACCCTTTTGCTTTTACTTCCGAAGCGTCTTTACGCTTGTACTACCCAAAACTTTTGATCAATATATATTAGTACCTTTTCCTTTCCAGTATTGTCATTCATTTTACTGCACCTGTTTTACTTTACCTTATTTATTGCACCAGTTATACCCCTGTGATACCATATACCCTGTTTTTCATAACTATTTATATTCTGTAAAGAAGCTTGCAATTTACTTAGTTACAACTGTTTTCAAAAAGAGATATTTCTGTTTTACAAAACTTTTCTTTTATGCAAAGAATTTGATTTAAAAGCTAAATAAGTTGTTTGATTCTTTACAGAAAATGCCTCCCAGAAGAAATACCCGCACCAACACCCAGAATGAAGAAACCAACAACAACAATAATAACAACCAAGATGATGCAAACCAGAATGCAAACCCAGGACCTATAGACCCAGTAATAGCCCAGATTCTTCAAATCTTAGCCCAACAAACAGTTCACCTGGCACAACAACAACAAAGACAGACCAATCCCCAGGTAACTTTCAAAACTTTTCAGGTAGTAAACCCACCAGAATTCAAGGGTTCCTTAGAACTAATTGAAGCAAATGTTTGGTTAACGGAGATAGAGAAGGCATTTGCCTTAGTAAAAGTCAAGGAAGAACAGAAGGTTGAGTTTGCAAGTTACTATTTAAAGAATGAGGCCACCTATTGGTGGGAGATGGTGAAGACGTTGGAAGGAACAGAGGTTATTACTTGGGAGAGGTTTAAGGAGTTGTTTTTAGAAAAGTATTTTCCTCAGTTTGTCCAAGACCAGATGGAGCTGAAGTTTTTAGAACTAAAGCAAGGAAACATGTCGGTGACAGATTATGAGAGCAAGTTTGAGGAATTTTCAAGGTATGTGCCATCGTATGTGGATACTGACAGGAAGAAGGCTAAAAGATTCCAGCAAGGTTTGAAACCATTGATTAGAGGGAAGGTAGCCATTTTTGAATTGGATACCTATGCAGGAGTTGTACAGAAGGCTATGATCGCAGAGACAGAGAGTGAGATGTCACAGAAAGAGAAAGAAAGCAAGAAAAGGAAATTTGAAGGGAATGAAGGTCAGTCACAACCAGGGAAGTTTCCAAATTTTAAGAAGGGCAAGTTTCAGCCAGGGAGGAATTTTAATTTCAAGAGATAAAGTGCAAGCGACGGAAGCCAGGGTAACCGTCCAGTTAATGCGAATCACCTAAATCAGTTGAGACTAACTTTTCCAGATTGTCAAGTATGTGGGAAGAAGTATGGGGGAGTTTGTAATAAGTTGAATGTAGTTTGTTTCAAGTGTAATCAGAAAGGGCACTATTCAAGGGAGTGCCGAAATCAGCCAGCAAGAGAGCCAACAAATAAGGATCAGCCTATCCGGAATCCAACAGTGAAGGTTCCAGCCATTGGATTTACGTACTTTAAATGTGGAAAACCGGGACATATAGCCAGGGATTGCAAGACACCAGCCCTAGTCAGTAACGCATTGAGGATTATGGGGTCTACCCCAGCAGTGAATAAGACTCCAAGGGCTAGAGTTTTTGACATGTCTGTGAAGGATGCTATCCAGGATACGGATGTCGTGGTAGGTACGCTTAATGTGAATTCTTTATGTGCCAAAGTGTTAATAGATTCGGGAGCAACTCGATCGTTTGTTTCACAAGATTTTGTTAGTAAGTTAAATTGTCCAGTTGAGTATTTAAATGAAATAATGACTGTGGAATTGGAAAATCAAGAACAAGTATTTGTTAATCAAGTTTATGGGAATTGTGAGATTGAGATTTCTGGTAGTAGGTTTTATGTAGATTTAATACCATTTAAGTTAGGAGAATTTGACGTTATCTTAGGAATGGATTGGTTATCTAAGCACGATGCCCAGATAGATTGTCGAAATAAGAAGGTAATGGTGAAAACGCCAGATGAAAGAATAGTAACGTTCAAGGGCCAGAAATAAGTAAAGAAGTTCTTAACGATGATTCAAGCCAAGAAGTTACTACGACAAGGATGCGAGCATTTCGTGGCATATGTGATTGATAGGAGTCAGGAGCCAGCGAAACTTGAAGATATTCCAGTAGTGAATGAATTTACAGACGTGTTTCCCGACGAGTTACCAGGACTTTCACCAGATAGAGAAATTGAGTTTGCAATCGACTTAGCACCTGGAACAGAACCGGTATCCAAGGCCCTGTATAGAATGGTGCCCGTTGAGATGAAAAAGCTAGCGAAGCAATTGCAAGAGCTGTTAGAGAAAGGAGTAATCAGACCCAGTGTGTCCCCGTGGGGTGCACCGGTATTATTTGTCAAGAAGAAAGATGGAAGCATGAGACTCTGTATCGACTATAGGGAGCTCAACAAGCTTACAATCAAGAACAAGTATCCGTTACCCAGAATTGACGATCTATTTGACCAATTGAAGGGAGCCAAGTTTTTTTCCAAAATTGATTTAAGATTGGGATATCATCAACTGAAAATTAAGCCAGAAGATATACCGAAGACAGCTTTTAAACAAGGTATGGACATTACGAATTTTTAGTGATGTCTTTTGGATTGACCAATTCCCCGGCAGCGTTTATGGACCTGATGAATAGAATTTTCAAGGAATACTTGGACAAGTTCGTTATTGTGTTTATAGATGATATTTTGATTTATTCAAAGGCGGAAGGGGATCATGTGGAACATTTGAGAACAGCTTTGGAGATTTTAAGGAAAAAGAAGTTAAATGCTAAATTCTCGAATTGTGAGTTTTGGCTACAGGAAGTTCAGTTCTTAGGACACATAGTCAGTAACGAAGGGATCAAAGTGGACCCTGCAAAAATTGAGGCAATTACAAATTGGGAAAGACCGAGAACACCCACCGAGGTAAGAAGTTTCTTGGGATTAGCGGGATATTATCGTCGATTCGTTCAAAAAATTTCAAGGATTACAATACCATTGACAAAGCTTACACGGAAGAATGAAAAGTTTATATGGAACGACAAGTGTGAAGAAAGTTTTCAGAAATTGAAGCAATGATTAATCACAACACCTGTTTTGTCACTTCCAGACGATCAAGGGAATTTTGTAATTTATAGCGATGCTTCTCATAAAGGACTAGAATGCGTTCTAATGCAGCACGAGAAGGTGATTACGTATGCGTCAAGGAAATTGAAACCACATGAACAGAAATATCCTACTCATGATTTGGAGCTAGCAGCCATAGTTTTTGCTTTGAAAATTTGGAGACATTATCTGTATGGAGAAAAGTGCGAGATTTATACGGATCACAAAAGCTTAAAGTACATATTCACACAGAAAAAACTTAATATGAGGCAAAGGAGATGCTTAGAATTGATCAAGGATTATGACTGCTCAATTAATTATCATCCCGGTAAAGCGAACGTTGTAGCAGACGCGTTGAGTCGGAAGGAAAAGTTAAATGTGTTATCAGTACCTGAAGAGATATATAAGGAATTTTAGAAACTTGAATTGGAAATTAAAGTTTGCAGGCCTAATGAAGCAAAAGTGTACAGTATGACTTTTCAGCCGGAGTTGCTAGAGAAAATAAAGAAATGTCAGGAAGATGTAATGGATCAAGATGTAAATCGTTTGGTAGGTGAGGAATTGTGCACGCAGAAGGATGATCAAGGTATTCTTAGGTTTTTTTCAAGAATTTGGATTCCACCGGTGACGGAGCTGAAGAATGAAATTTTACAGGAAGCACATAATTCAAGGTATTCAATCCATCCAGGAAGTACCAAAATGTACAGAGATTTAAAGGAAAATTATTGGTGGACAGATATGAAGAGGGAAATTGTGAAATAGGTTAGCAGATGTTATACATGTCAGAGAGTTAATGCCGAACATCAAAGACCAAGTGGATTGCTACAGCCATTGGAGATTCTAGAGTGGAAATGGGAACATATTGCCCTGGATTTCATAGTTGGATTACCAAGGACAAGGGCTAATCATGATGCCATTTGGGTTATAGTGGATAGACTTACCAAGTCAGCTCATTTTCTGCCTATAAATGAAAGATTTTCACTCGATAAGTTGGTCCATATGTACCTGAAGGAAATTGTAGTTCATCATGGAGTTCCTGTGTCTATCGTATCTGATCGAGATCCAAGATTTAATTCAAGATTTTGGAAGAATTTTCAAGAATGTTTGGGAACAAGACTGAATATGAGTACAGCCTACCACCCACAGACGGACGGCCAAAGTGAAAGAACGATCCAGACGATTGAGGACATGTTACGTGTTTGTGCTATTGATTTCAAAGGAAGTTGGGACGAGCATTTACCTCTGGTAGAATTTGCTTCTAACAACAGTTATCATGCCAGTATTGGGATGCCACCCTATGAAGCCCTTTATGGACGCAAATGCATATCGCCAGTGTATTGGGACGAAGTAGGAGAACGCAAAATACTTAGACCTGAACTAGTACAGCAGACAAAAGAAGTGGTTGAAATTATCCAAAAGAGATTGATAGCCGCACATGACCGTCAAAGGAAATATACAGACCAGTTAAGGAAAGACATGGAATTCGAAGAAGGAAGCTTGGTATTACTGAAAGTATCACCGTGGAAGGGACTAACGAGGTTTGGAAAGAAAGGAAAGCTGAGCCCAAGATATGTCGGACCTTTTGAGATTCTAAAGCGCATTGGCAAAGTAGCTTACGAATTGGCGTTACCTCCGCACATGGAGCACATTCACAATGTTTTTCACGTATCGATACTTAAAAAGTATAATCCAGACTCCAGGCATGTAATAGAATATGAGCCAATAGAGCTTCAGGCAGATTTGTCATATGTAGAGAGTCCGATAGAGATTCTAGAGGAAAGAGAGAAGGTATTGAGGAATAAAGTGGTAAAGCTAGTAAGAGTGTTATGGAGAAACCCAAAGGTTGAAGAGTCAACCTGGGAGTTAGAAAGTGATATTAGAGAAAAGTACCCTCATTTGTTTTCTTAGGAGATTCTGAGGACATAATCCTTTTAAGGGGGGAAGGATGTAATATCCGGGATATATCGTGTAATTATTTTTGCTAATAAATAATTAATATATGTGTTCAGTACCTATTCTGTGAATTATTTGTTAAGTGTTTGGATGTTTAAAAATATTATTAACTGAGTATTTTAATTTTTATATGTCCAAAATAAAATATAGATAATTGTCATATCTTCCGAATTATTTTTATGTTGATTTATGAATTTATAAGAATCATATGAAATTTATAAAATCTTTTCCCGGGTATTTAAAATCTATTTTATAAAAACGGGAACCAACCGACGTCCTCCGTTGTTACGTTTCTTGGAACCCGAAACTCTTCCGAGAACTCCTTCCTAACCTAATTGTAATATTCCGAGCATATTCCATGTTTCGACTTTTTCGATCCGGCATAGGGTTTGTCCTGCGCGGGTCCCGGCACAGTATTTTCGATACAATATTCGTTTTGGTAAATCAATAAAACTCGTATTTTCGATAAACGGGAGCTTTTTATTAAACTATCCCAATTATCACCTCGTAGTATGTGTAACCAGGCGCTGAGACCAAGACCGCAGTACAAATTGTACTGATTTGGATAATTGTCCCGAAAACCTATACCGTTTGGATCAGTTTTTATAAATAAACTTACCGTTTTATATCCGGAATGATCCAACGGGATACTAATTTTCCGTAATTATAAATAGCCTTTACCGTATTTTATTTCGTATCAAAAATCATTTGCAGTCAGTAATTATATAAATTTCCAGAGAAAATTCATATATTCATAAACCTTTCTGAGAATCAAACCAACAATCAGAGGTGTTACCGGAGTCCGTTTGAAAAGCTCGAGTACTCAAAATGAAGGTCTTGATGTGTTCTATCAAATTCTGTGTTCCAAATCACTGCAGAAATCAAGGTTTATTTTCTGAAAAATTATTTATTTTTGAATTAATTTTATATAAAAATATGAATTTTTGTTCGGATGATTGTTTGTATGATTTGATGCTTGCATGTTGTAGAGCTTGTTTTCCTGATGATTTTCATATGTCATACGTCTGATTTGGAGTTCAATAACATGCTCAAAAGTGGGTTTAATTCTCGAATTTTAAAATTAGGGTTTATAACCCGTATGAATGTTTTCAATTGAAATTTGGGGCTTTTTGATTTAGGGGTTATTAACTATTGATTTATAGTGGATTATGTTCCTTATGAAATTTGCAATCGATTAGTATATAGCTCGTTAACAGAGGATGCTTGAATCGTAGGGAGTTGTCTTTTTAAGTTTTCGATGTTTCGCCGGAAACCGGCGATGTTCTTGGCCAATTTCCGGCCAAGACAGGGATGATTGATGTGTTTTGATTGGATAAATAAGTTCCTGGTAATGTGTAGATTAATTTTGGACAGTTTGGTGGCCTGAGGTGGTCGGAATCGTGTTCTCCGGCCACACTCCGGCGAGTCGACGGCGGGGGTTTGCAAAATTGCAAATAAGCCCCTGGACTTTTGGGGAAGAAACAGTTTAGTCCTCCAGGTTTCCAGAGTTTGCATATTTTGGATTCCTGTTTATAAATTATTTAAAAATCATATTGCCTATTTATTTTAATTATAAAAATTCGATTTTAATTTCTGAAAATTCCAAAAATTATTATTTTAATTCCAAAAATTATATTTAATTCAAAAATAAATCTGAATTAATTATTTAATTAATTTCAGTTAATCTTTAATTGATTAATTAGTCAATTAATTCAAAAATTAATTGATTAATTGATTTAATTAATTATTAATTGATTTTAATTAATTATTTAATTAGATTTAATTATTTAAAAATTCCGAAAAATACTTTCGAGCCTTAAAATATTATTTTAAATCATTTTCAAGGCTCGATAATTATTATGAAATTGTTTTGAGGCCAGAATTGGCCAACCGAACCCTGTTTACTACTTCGAAATGGATTCAACGATCTGTTTTAATTCCGAAAAATGTTTTAAAAATCATTTTAAATATCCGAAAGCCTATTTATGACCCGAGACTTCTTTATAAATGATATTCCATTGATTATGTGACGTGTTATGTGTTATATGTGACTTGTTGGTTAACTGTCGGTCTATATATTCGATGTTTACATATTTATTGCGTAACTTTCAATCCGTTAATCGGATTTGGGTAAAACGAAGGGTAGATAGAAGTATGTGTTGAATCGAATCGTATGAGTTGAATATTGATAGATGCTTATGATATGTGAGCAGAAGAGGCAAGGCGTAGGAAAGGGAAACAGATAGTCAAGGAGTAAGATAGTGGTGATTGAGAGCAAGTGCAGTGTAGTAAGCTAGTACCAGGCAAGTGTTCTGAACTTTCTCGAGATATTATAGTGATTGATAGTCCTATTTTATATTGCAAGTGCTTTGAAGCACTGAAGCCTAAACCCTGATTCCAGTTATTGATATTGAGCTGTAAACCTGATTCTTTCTAAACCATTGATTGTTGTATCCCCAAATGCGAACCTCAAATATACGATACTACTCTACAAATACATACAAACTAATTATCAAACACTGAACCAGATTGCTTACACACTCAAACCATGGTATCTTATACTTTGAAAGACCAAATCCTTGAAACCCGGAAACACTGATCCTTTTGTTATCCAATTCTTTCACTACCTAGTAGCCAAGCATTGGAAATGCCATATTGATCTTTATGTAGATTGAAACCATTTTCATTATTGAACGTCCAATGTTGTTAATGATCCTGTTTATTGTTTGTTACTGCTTATTCTGTTATTATGGTAGAATTGGATTATTTTTATAAAATTATGGACCAGATTCGTGGTCAGACCATGTAATGGTCAAGTTAGGCCAATGTGTGCTTGGATCCAGTAGTTAGGCAGGCTGACATCCAACTTATTCATGTAAAAGTTCACAACAAACTGCGAGAACGAACTCGGAAGCGATTGCAAGACCAAGTCTTGGCTCAGTTCCCCATCCATGGCAAAACCAAGTTGTCCAAGACGTTCAATCAAATTGATCATCTTAAGTACATGGTTATTCACAGATGATCCCTCAGACATCCTACAATCGAACAACTCATTCGATATCTCATATCGAGCTGTCCTCCCCGCCACATCATACAACTCTTGTAGATGCATGAGGATAGTGTGAGCATCCATATGCTCATGTTGCTTCTGTAGCTCAATGTTCATGGAAGCTAGCATGATGCATTGAGCAACATTTACATCATCTATCCACTTATGATACACAACATGTTCATCATTATGTGCATCACTAGCAGGTTCAGTAGGCTTAGGTGAGTCAATCACGTATTTCAGCTTCTCAATCCTGAGAACAATTCTCAAGTTTCGAAGCCAGTCAGCATAATTAGGACCAGTCAATTTGTGAGCATCCAGTATGCTCCTGAGTGATAGTGCAGAAGAAATAATGTATATTGTAAATCTGTAAATGATAAACACATAACAACACTTAGCAAATATTCAATTTCATTTTAAAACACTATATGAATCGGGTCTTTATTCATAAGTGGCTCCCACTAGTTTATCTAATTTATTCAACCCCCTACGTGAAAAATTAAGCATTCATAATGCTAGTGGGAATAGGGATCCTACATTCCATTACACAACCCCGGCTGTGGAACGAAACGCCATGTAATGTTCAATAGGCAGACAACTCTTGTCAATTACATATAATGTTATTCCCTAATCAAACTTTAGCCTCTAGAATAATTGAGTCATGGTTGTGGCACGACAAACTCAATATTCTAAGTCAAGTCTAACCCAACATTCCGTACAATTGAATCAGTCCCCAAAGGCCCACGGCTGTGGCACGTAACGACCTTTAGATTCTTATTCAATGTACACATCTCTATGTAATAGACAAGTATTTCTTATTTCGAAATCAAAGCCCTCGGCTGTGGCACGAAACGACAATGATTCAAAAATAAGAACTACTTTTCTATCATGTTGGAAGGCTATGACCGACACAAGCCCGTTGTGTCATTGGCCAATTACTACTTGATATTATTTAATTTTAGAGGGACTATATTACGTTATAATCATAATCATATTATAAAGAGATTCTTTCTTTTAAATTAAATATTTCAAATCAATAATCAATAATCAGATGATTCCCAGATCGGGTGGAGCATTGTCAAGAGGCGTCACTTAATAACCCTTTCTTACAGATAGAAATCTGTTGTTGACAGAATCATCCTTTCTCACATATCGAAAATTCATATTCAATTACGTGTTTCATAAACACAAGAATCTCATGATTGTATTCATAATATTATTATTAAGGTTATGAAACAATTTCACTATACTAGGTTGTCTAACAAACGCCTTATGTTCATTTAAGTTCACCTAAATCTATCATCGCATGATAAACTAAGCATATATCACATATATAAACATGAATAAACATCAAGGTAGGCATGTTATATCATCTAGCACATTAGTCTAAGCATTATACATCTCTATGTATCACATGAAGCATTTAAAAGCAGTTAAAACAGTTAAAAACAGCTTTAAAACACTTCCAGAAATATAAACAGTTCAAAACTTTTATATAAACTAAAATTGATCACTCCATTAGATCCGTCTTGGAAAAACGAATCCAACGGTATATTGCACGCCCAAAACGGAGTTACGAAACTCCCAGAAAATCAAATTTAATGTGGACAGTCGGGCTGTAACGCATTACAGGAACGCGTTACAAGCCCTGTAACGCATTCCGGTGATGCGTTACAACCCTTTTAAGCCATTAAAAGGTGTAACGCATTCCGTGAATGCGCCACAGGGTGTAACGCATTCCCGGAATGCGCGACACCCCTTTTTTTTCTTTTTTTTCCGCAGCAGCCGCCGACAGCTTCTCTCGAACGCCGTGCATGTCAGACCTGACTGTTCTTTGCTTCCGTGCAGTCACAGACAGCATGCAGACAAGCAAGAGATGTACATATATATACTTACAAATAATATATATATATGATTTATTTAATTATGAATTTAATTGTAAGAACTTCAAAAATTCATAATAAAAAATCTATACATCATAAAATTATGAAAAAAATACCCAGACGATCTACAACACTTGTAGAACCCAGATCAACATTCACAATTATTCTGAGAAACGATTTCTCATCAAAAAAAATTAATCCATGATATAACTTGTAAAAATCATAATTAATTCATACAAGCACATAAAATTCTGAAATTTTTACCACAGATATATATGCATACAACCTATGCTCTGATACCATTGTTGGATTTTTAATCGCAGCGGGGCATGGAAAAACACTTTTACACATATAAAATCCAAATAAAAGCATATAAATCATGGTAAAAACATAGGGATCGAATCTAACCTTTAAAATAATTCGGAGACAACGATCAGAGATCCTTAGCAGTTGCTCCTCAAGTGTGAAGCACTCCACCGGTATCCACCAAGAAAACGATGTTAAGGAGGAGGAAGGAGGTGGAGAGAATTGGGTTTTCCAACCTTTTTGGGTTTTTGGGGTTTAAATGAAAATAGGGTCTATAATAGTATATTTATAGGCAAAATTTTCAGCTGAAATTTTCCCATAAATAATATTATTATTATCCCATTTATTATTCTCATTAATAATTAAAACACCTTTTAATTATTAATCCTTTTTCTAAACACTTTAGAAATAATTCTCTCTCTTGATTTAATTTCCAAAAATTAAATCCTTTAATTAATAATATTAAGAACTTTTCTTAATTAATTTATAATTAATTAAATCTCATTTAATCAATTATTAAATTTGCCAATTAATTATTTATTTCACAAATAAATAATTATTAGCCATTATTAATTAATTCCTCCACCATAAAATCATTCTCTTTTTATGGTGTGACCCTGTAGGTTCAATATTAAGCCGGTAGTAGAAATAAATAATAATAAAACTATTTTATCATTATTTATATAAATTCTCTAATTTATTAAATATGATTAATTAATTAATCACATTTATTCTACATCGTGAGGGATACTTCTCAGCATATCGCGACTATCCGGATAATATGAATTCACTGCTTAGAATACCAAGAACCTATTCAGTGAATAGTTACCGTACAATAAACTCCTTCTACCCTACAATGTCCTGATTAAATATAAGGCATGGATCTCGTGTCAAGACTATCTAATTCAATCACTTGCTTACCATTTACTATGCGTAGTTCTATACAAATTAGAAACTCCTTTCTAATTTCATTTACTCTGGCCAGAGATTCCTGAACTAGCATAAGTGGATCAGCCTTGAACATTCGCTTTCTTCACTGGAAGGGGTATATCCTTTATTGATCATACACTATCTTCGTGTACAAATTCCTATACCCAGTAGAGCCCTAATAATTGTCCCTGGAGACTAAGAACTAAACCAAAGCATAGTTCAGTGTACACAAGATGACTATGATGACCTCAAGTCTAAGGATACTTGTACAACTATCACTATGTGAACAACTGCTGACACGTGAGTGAACTCCATCAGTTGTTCAGTTGTGCGAGTCATGTTCAGTGAACTTATTCCATAATAAGCACCTACATACTAGCTATAGTGTCACCACACAAATGTCTATGAGAACAGACATCCTTCATAATGAAGCAAGCATAGTATGTACCGATCTCTGCGGATTATTAATTACCAGTTAGTAATCCTACGACCAGGAACTATTTAAGTTTAGAGTTATCATCTTTTAGGTCTCACTATTATGATCTCATCATAATCCATAAAAAGCTTTACTCTAAACTATGGTATATCTTATTTAAATACTTAAATGGATAAAGCCCGTTATAAAAAACAAAACAAGTCTTTTATTAATATCAATGAAATCAAAACAGATTACACAGGAAGTTATTCCTAAATCCTAATACATGATTGGACTTAGGACATATTCCTTTCAATCTCCCACTTGTACTAAAGCCAATCACTCTGGTATCTAATACCCATCTTGTCTTTATGACGATCAAAGTGACTTTCATAAAGTAGCTTTGTGAGTGGGTCTGCTATGTTGTTATGTGTGTCAACTCTAATTCAATACAATACAAGAAATATTACCGCGCTCCCACTAACCCTTTTGTAGACGCATGGTTCATCTTCGTTTTTGATAAAATCAAACTCTTTGATTGTCTCATCAAAATGAATGTTCCATCTTTCGAGAAGCTTGCTTTAAACCACATATGGTTCGCAGCAGCTTACACACTAGGTTTTGATTTCTCTTGGAAAGAAAACCATCTGGCTATTTGCCAGATCTCATAGTCGTAGTAAGCAGCAATCGCAAGCAAAATCCGAACTGATTATAACAGGGCTACAGGTAAAAGGTTTCATCAAAGTCAATCCATTTCCTTTGTTTGAATCCTTTTTCCACAAGCTTGGCCTTATAGGTCTCCACCTGGCCATCTGCTATAATCTATCTTTTGTATACCGTATACATAGATTCCATTCTGGATTTCATGGTACTATGCCATTTTTCTGAGTCAACACTACTCATAGCCTCATTATAGGTTACAGGGTCATCATCATCAATGATCGACAACTCATTGTCATTCTCAATGACAAGGCCATAATACCTCTCAGATTGGCGAGACACTCTCCCTGATCTACGAATGGGCTGTTCCACAAAAGGTTGTTCAGTCAGAACAGGTGTTTCCACTCGATCTGTAGTAGTTTGTGCTTCTTGAACTTCATCAAGTTCAATTTTGCTCCCACTGTTTCCTTCAAGGATAAACTCCTTTTCCAAGAAGGTAGCATGTCTGGAGACAAACACCCGATGATCGGTGCAAAAGTAATACCCTAAAGTCTCTTTAGGATATCCCACAAAACTACATTTTACGGATCGATATTCCAGCTTATCTGGGTCAACTTTCTTGACATAAGCTGGACATCCCCAAATCTTAATGTGTTTAAGACTCGGTTTCCTTTCTTTCCATATCTCATACGGAGTTTGAGGAACAAATTTGGAAGGCACCATATTCAGTAAATATGTTGAGGTTTCCAATGCATAACCCCATAAGAATATTGGAAGATTTGCATAGCTCATCATGGACCGAACTATGTCTAACAAAGTTCGATTTCTCCTTTCAGATACCAATCTGGAGGAGTCCACTGGGAGACTATACCATTTACTTTGAGATAATCTTGAAACACTCCATTAAAGTATTCACCACCTCGATCTGATCGAAGAGTTATAATACTATGTTTGGTTGTTTCTCCACTTTATACTTATATTCTTTGAACTTTTCAAAGGCTTCAGACTTGTGTTTCATCAAACACATATCCGAATCCAGATCTATCATCTATGAAAGTAATGAACTATGAAAATCCACCCATGGCTTGCGTAGACATTGGTCCACATACATCTGTGTGTACCATTCCTAGCAAATTTGTTGCCCTCTCTCCATGTCTACTAAATGGAGACTGCAGTGCCCCAATGAAGTGAGATTTTCATCATCCCTTTTCTTTTATTAGTTTGTTCAATCTGAAGTAAATTATGTCACATTTATATAGACCATTATTTAAAGTACCACGTCCATAAAGAATATTATCTCTAAGAATAGAACATTCATTATTCTCAATAATAAATGAAAATCCAGCCAAGTCTAACATGGGAATAATATTCCTCACAATCGAGGGAACAAAATAACAATTATTTAAAACAATAGTATTGCCCGTAGGCTTATGTAAATGAAATGATTCTACATCTTCAGCAACAACTCTTGCTCCATTTCCCATCAGTAGAATCACCTCATCTTCCTCAAGAGTCCTACTTCTCCTTGGTCCCTGCAACAAATTGCAGATTTGAGAACCACATGCGGTATCTAATACCCAAGTAGAAATTTAATTTAATGACATATTCACTTCTATCATGAACATACCTGAATCAGAAGCGGTAGTCTCACTACCCTTCTTATTCTTCAATTCTGCAAGGTAAACCTTGCAGTTCCTCTTCCAGTGCCCCACCTTGTTACAGTGAAAGCAAACAACTTTGCTCTTGGGGTCTTCAGCTTTTGGTGGAACCAGCGTTTTCTCACCTACTTTCTTCTTCTTGGAAGGGTTCCTCTTCCTTTTCTTAGGATTGGAACCTTCACCAATTAGAAGAACAGAACTCTTCTTAGGGGGAAAATTCGATTCCGCAGTCTTCAACATGTTGTGGAGTTCAGGCAGGCTGACATCCAACTTATTCATGTGAAAGTTCACAACAAACTGCGAGAACGAACTCGGAAGCGATTGCAAGACCAAGTCTTGGCTCAGCTCCCCATCCATGGCAAAACCAAGTTGTCCAAGACGTTCAATCAAATTGATCATCTTAAGTACATGGTCATTCACAGATGATCCCTCAGACATCCTACAACCGAACAACTCATTCGATATCTCATATCGAGCTGTCCTCCCCGCCACATCATACAACTCTTGTAGATGCATGAGGATAGTGTGAGCATCCATATGCTCATGTTGCTTCTGTAGCTCAATGTTCATGGAAGCTAGCATGATGCATTGAGCAACATTTGCATCATCTATCCACTTACGATATACAACATGTTCATCATTATGTGCATCACTAGCAGGTTCAGTAGGCTTAGGTGAGTCAATCACGTATTCCAGCTTCTCAATCCTGAGAACAAATCGAAGCCAGTCAGCATAATTAGGACCAGTCAATTTGTGAGCATCCAGTATGCTCCTGAGTGATAGTGCAGAAGACATAATGTATATTGTAAATCTGTAAATGATAAACACATAACAACACTTAGCAAATATTCGATTTCATTTTAAAACACTATATGAATCGGGTCTTTATTCATAAGTGGCTCCCACTAGTTTATCTAATTTATTCAACCCCCTACGTGAAAAATTAAGCATTCATAATGCTAGTGGGAATAGGGATCCTATATTCCATTACACAACCCCGGCTGTGGCACGAAACGCCATGTAATGTTCAATAGGCAGACAACTCTTGTCAATTACATCTAATGTTATTCCCTAATCAAACTTTAGCCTCTTGAATAATTGAGTCACGGCTGTGGCACGACAAACTCAATATTCTAAGTCAAGTCTAACCCAACATTCCGTACAATTGAATCAGTCCCCAAAGGCCCACGGCTGTGGCACGTAACGACCTTTAGATTCTTATTCAATGTACACCTCTCTATGTAATAGACAAGTATTTCTTATTTCGAAATCAAAGCCCTCGGCTGTGGCACGAAAGGACAATGATTCAAAAATAAGAACTACTTTTCTATCATGTTGGAAGGCTATGACCGACACAAGCCCGTTGTGTCATTGGCCAATTACTACTTGATATTATTTAATTTTAGAGGGATTATATTACGTTATAATCATAATCATATTATAAAGAGATTCTTCCTTTTAAATTAAATATTTCAAATCAATAATCAATAATCAGATGATTCCAAGATCGGGTGGAGCATTGTCAAGAGGCGTCACTTAATAACCCTTTCTTACAGATAGAAATCTGTTGTTAACAGAATCATCCTTTCTCACATATCGAAAATTCATATTCAATTACGTGTTTCATAAACACAAGAATCTCATGATTGTATTCATAATATTATTATTAAGGTTATGAAACAATTTCACTATACTAGGTTGTCTAACAAACGCCTTATGTTCATTTAAGTTCACCTAAATCTATCATCGCATGATAAACTAAGCATATATCACATATATAAACATGAATAAACATCAAGGTAGGCATGTTATATCATCTAGCACATTAGTCTAAGGATTATACATCTCTATGTATCACATGAAGCATTTAAAAGCAGTTAAAACAGTTAAAAACAGCTTTAAAACACTTCCAGAAATATAAACAGTTCAAAACTTTTTTATAAACTAAAATTGATCACTCCATTAGATCCGTCTCGGAAAAATGAATCCAATGGTATATTGCACGCCCAAAACGGAGTTACGAAACTCCCAGAAAATCAAATTTAATGTGGACAATCGGGCTGTAACGCATTACAGGAACGCGTTACAAGCCCTGTAACGCATTTCGGTGATGCGTTACAACCCTTTTAAGCCATTAAAAGGTGTAACGCATTCCGTGAATGCGCCACAGGGTGTAACGCATTCCCGGAATGCGCGACACCCCTTTTTTTTCTTTTTTTTTCGCAGCAGCCGATGACAGCTTCTCTCGAACGCCGTGCATGTCAGACCTGACTGTTCTTTGCTTCCGTGCAGTCACAGACAGCATGCAGACAAGCAAGAGATTTACATATATATACTTACAAATAATATATATATATGATTTATTTAATTACGAATTTAATTGTAAGAACTTCAAAAATTCATAATAAAAAATCTATACATCATAAAATTATAAAAAAAATACCCAGACGATCTACAACACTTGTAGAACCCAGGTCAACATTCAAAATTATTCTGAGAAACGATTTCTCATCAGAAAAAATTAATCCATGATATAACTTGTAAAAATCATAATTAATTCATACAAGCACATAAAATTCTGAAATTTTTACCACAAATCTATATGCATACAACCTATGCTCTGATACCATTGTTGGATTTTTAATCGCAGCGGGGCATGGAAAAACACTTTTACACATATAAAATCCAAATAAAAGCATATAAATCGTGGTAAAAACATAGGGATCGAATCTAACCTTTAAAATAATTCGGAGACAACGATCAGAGATCCTTAGCAGTTGCTCCTCAAGTGTGAAGCACTCCACCGGTATCCACCAAGAAAACGATGTTAAGGAGGAGGAAGGAGGTGGAGAGATTTGGGTTTTCCAAACTTTTTTGGTTTTTGGGGATCAAATGAAAATAGGGACTATAATAGTATATTTATAGGCAAAATTTTCAGCTGAAATTTTCCCATAAATAATATTATCATTATCCCATTTATTATTCTCATTAATAATTAAAACACCTTTTAATTATTAATCCTTTTTCTAAACACTTTAGAAATAATTCTCTCTCTTGATTTAATTTCCAAAAATTAAATCCTTTAATTAATAATATTAAGAACTTTTCTTAATTAATTTATAATTAATTAAATCTCATTTAATCAATTATTAAATTTGCCAATTAATTATTTATTTCATAAATAAATAATTATTAGCCATTATTAATTAATTCCTCCACCATAAAATCATTCTCTTTTTATGGTGTGACCCTGTAGGTTCAATATTAAGCCGGTAGTAGAAATAAATAATAATAAAACTATTTTATCATTATTTATATAAATTCTCTAATTTATTAAATATAATTAATTAATTAATCACATTTATTCTACATCGTGAGGGATACTTCTCAGCATATCGCGACTATCCGGATAATATGAATTCACTGCTTAGAATACCAAGAACCTATTCAGTGAATAGTTACCGTACAATAAACTCCTTCTACCCTACAATGTCCCGATTAAATACAAGGCATGGATCTCATGTCAAGCCTATCTAATTCAATCACTTGCTTACCATTTACTATGCGTAGTTCTATACAAATTAGAAACTCCTTTCTAATTTCATTTACTCTGGCCAGAGATTCCTGAACTAGCATAAGTGGATCAGCCTTGAACATTCGCTTTCTTCACTGGAAGGGGTAGATCCTTTATTGATCATACACTATCTTCGTGTACAAATTCCTATACCCAGTAGAGCCCTAATAATTGTCCCTGGAGACTAAGAACTAAACCAAAGCATAGTTCAGTGTACACAAGATGACTATGATGACCTCAAGTCTAAGGATACTTGTACAACTATCACTATGTGAACAACTGCTGACATGTGAGTGAACTCCATCAGTTGTTCAGCTGTACGAGTCATGTTCAGTGAACTTATTCTATAATAAGCACCTACATACTAGCTATAGTGTCACCACACAAATGTCTATGAGAACAGACATCCTTCATAATGAAGCAAGCATAGTATGTACCGATCTCTGCGGATTATTAATTACCAGTTAGTAATCCTACGGCCAGGAACTATTTAAGTTTAGAGTTATCATCTTTTAGGTCTCACTATTATGATCTCATCATAATCCATAAAAAGCTTTACTCTAAACTATGGTATATCTTATTTAAATACTTAAATGGATAAAGCCCGTTATAAAAAACAAAACAAGTCTTTTATTAATATCAATGAAATCAAAACAGATTACACAGGAAGTTATTCCTAAATCCTAATACATGATTGGACTTAGGACATATTCCTTTCAATCTCCCACTTGTACTAAAGCCAATCACTCTGGTATCTAATACCCATCTTGTCTTTATGACGATCAAAGTGACTTTCATAAAGTAGCTTTGTGAGTGGGTCTGCTATGTTGTTATGTGTGTCAACTCTAATTCAATACAATACAAGAAATATTACCGCGCTCCCACTAACCCTTTTGTAGACGCATGGTTCATCTTCGTTTTTGATAAAATCAAACTCTTTGATTGTCTCATCAAAATGAATGTTCCATCTTTCGAGAAGCTTGCTTTAAACCACATATGGTTCGCAGCAGCTTACACACTAGGTTTTGATTTCTCTTGGAAAGAAAACCATCTGGCTATTTGCCAGATCTCATAGTCGTAGTAAGCAGCAATCGCAAGCAAAATCCGAACTGATTATAACAGGGCTACAGGTAAAAGGTTTCATCAAAGTCAATCCATTTCCTTTGTTTGAATCCTTTTTCCACAAGCTTGGCCTTATAGGTCTCCACCTGGCCATCTGCTATAATCTATCTTTTGTATACCGTATACATAGATTCCATTCTGGATTTCATGGTACTATGCCATTTTTCTGAGTCAACACTACTCATAGCCTCATTATAGGTTACAGGGTCATCATCATCAATGATCGACAACTCATTGTCATTCTCAATGACAAGGCCATAATACCTCTCAGATTGGCGAGACACTCTCCCTGATCTACGAATGGGCTGTTCCACAAAAGGTTGTTCAGTCAGAACAGGTGTTTCCACTCGATCTGTAGTAGTTTGTGCTTCTTGAACTTCATCAAGTTCAATTTTGCTCCCACTGTTTCCTTCAAGGATAAACTCCTTTTCCAAGAAGGTAGCATGTCTGGAGACAAACACCCGATGATCGGTGCAAAAGTAATACCCTAAAGTCTCTTTAGGATATCCCACAAAACTACATTTTACGGATCGATATTCCAGCTTATCTGGGTCAACTTTCTTGACATAAGCTGGACATCCCCAAATCTTAATGTGTTTAAGACTCGGTTTCCTTTCTTTCCATATCTCATACGGAGTTTGAGGAACAAATTTGGAAGGCACCATATTCAGTAAATATGTTGAGGTTTCCAATGCATAACCCCATAAGAATATTGGAAGATTTGCATAGCTCATCATGGACCGAACTATGTCTAACAAAGTTCGA
Source organism: Apium graveolens (assembly GCF_009905375.1). Taxonomy (NCBI): domain Eukaryota; kingdom Viridiplantae; phylum Streptophyta; class Magnoliopsida; order Apiales; family Apiaceae; genus Apium; species Apium graveolens. The sequence continues at coordinate 250,290,862 of NC_133650.1, read as the reverse complement.
TTTCTCCTTTCAGATACCAATCTGGAGGAGTCCACTGGGAGACTATACCATTTACTTTGAGATAATCTTGAAACACTCCATTAAAGTATTCACCACCTCGATCTGATCGAAGAGTTATAATACTATGTTTGGTTGTTTCTCCACTTTATACTTATATTCTTTGAACTTTTCAAAGGCTTCAGACTTGTGTTTCATCAAACACATATCCGAATCCAGATCTATCATCTATGAAAGTAATGAACTATGAAAATCCACCCATGGCTTGCGTAGACATTGGTCCACATACATCTGTGTGTACCATTCCTAGCAAATTTGTTGCCCTCTCTCCATGTCTACTAAATGGAGACTGCAGTGCCCCAATGAAGTGAGATTTTCATCATCCCTTTTCTTTTATTAGTTTGTTCAATCTGAAGTAAATTATGTCACATTTATATAGACCATTATTTAAAGTACCACGTCCATAAAGAATATTATCTCTAAGAATAGAACATTCATTATTCTCAATAATAAATGAAAATCCAGCCAAGTCTAACATGGGAATAATATTCCTCACAATCGAGGGAACAAAATAACAATTATTTAAAACAATAGTATTGCCCGTAGGCTTATGTAAATGAAATGATTCTACATCTTCAGCAACAACTCTTGCTCCATTTCCCATCAGTAGAATCACCTCATCTTCCTCAAGAGTCCTACTTCTCCTTGGTCCCTGCAACAAATTGCAGATTTGAGAACCACATGCGGTATCTAATACCCAAGTAGAAATTTAATTTAATGACATATTCACTTCTATCATGAACATACCTGAATCAGAAGCGGTAGTCTCACTACCCTTCTTATTCTTCAATTCTGCAAGGTAAACCTTGCAGTTCCTCTTCCAGTGCCCCACCTTGTTACAGTGAAAGCAAACAACTTTGCTCTTGGGGTCTTCAGCTTTTGGTGGAACCGGCGTTTTCTCACCTACTTTCTTCTTCTTGGAAGGGTTCCTCTTCCTTTTCTTAGGATTGGAACCTTCACCAATTAGAAGAACAGAACTCTTCTTAGGGGGAAAATTCGATTCCGCAGTCTTCAACATGTTGTGGAGTTCAGGCAGGCTGACATCCAACTTATTCATGTGAAAGTTCACAACAAACTGCGAGAACGAACTCGGAAGCGATTGCAAGACCAAGTCTTGGCTCAGCTCCCCATCCATGGCAAAACCAAGTTGTCCAAGACGTTCAATCAAATTGATCATATTAAGTACATGGTCATTCACAGATGATCCCTCAGACATCCTACAACCGAACAACTCATTCGATATCTCATATCGAGCTGTCCTCCCCGCCACATCATACAACTCTTGTAGATGCATGAGGATAGTGTGAGCATCCATATGCTCATGTTGCTTCTGTAGCTCAATGTTCATGGAAGCTAGCATGATGCATTGAGCAACATTTGCATCATCTATCCACTTACGATATACAACATGTTCATCATTATGTGCATCACTAGCAGGTTCAGTAGGCTTAGGTGAGTCAATCACGTATTCCAGCTTCTCAATCCTGAGAACAAATCGAAGCCAGTCAGCATAATTAGGACCAGTCAATTTGTGAGCATCCAGTATGCTCCTGAGTGATAGTGCAGAAGACATAATGTATATTGTAAATCTGTAAATGATAAACACATAACAACACTTAGCAAATATTCGATTTCATTTTAAAACACTATATGAATCGGGTCTTTATTCATAAGTGGCTCCCACTAGTTTATCTAATTTATTCAACCCCCTACGTGAAAAATTAAGCATTCATAATGCTAGTGGGAATAGGGATCCTATATTCCATTACACAACCCCGGCTGTGGCACGAAACGCCATGTAATGTTCAATAGGCAGACAACTCTTGTCAATTACATCTAATGTTATTCCCTAATCAAACTTTAGCCTCTTGAATAATTGAGTCACGGCTGTGGCACGACAAACTCAATATTCTAAGTCAAGTCTAACCCAACATTCCGTACAATTGAATCAGTCCCCAAAGGCCCACGGCTGTGGCACGTAACGACCTTTAGATTCTTATTCAATGTACACATCTCTATGTAATAGACAAGTATTTCTTATTTCGAAATCAAAGCCCTCGGCTGTGGCACGAAATGACAATGATTCAAAAATAAGAACTACTTTTCTATCATGTTGGAAGGCTATGACCGACACAAGCCCGTTGTGTCATTGGCCAATTACTACTTGATATTATTTAATTTTAGAGGGATTATATTACGTTATAATCATAATCATATTATAAAGAGATTCTTCCTTTTAAATTAAATATTTCAAATCAATAATCAATAATCAGATGATTCCTAGATCGGGTGGAGCATTGTCAAGAGGCGTCACTTAATAACCCTTTCTTACAGAAGAAATCTGTTGTTAACAGAATCATCCTTTCTCACATATCGAAAATTCATATTCAATTACGTGTTTCATAAACACAAGAATCTCATGATTGTATTCATAATATTATTATTAAGGTTATGAAACAATTTCACTATACTAGGTTGTCTAACAAACGCCTTATGTTCATTTAAGTTCACCTAAATCTATCATCGCATGATAAACTAAGCATATATCACATATATAAACATGAATAAACATCAAGGTAGGCATGTTATATCATCTAGCACATTAGTCTAAGTATTATACATCTCTATGTATCACATGAAGCATTTAAAAGCAGTTAAAACAGTTAAAAACAGGTTTAAAACACTTCCAGAAATATAAACAGTTCAAAACTTTTTTATAAACTAAAATTGATCACTCCATTAGATCCGTCTCGGAAAAACGAATCCAACGGTATATTGCACGCCCAAAACGGAGTTACGAAACTCCCAGAAAATCAAATTTAATGTGGACAATCGGGCTGTAACGCATTACAGGAACGCGTTACAAGCCCTGTAACGCATTTCGGTGATGCGTTACAACCCTTTTAAGCCATTAAAAGGTGTAACGCATTCCGTGAATGCGCCACAGGGTGTAACGCATTCCCGGAATGCGCGACACCCCTTTTTTTTCTTTTTTTTTCGCAGCAGCCGCCGACAGCTTCTCTCGAACGCCGTGCATGTCAGACCTGACTGTTCTTTGCTTCCGTGCAGTCACAGACAGCATGCAGACAAGCAAGAGATTTACATATATATACTTACAAATAATATATATATATATATGATTTATTTAATTACGAATTTAATTGTAAGAACTTCAAAAATTCATAATAAAAAATCTATACATCATAAAATTATAAAAAAAATACCCAGACGATCTACAACACTTGTAGAACCCAGGTCAACATTCAAAATTATTCTGAGAAACGATTTCTCATCAGAAAAAATTAATCCATGATATAACTTGTAAAAATCATAATTAATTCATACAAGCACATAAAATTCTGAAATTTTTACCACAAATCTATATGCATACAACCTATGCTCTGATACCATTGTTGGATTTTTAATCGCAGCGGGGCATGGAAAAACACTTTTACACATATAAAATCCAAATAAAAGCATATAAATCGTGGTAAAAACATAGGGATCGAATCTAACCTTTAAAATAATTCGGAGACAACGATCAGAGATCCTTAGCAGTTGCTCCTCAAGTGTGAAGCACTCCACCGGTATCCACCAAGAAAACGATGTTAAGGAGGAGGAAGGAGGTGGAGAGATTTGGGTTTTCCAAACTTTTTTGGTTTTTGGGGATCAAATGAAAATAGGGACTATAATAGTATATTTATAGGCAAAATTTTCAGCTGAAATTTTCTCATAAATAATATTATCATTATCCCATTTATTATTCTCATTAATAATTAAAACACCTTTTAATTATTAATCCTTTTTCTAAACACTTTAGAAATAATTCTCTCTCTTGATTTAATTTCCAAAAATTAAATCCTTTAATTAATAATATTAAGAACTTTTCTTAATTAATTTATAATTAATTAAATCTCATTTAATCAATTATTAAATTTGCCAATTAATTATTTATTTCATAAATAAATAATTATTAGCCATTATTAATTAATTCCTCCACCATAAAATCATTCTCTTTTTATGGTGTGACCCTGTAGGTTCAATATTAAGCCGGTAGTAGAAATAAATAATAATAAAACTATTTTATCATTATTTATATAAATTCTCTAATTTATTAAATATGACTAATTAATTAATCACATTTATTCTACATCGTGAGGGATATTTCTCAGCATATCGCGACTATCCGGATAATATGAATTCACTGCTTAGAATACCAAGAACCTATTCAGTGAATAGTTACCGTACAATAAACTCCTTCTACCCTACAATGTCCCGATTAAATACAAGGCATGGATCTCATGTCAAGCCTATCTAATTCAATCACTTGCTTACCATTTACTATGCGTAGTTCTATGCAAATTAGAAACTCCTTTCTAATTTCATTTACTCTGGCCAGAGATTCCTGAACTAGCATAAGTGGATCAGCCTTGAACATTCGCTTCCTTCACTGGAAGGGGTAGATCCTTTATTGATCATACACTATCTTCGTGTACAAATTCCTATACCCAGTAGAGCCCTAATAATTGTCCCTGGAGACTAAGAACTAAACCAAAGCATAGTTCAGTGTACACAAGATGACTATGATGACCTCAAGTCTAAGGATACTTGTACAACTATCACTATGTGAACAACTGCTGACACGTGAGTGAACTCCATCAGTTGTTCAGCTGTACGAGTCATGTTCAGTGAACTTATTCCATAATAAGCACCTACATACTAGCTATAGTGTCACCACACAAATGTCTATGAGAACAGACATCCTTCATAATGAAGCAAGCATAGTATGTACCGATCTCTGCGGATTATTAATTACCAGTTAGTAATCCTACGGCCAGGAACTATTTAAGTTTAGAGTTATCATCTTTTAGGTCTCACTATTATGATCTCATCATAATCCATAAAAAGCATTACTTTAAACTATGGTATATCTTATTTAAACACTTAAATAGATAAAGCCCGTTATAAAAAACAAAACAAGTCTTTTATTAATATCAATGAAATCAAAACAGATTACACAGGAAGTTATTCCTAAATCCTAATACATGATTGGACTTAGGACATATTCCTTTCAGCTTATGAGCTCGCCTTGCTTCTTAATCTGCAACAAGTGCACAACGTGTTCCACGTGTCCATGTTAAGGAAGTACCATGCAGATGCACGACATGTAATAGAATACCAGCAGGTAGATTTACAACTAGACCTGGCTTACATCGAGCAGCTAGTAACGATAATGGACCAAAAAGAATAAGTGCTGAGAAACAAGACTGTGAAGCTGGTTAGCATCTTATGGAGAAATCAAAATGTTGAGGAATCAACTTGAGAACTTGAAGACGCAATGAGGAATAGATATCCCCACTTATTTTCTAATTGATTCCGGGACGGAATCCTTGTTAGAGGGGAAGACTGTAATAACTCGAATTTTTGAGACCTTGTAAAACGTTTAATGAATAGTAACCCTGACGGACGGGAAATTTTTTTGAGCCCACACTATGTAGTGCATGAGAAAATGAGTTTCGGAGTTGATATTATGATTATACGTACCAAATGAGTGTATATAAACGCTATTAGTTTTCGAAGAAAATGAACTTTGAAAAACGACCGTATTTACGACTCATCGAGGATTACGGGAATCACAATATAATTACAAGATTAAAACCCTACGGATTTATATTCAAGTATGATAATTCAAAATATAAGGAATAAATACGAAGGGAATTACATCGCGAACCATTTATGAGTAAGTATTACGAAAACGCTTAAGCGACCGAGCGAATGCGTAAACGATTAAATAAATGTAACGCACTAACTAACCATGGTAAGAAAGTAACCATGTTTACTTTATCAAATAGTGATCTAAGCTTAGGATGATCAAGCAAGCTAGCCAAATAGTGTGCTAAGGAAGCTAGCACATGTAGTTTAGCTTGTAAGCTAGCAAGCTACTTAAGATATGTCCATGGATTTGGAAACAAGGAATAAACCTAGGATTCTATACTAGGAAGAATATCAATCAATTAAAAGATATCACCCATCTCATTTCCTAGAAGCAACCAAAGGAAGCAAGCATAAACCCCCTCTCCTTCATTCTTCCATTCGGCCTTCTTCATCAAAGGGAGGAATTCAAAATCAAAATCTCAAAATCTAGCCATGGTAAAATCATCCCATTAATTCTAAAGCTTCCTAACAACCAAAGTAAGGTAAAAAAATTCTTTCATCTCTTTTATCAAGGTTTGATGGGTGAAATAAAATCAAGAAAGTTACTAGTGAATAGTATGAATAGTAACTCTTCTTTGGTTTCTTGATTTCAATGGTGGTTTTAGGTTCCAAAAATCATACCAAGCACTTCCAAGCCACCACCATCCTCAAGAACACATCTCAAGATTTTAATAAAGGTAAAAATATTTGGCCCAAATTTATTAAAGATTCATTTTCAAGATCCATTTAGTATGTAGTTGTAAACCTAGTTTTAGTAGTGGTATTATTGAAATCTTGATGTTTAGTTAAGTAGATGTAAAGTTGATTGTTGTTGCCTTAAGAACATGATGCTCTTGATAGGATTTTGTGTGTTGATGATGAGATGATGATGGTTGGTGGTTATGTGAAGAGTTAGGGTGTAAACGAAACCCCAATCATAAACGTAATTCTGTTAAAACAAACAAATCGCAACTTTAAGTTTCTGCAGAAAGTACCGAAGATATAAACTGTAGTTTCTTGAAAAATAACCCTTGATTATGATAGACAATGTTATAAGGATCGTTTAGGCGCTTGAATCTCTTGATTCCGATTTATGGATCAAAAGTTATAGTCGTTTGACTAAAAGAGATTTACGCGACAAAAACTGCTACGAATTACGAAATTTTGAAAATATAAAGGATCGACTTAAAAGTGTTCATAAATCATGAAATGTTTACAGAGAGTAAAATATTGAGTTTACTAACTTCCATAAAAATTTTAAGTGAAAATAATAATATTTCAATTTTATAAAAATATCGGAGCCGAGATCGCGCGAGTAGAAACCGTAGAATCCATAAGCGGAGCCGACGGCGATAATGGAAATGAACCTAAGATACTTAGAGAAATGAAGCGACCATTATGTGAATAAGGAATTAAAGGAATAATAAGGGTAGTATAAGTTTAGAGGGTGCTTAATAGGTAGCGCATGAATGCGAGTTGCCGTAAATTAGAACGGGACCTAACGAATTGTGTTTATGATCAATAGATTTTCGAGCGGAACCTAGAGCATCCTCCACCTCGAGATACCCAGGCAAGTTTACGAACCCAACTCCACTTACTCTTGTGTTGTGAAAGGATTGTTTATTATCATTGCATAAGTACCATATTTGTCATGATACGTAATTATTGAATTTTGCATAATATAGCAATGTTGTACGATAAGTCTATATCGTGAAATGTTTAATTCCGCTATAAGCGTATCGTATTATAATAAGACCGAGAGTCGGTCGGGATTTCAAGATAAAAACCCGGGAATCATTCCGGTGATATTTTAGGACGATTACAAGTCCATAATAGTACGTTTTAAAGGGACTCAACGTCCACTTACGAAACATTAAAATACCTCGAACTTTTATTAAAATGACTTCCCAACGATCATATTCCCTCAACTATATTTTATCGTTCGAATAATAAATGTTATATACCTATTCCTTTATTATGGGAGGAGTATACTCCAACGATTATTTATTTCAAACCCGATTAAACATTAAAGATTATTAATTTCATAGACATAAACTAGTTGAGGAATATTATTTTAAATATTCTTTTGCAAGAGTAAACTCATTCGAGGTTTAATTATTTATCGATTATCAATTAATTAATTATTATCTATTAAAGGTTTTAGTTATGATTTAAAAATCATAGAATCGGATTTAAATTACTTTCTATTTTCAAAAATCATTCGAATAATTTCAGATCATCGGAGAATATTATCCCGACTTATTTAATATTTTGAATATAGTTTCAGGGAGAAACTTTCCCCCCTTATTTAATTATCTGTTGACAACGGTCAACTCACATCCTTAGTACTTCCTCCAAAAACTTTCGGAAGTATATATATATATAGATATATAAAGTAAAGTTACGCCTATCAACAAGCAAAACGCTTGGGAAACTTCGATGTGGTTCGGGTTTTCGAGGTATGATAGGATCTCCTAAAGGACAAGGGAAGGGTGGGATCCAAGTATTTCGTGTATTGGATAGACTACTGGTACCGTAGGAGACGGTACAATATGTACCTACGGACCTGCGAAGTGTGTGTATACCCGAAATGTGGACACATAGCCCGTATGCGGCAAGGGTGATAACCGGGATACGAAGGTATCGTCCATCTACTAGTAGAAAAGGTTACTTTTATCGCAGTACGACTGGGTGCTAGGTTTACTTTTAAGGTATTCGCATGATAAAATAGAATCCATTAAAGAATTGTTTTCATAAGAAGGTATGTATCACCAAGGAAAACTAATTTTGAATAAAACATAACTATCATATATGATGTTTTACGTAAGTTATCATATAGTCATTTGCATACTGTACATTATTATGCTGGGCATTATAGCTCACACTTATTTTCTTAAATTGACACAACACAACGGTGAATCAAGATGCCTGCCATGAGAACCCCAGCCAAGAAATAGGTAGGAAATGGCCAGCTGTTCCGTAGATTATTTGGTGATGTACCACAGGTAGTCCAAATAAGCTGGATTAGTTTTCAGTTGTTTTTAGTTCGGCTTATTTATAAGTATGACTTATGTAATGTAATAAAAAAGAAACGTATATTTGTCTGACGGACTAGCCTTACTTAAAGGTTACTCCCCGGTAAGACTTAATCACTTTTGGATTGTAATAATTATCACTTGATGGTTGAATTACTCTAGTTATGAATGGTTCGTTTCCAAGACAATAACCTGTAAGTGTGTGTGTGTGTGTGATAAGTGTGGGGTCGTGAAGCGTGAGTATTTATATATTGTAGTGTGAGTTGTGTGGTTGTAGTAGTTTAGATATTGTGGCCTCCGAGATTCCTGACCCCGGATTTTGGGGCGCCACAAGTGTGAAGAAAGCTTACAAGAATTAAAAAAAGATTATGTTAGATATATTTGTGATGCCATGTCTAATCTGATTTGTGTTTAGTTTCAGAACTAAATATCAGAACTTATCAGGACTTACTGGAAATCAGAACTTACTGAAGTTAGAATTTATATCATAACTTAAGGCCGCCAGGATTTATATCAGGACTTAAGTGCGGGTACTTCAGATGAGGAATGCGGCCATTTACAGGAGATGATCAGGACTAAAACAATAGAAGATATGCATGGAGAGTTGGACAGCTAGAAGACTTATAGAAGATAATATATGATTGATATATTTTAGGAGACAGAATTATATTCCATATCAATTAGAAGATATCTTGTAATTGTGTACTATATAAACACAGCTTAGGGTTTACACTATATGTGTTATCATTCACGAGAAAGATTATACATTGTAACCTAGCAGCTCTTAGTGTTATTGTTCATCACTGAGAGAGAACAACTGTTCTATTGTAACAGAGTTTATTATATTGAATATACTTGATTACTGTTACATACTTGTGTTGATAAATTGATTTTATTGTATAAACATTATATTCAACCCTCTTCTATAGTGTTGTGTGACCTAACAAGTGGTATCAGAGCCTCTCTGTTGATATACAAACAGCAAGATCCAGTTTACAATCATGTCTAAAGAAACACAAACCCCACCTAAGCCCACCAAAACTCAAGACACTCAAAACAATCAAACCCACAGTCGATATGAAACCATTAGGGTTCCCGTAATGAGAGCATCTGAGTATCCTATATGGAAGGTAAAGATGGCTATGTTTCTGGAAGCCACAGATCCAGAATACCTTGATAAAATTAATGATGGACCATATAAGCCTACCAAGCTTTCTGTTGCAGTTGTTGATCAACCAGCAAAGATGATACCAAAGGAGAAAGGTGATTACACAGCTGAATATATCTCATATATTGCCAAGGATGCAAGGGTAAGGCATCTGTTGCATAGTGCAATTGACAATGTCATGTCAAACAGGGTAATTGGATGCAAGACTGCAAAGGAGATATGGGATGCTTTGGAGACAAGATGCTAGGGAACTGAAGCCATCAAAAAGAACATGAAGACTATACTCACACAAGAGTATGAGCAATTTGATTCAAAAGATGATGAGTCATTAACTGATTTATATGACAGGTTTGCCAAACTCTTGAATGATTTGTCACTAGTGGACAAGGAATATGATCTTGAAGATTCAAATCTAAAATTCCTTTTAGCTCTTCCTGAAAATTGGGATTTGAAGTCTACTACCATAAGAGACAACTATGACCTTACTGAAACTACTCTTGATGAAATTTATGGTATGCTCAAGACTCATGAACTTGAGATGGATCAAAGGAGCAAAAGGCATGGAAGAAAGTCAAAGACAATTGCTCTTAAAGCTGAGGAGGAATCTCCTAAAGTGGTTGTCTCAAAGAGGGGCAAAGAAAGGCTCTCATCATATAGTTTGATTCAGAGTCATCATATTTAGATGATGATGATTCAGAATCTGAAAATTTATCTGAAGTGGATGTTGATGCAGAGATGATGCAACTGTGTGCTCTTATGGTGACGGGTTTCACAAAGATAGCCTACAAGAAATTCAGAAAGGGCAAGAAGTTTTCCAGGAAAGATGGAAGTTATGAATAGAAAGGGTTCAGAAAGTCTGAAGGCAAAGGAGGAAAGTCTGACAGAGGAGATAACTCAAATGTCAAATGCTACAACTGTGGTGAAAGAGGCCACAACTCTCCTGACTGCAAGAAAGGAAAAAGTGATAAAGGCCAGGCACTTATCACAAAGAAGAAAAACTGGGCAGACACTTCAGATTCTGAAGAAGAGGTGAACTATGCTTTGATGGCAAATGCTGATAGCAGTACTGAAACTGCTGAATTGAAGGTACCTTAATCAACTCTTGTTTTTCAAATTGATGATATTTCTGAGATAAGATTATATCTTAAAACCATGTGCATTAGTTTTAGAGATCAGACTTTAACAAATGAAAGATTAACATCTGAAAGTCTTGCTCTTAGAAATAGAAATGACTACTTAGAATAAGAGTTAGTTATATATCATCAAACTCAGAAAGAAAGAGATGAGGCTTTGTAAGTTAGAGATGAAGTGCTAAAACTGAATAAATCTCTTAAATCTGAATTGGAAAAGGAAAAGGAGATAATCAAAAGTTGGACTAACTCTGGAAGAACAACTCAGAAAATCTTAGAAAATGGAAATTAGAAAGAAGGACTAGGTTGCCTAGATGATAAAGAAGAAAAGGAAACTGTTATCTAAACCAAACTTTACTAATAAAGCTGAAAAGCCTAAAGTTAATCCTGTTAAATTTGTAGCAAAAACTGTTGTGTCTGATTCTGAAAAGATGAAAGACTCTAAGACATAAGTCAAAGAAAAGTTAACTTCTGACAAGTTAAAACAAGACAAACCCGCTTCAGTAAAACATAGGTTTAATGGCAAAGAAGCAGCTTAAGCATAAGCTGAAAAAGATTAGAAATGTGAACAAGTTCAAGGAAGCTAGGAAAAATAGGAATGGAAAGGAAGGTGTAAATAAAAGCAATAATTATATGCCTGTTCCTAATGCTCATAGAAAGAAATGTTATAATTGTGGAAACTCTAACCATCTTGCTTCTTTTTGCAGGAAAAAAAAGATATAAACTCTTTACCTCTTAGATCAGGAGTTAAGAGTCAGTCTGTTAGGTTTAAACCACAAAATCCTTGTTTTCATTATGGTAGTTTATGGCATTCTATTTATACTAGTAAGGAATATCATAGTTTGTACTATGATTATTATCAAATAAAACCTTCTTTAAAGAAAGTTAGTGTAATTCCTTCTAGTGTAAATTCTGATGCAAAGTCTGATAAAAAGCATGTTAGCATAAACTCTGAAACTAAATCCGCTACAAATGCTAACAAACTTAAAAAGGCCAAAGGATCCAAGCAAGTATGGGTCCTTAAAACTAAAAAATAGTGGTCTTTGTGATTGCATGGCAACAGGAAAAACATCCTAGTTCTGGACAGTGGATGTTCAGGATATATGACTGGAAATAAAGCCCTGCTATCAAACTTTGTGGAGAAAGCTGACCCAGGAGTTTCTTATGGAGATGAAAACATGGGAAAGACTCTGGGATATGGCAATATCAATCTTGGGAATGTCATAATTGAAACAGTATCTCTTGTCTCAGGACTTAAACACAATCTACTAAGTGTGAGTCAAATTTGTGACAGAGGTTATCATGTGGATTTCTTTGAAGAATACTGTGAAGTTGTAAGTTATTCTACAGGTAAAGTGGTTCTGAAAGGTTACAGACATGGTAACATATATAAAGCCAGACTTTTAACAAACTCTGATGGTTCTGTAATCTGTCTATTAAGCAGAGCATCAATTGAAGAAAGCTGGAATTGGCATAAGAGACTCTCTCATTTAAATTTCAACAGCATAAATGAGCTAGTAAAGAAAGATCTTGTGAGAGGGCTGCCAAAATCAGTATTTGCTCCTGATGGCCTTTGTGACTCATTTCAAAAGGCAAAACAAAGAAAATCTTCATTCAAGAGCAAAACTGAATCCTCAATTCTTGAGCCTTATCACTTACGACATGTTGATCTATTTGGTCCGGTCAATGTCATGTCCATTACAAAGAAGAAATATGCTATGGTTATAGTGGATGAGTTCACAAGATACACTTGGGTGTATTTCTTGTATAAGATGAATGAAACTGCATCTACTCTAACTGATCATGTCAGACAGCTGGATAAGTTGGTCAAAGATTCTGTTAAAATAATAAGAAGTGATAATGACATTGAGTTCAAGAATTCAATCATGGAAGAGTTCTGCAAAGAGCATAGAATAAAGCAGGAATTTTCTGCACCTTGAACTCCACAGCAGAATGGAGTTGTAGAAAGAAAGAACAGGACTCTTATTGAAGCTGCACGAACTATACTTGATGAAGCAAAGCTACCAACCTATTTTTGGGCTGAAGCTGTGCAGACTGCTTATTTTACACATAATGCTACACTCATAAACAAGCATGGAAAAACACCATATGAGATGGTGAAGCAAAAGAAGCCAAATATGAAATACTTTCATGTATTTGGATGCAAGTGTTTTGTTCTTAAGACTCATCCTGAACAGCTGTCAAAATTTGATCTAAAAGCTGATGAATGAATTTTTGTTGGATATCCACTTTCCACAAAAGCCTTCAGAGTTTACAATTTAAGAACAAGGGTTGTCATGGAATCTATCAATGTAATTTTTGATGATAAAAAGATTACTGGACTTGAAGATTTCAATGATCATGATCAGCTGAGATTTGAAAATGAAGATGTAAATTCTGATTATGTAAACTCTGATGACTTAAATCCTGATCCTGTAAGTTCTGACAGGTGAGATCCTGATGTCATTGAAACTGTGGTAATTGCTCCAAAGGAAAATGCACCTATTCAAGGGGAGCAAGCTGATGAACATACCACATCTCAAGACTCTCAAGAAGTATCGGAACTTGTCACTGGCTCTTCAAGTTCTGATTCATCAAGTGCTGATGAGCCAAATTCTGATAATTTTGGATACTCCGATTCTTCAATTCCTGACGGATCCAACTCAAATTCTAACATTTCAGAGAGCATAACTTCAGGGGGAGCATCAGAAAATGCTAATGGAGATAGCATGGATCATGGGGGAGGATCCAGTTCTAGAGATCAACTTCCATCTGTAAGGAAGTGGACTAAATCACACACACCTGACTTAATAATTGGAGATCCTGAAGCAGGTTTCAGAACTAGAATAGCAACATCAAATGAATATCTCTATCATTCCTTTATATCTCAGACTGAACCAAAGAAAGTGAATGAAGCTCTTCAAGATGCTGATTGGGTGCAAGCAATGCAGAAAGAGTTAAATGAATTTGAAAGAAATAAAGTCCGGACCCTAGTGCCAAGACCAAAGAACAGATCAATTGTTGGCACAAAATGGGTGTTCAGAAACAAAACTGACAGTGATGGCATAATTACAAGAAACAAAGCAAGGCTGGTTGCTAAAGGTTACTCTCAACAGGAGGGTATTGACTATGATGAAACATTTGCTCCAGTTGCTAGATTGGAAGCCATAAGAATCTTTTTGGCTTATGTTGCTCACAAGAAGTTTAAAGTCTTTCAAATGGATGTGAGAAGTGCTTTTCTCAATGAAGAATTGGAAGAAGAGGTATATGTTGAACAACCTCCAGGCTTTGTAGATCCAAAATTTCCAAATCATGTCTACAGGCTTGATAAAGCATTTTATGGCCTTAAGCAAGCTACAAGATCATGGTATGAGACTTTAGCTCAATTTCTTCTGGAAAGTGGATTTACCAGATGCACAATTGATAAAACTCTGTTCTACTTCAACCATGGAAAGGATTTACTTTTGGTACAGATATATGTTAATGATATTATATTTGGTTCTACGAATGCCAAACTCTGTGAAAGGTTTGCAAAGCTAATGTAGTCAAGATATCAAATGAGTATGATGGATGAACTTAGCTATTTTCTGGGAATTTAAGTCAAGCAAAATAAAGAAGGTACTTTCATAAATCAATCCAAGTACACCAGAAATTTACTCAAGAAATTTTGAATGCAAGACTATTCAATTGCATCCACTCTCATGGCCACTGCAACCAAGTTAGATAAAGATACTGGAGCATCAGTAGATATTACTAACTACAGAGGTATGATTGGCTCTTTACTCTATTTAACTGCAAGTAGACCTGATATCATGTATGCTACCTGTCTTTGTGCAAGATTTCAGGCTAATCCAAGAGAACCTCATCTAATAGCTGTGAAAAAAAAAATTCAAGTACCTCAAGGGTACAACTGATCTAGGATTGTGGTATCCTAGGGAATCGGATTTTAAGATAATAGGTTACTCAGATGCAGAATTTACAGGATGCAAAATAGATAGGAAAAGCACTAGTGGAAGCTGCCAATTTCTTGGAGGCAGATTGGTTTCTTGGTTTAGCAAGAAACAAAAATCAATTTCCACATCAACTACAGAAGCAGAATATATTGCTGCAGGAAGCTGTTGTGCACAGATTCTTTGGATGAAGAATCAGCTACTGGACTTTGGGTTAAAATTTTCTAAAATACCCATTTACTGTGATAATCAAAGTGCTATTGCTATGACAGGTAATCCAGTTCAACACTCAATGACAAACACGTCAGCATTAGGTACCATTTCATAAGGGAACATGTGATGGAAGGTACAGTGGAATTGCATTTTGTTCCAAGAGATCAACAACTAGCAGATATCTTCACAAAACCACTATGTGAAGCTACCTTTACAAGACTGGTAAATGAACTTAGAATGGTTTCAGGTTCTTTCTCAAAATCTGTGTAGTTTTTGTTCTCATGCATCAGACTTTATGATCAGTGTTTACAGATTGTCTTATCCCCATGTAATTTGTGCTTAAATTGTAATATATTAAATACTAATTATTATCTGATGTGATTCTATTTACTCTGATAGTGTTTTAAATATTCTGTGACTATTCAATCCAATGAGGATTATTTCTTAGATGTTGACTTAGTAGTTTTTAACAAACTATGTATCCCATATTTGAATTAGTTGTTTATGTGGAAATCAATAACACAAGCAAATTCTGATTTTGATCTTAGTCAAATTTACTTTGTGTATCTTATTACTAAGTCAAAAACTAGATTATTGTTTCTTATCTGTCAAATTCTGATGTCAGTAAATCTTAAGGATGAACTACATGCTTGATAAGCCTCACTTATCTGAAGAAAACAAAAGAAAAGAAAAGAAAAATTGAAATCGGGTACTCCTTTGAGATCTAGAGTAAATATGTGACAGGGAAGATCCAAGTGCATTGCTGGTATTAAGTAATATGCATTAGGAAAGTAAATTTTTCTTGGTGACTTTTCACATTCTCTGATTACTGGAAAAATATTCTGATAACAGCATAAATTCTGATAGCAGTTGTAACTCATTTATACAGAGAAGCCACTGTGAAAAGAATTTCAAAAGATGCATAAAATGAGCACAAATAGTTTAGGTGGACTCTTGCATAAATTTATTCTACAGTAGACTTTAAAATTAAAGACAAATTTTAAGCATTTTTCTTAGTTATGCCTTATTCCTAAGATATCTGAAGTTTATCAGACTTTAATCTTTATATGATCATTTACAAATGCACACACTCTCACTCCATATGAATGATGAAAATTACTGTGGTGATTAAGTTGTTTCAGATAAATAGTTAAGTATTATTTGCATAAATTCTGAGGACAAGTTCTGATGAAAGTTAAGATGATTAAACTCTGAAGAAACCAGTCAGTATTTGTGTGAAGAATCACAGAAACAGTCATTCACTTTTTGAGTACAGAAACCATGTTCTGATGACCATTAAATTCTGATAATAGTCAAGTTCTGATACAAATCCTGATGGAAACTCTGATGCTTACGTGGCATTATTTACTTGACTTATTTTTAGTTTTTACTGTAACGGTCATTTTTGTCAGGAAATAATTAGGTGAGATAAAAATAGTGATAATCATTTGGTTTATGGGTTACGTGTTTGTTTTGCTAACAGCATGTGAGCAATAATTACTACACGTTTACCGTGCCCACTCATTACTGTTTTGACTGTTTCCATGCTGCCAGGTGTAAAAAGTCTGTTCTGCTTCACAAAAATAGTCGTTGTCATGTGGAGTGTATAAATAAGAGAGTTAAAAGATTTTACAATCTTTTACCTACTATTCTTATTTTCTAATCTCTCTTATTCTCTCGCACTCTCTAATATTCTCTGAAGCTATTTCTTACAGGCGTTTTATCAAACACCTTCCGTACACACAACCTTTCACTTAATTTCTTACAAATATGGCACCTAAGGATCTTATCTATGATGGAGCAAAGCTTGTTCCTAATAACTACATGGTTATTCTCAACAACGACGAGGCTCCTTCTGAACTTCACTTCATTCAAGACTTCTGAAAGGCATATATCATAGCCTATTTGTTTATTCGAGGATTTAACTCAACTCAAATAAGAATGTAATAAGTAAATAGTGGATCTATCATCAAAGAGATCTCACAAAGTAACATCTATCAAAGGATTCAAAAATAACAT
Organism: Apium graveolens; assembly: GCF_009905375.1. Taxonomy (NCBI): domain Eukaryota; kingdom Viridiplantae; phylum Streptophyta; class Magnoliopsida; order Apiales; family Apiaceae; genus Apium; species Apium graveolens. Next base: position 250,273,596 of record NC_133650.1, on the reverse strand, counting down.
TCATCTACAGACTTGAGGAATTACTTCACTGGAAGAAGTTCAAGAAATTGATCAAGTGTAACACCCCCAGATCCGCGGTCGGGGATCCGGGTCGTCACGGTCTTTCTTTCCACAATATCACTTAACTTAATTAATAATAAATAACCTCATGATGTGACCCCATACTAACACACACCACAACACGTTATAGTCTCAGAGATGAAATTAAAATAAGTACAAGTCCTTGAATCCACAATTTAAAAGTTATTACAACCCAAAATGATTACTTGGTAAGTTTACAGTTAATTACCATTATATGCCACAAGTTATAATTATACATAATTGATTCCCAAAAGTAGAATGCCTGATCTACAAATAGATCTACCTCTACTACTATAGCAGCTACGATATCAACGGGAAGACGCGGGACGCTTCCCACGCTCTTGCGCTGGGTCTGCTTGAGTCTGGCCATAATTCCTAACTGTTGTTGTGTGATGAAAAAATGAAGCAAGAGTGAGCATTACAGCTCGCAAGATAATATATAGTGTAAACAATAATGCAAGTATCTAAATGGATGACTTACTGGAAACCTTTATCAAGTGTAAGGTAATTACTTACTGGATATAAGCTTAAAGGAAGATGAAGTTACCAATTACTTCACTATACTTATACCATTTTAGAAATCTACTTGAACTGTTCAAAGTATAATAATTTTTTGAAGGTTCATTATATAAATGAGACTACAATATAAGACTTGACTAGATTCAATCTTTGAAATATTGTTTAAAGGAAATAAAGTTATGAGATACTTCATTTGATGGAAACATCATTATAACTGTTTGACCCTGTCAATGCTTCGGCAATCACCCATCCGTAGCCTTTCGATCGAAATGCTCCGGGTAGTGTTGCAGAAATATCCTAACTGGATGATGAACTCATTGCGGGAGTTTGCCGCGCCGGGAAGACCATTTATGATGATCAGTCGCAAAAGTGCAACCCCACCATTTTCTACATGTAGAGGAGAACAGTCGGATTTACTTGTCAACCGAACCCTGTACTCCTAAGAAATGGACCATCTTAGCGGAACTTCCCGGCCATTTGGGCCAATATAATAAGGCTGGGCCGGCGCCACTCGACCACTTACGCCACTCCTAGTTCAAATGAAATCCATGACTCTGAAACGTAAAGCTCGTCCCCCCTTTCCCCAAGTAAAAACTTGTTGATACGGCTCCACCAAGAAGTCGTATCTAGTTGGAATGGAAAACTCACCGATATTTTCCAGGTGATGCCTGTTAATGGATTAACTTGTTCCAAGAATTTTACTTCCCGAGTGTTGGGTAAGTAATCAAAAACTCTTTTATCAAAACAGCAACCTTGTTGCGAATATAAAAATACATCACGGAGCCGGATCCCTCATATTTTTGAGCGAGTATTTAAATCCCCTTCGAAAGGAAGATCTTAAATTTGAAATCGAGTTTTGGGATCCGCTCTAACCTTCCAAAAATAGTTTTGATAAAGTTTGAAAATAATCTCTGGAAAATATTTAAAGTAAGAATGATTTGATAGTATCAATTATTTTCCGAATACTTGGAAATTATCGAAACATTATTCTTTAATAAAATAAAGAATATTATTTAATAAAATAAGCGGAATCATAAGTCCTCGAATGAATATTCAAAATAATATTCGTTAAATAAAAAAAGTTGAGTCATAAGTCCTCGAATGAATATTCAAAATAATATTCATTAAATAAATAGAGTTATCGAATAAACCTATTCGATTAATAGTTTTGAAAACTATATATATATAATATATATTATACTCGGGAACATCGACTCTCGATTTAAAAAATGTTCACCTTTGGGTCCCCTATACTAAGAGTATACGCATCTACTGCTTATCTCTAGCATAGGTATTATGCAACTTATAAGCATTTGAATCAACAATTAGATATCAAGATTTCGAAACATGCATGCATATATATCATATCAACATGCTCCAATATATCGCAAGATTTGCTAATAACAATCATGCATTTATCATAAGATAATGCATATACATATATACATCACAACAACAGTTATACGGGTAGAAAACTTGCCTGAGCGACTGGGGGTGGTAAAAGGCCTGGGGCGAGTCTGGTAACCTATAAACAACATATAAGTTGGAATTAAACCAAAGTCGCTTAAGAATCTAGACTTTAACCAATTAGACTCTAACGTTCACTTTTGCGCTTAACGATTTACTTAAGTCGCTCGAGTACCCTCGGCTCCACCATTTTTAATAAATTACCCATTAAGAATTTTAAGGCGATTCTTTCACGAATACTCTACCAACTGCCTAATCCACTTTACATAACTGTTTCTACTCCAATTAGTCATTTAAGGGTCTTAACCAAGGTTTCAAAGTAAGGCGAGGGGTAATGGTTCGTTCGTGAAACGCCATTACTTAAAACGGTCGTTTCTCCTAAACCGTAAATCGGATTCAAGAGAACCACATATCAAAACGAAGCTCGTAACATGAAATATCTAAACATTGCAATGGTCAGAATCTAACAGTGAGTTCACGGGTCCTGAAGTTAAGAACAAAAACAGTCTAAGGTAAATCGGGCATTACGACGACTATGTTTACGCGATTACCAAATTTTAAACTACTCCGATCAATCCACAAATCAACCCACAATCAACATTACAACCAAACTCCATCCATACTTCACTACATCAGTCCCAACATCTCAAGATTTTCCAATTTATACTACCCCCAAACATGAACTAAAAGTTATACTTAAGTTCATTAACCAATAATCCAAGATTTATAACTCAAACTCATTACAAATCCAACCAAACTCTAAATAAACAAGAATAATACTTTCCTTGGACTATACCCATCATAACAAGATCTAATATTCAATAATAAGGCTAGGGTAAGAGATTATACCTTCCTTGGTGAGTAGAAGTAACTAAGGAGCTTGAAACAACCTTTGAAAATCCTTACCAAAGCTATATCTAAAAAAAACACAAGATCAAAAGTTTCAAGTTCTTGAAAACACTATTCACTCTCTTCTTCAATGATTTATTAAAAGAGATTGTGAAGGAAATGGAAGCTTAGATTCATAGTATAGCTATATTTAAGTATAAGGAACCTTGGATAATTACCTCACAATTTAACAAGGCTTGGATCTTGGTTTTGGATTTTCTCCTCTTTGAAAAGATGAAGAGCCGAGAGCTTGATGTTCTTGAAAGGGAAAGTCAACTCCAAGTTTGTGTTATGATATTTGTTTTGTTTCTTTTTAAGGCTAGGCTAATTTTTAGGATTTACCATGATAACTTTTGCATGACCAAAAATCAACCAACAACACACTTCTTTTTGTCATGTTTATGTCATCTTTCTTATGTCATCCAATTGCCACATTCTTCTCCTTGTGGTGTGATGACATCATCATCCACTAACCTCTTTGATTAACCCCTAATTACTTGGCTAATGACCGCTTATCTGTTATACGGTTCGCTTAACTTTCATTCTCGTTTATCGTTTGAGGGATCATACCCGGGATCTTATTACTTGGGTTTCCCCTAAACCTTTCTCAATATTTTATATTCCTTTTATGATCCTATCTTATAATCCTTGAATTTAAATCCTTTTAATCATGTTACCTTATACTCAATTCTTTCTATATCTGGTGGGTTTTCGAGAAAAATTAAAGTGTTCGAATTTGGATTCTGACAATCTTTACATACACTTATATACCATATAGAGTACTAATAAGATCTCAGAATATCAATAAAAGAACTGCTACATAGTGTGGCATGAAAAGTTTTCTTATTCAGCATAATCAGCAAAATCACTATTCATAAGGGTTACAAAAAGTCCAAAATTTTTGGGGTTATTACAGTCTCCCCTCCTTAAAAGGATTCTGTCCCGGAATCAGATAGAAAATAAGTGGGGGTACTTTTCTAGCATTGCACTCTCTAGTTCCCAAGTTGACTCCTCCACATTATGATTCTGCCATAGCACTCTGACTAGCTTGATCACTTTATTCCGAAGCACCTGCTCCTTTTTATCCATAATCTTCATAGGTTTCTCCACATAAGTCAGGTCTGGTTGCATGTCCACCTGCTTGTATTCCTTTATATGTCTGGCATCCCGATAATACTTCCTTAGCATTGACACATGGAACACATTATGAACTTGTTGTAGGTTTGGGGGTAAGGCTAGCTCGTAAGCTAACTTCCCAATCTGTCTTAGTATCTCGAAAGTTCCAATGTATCTTGGGCTTAGTTTCCCTTTCTTTCCGAACCTCATCAATTCCTCTTAAGGGGATACCTTTAGCAGTACTAAGTCCCCTACTTCATATTCTTTGTCCTTTCGGGCTAAGTCTGCATACTTCTTCTGTCGGTCTTGGGCTGCTATAAGCCGTCCTCGGATAAGATCCACTATGTCTTTGGTTCTTTGGACCACTTCGGGTCCGAGCATCTTTCACTCCCCCACTTCATCCCAGTATAAGGGAGATCGACACCTTCTTCCGTACAGGGCCTCGTAAGGCGGCATTCCGATGCTGGCATGAAAGCTATTGTTATAAGAAACTCAATCAACGGCAAGTGATCATCCCAAATTCCTTTAAAGTCTATTACACAGACTCTCAACATATCCTCTAGTTTCTGGATGGTCCTTTCACATTGCCCGTCCGTTTGGGGATGGTAAGCGGTACTCATGTTTAATTTGGTTCCCGCACATTCCTGAAAGCTCCTCCAAAATCTGGAGTTGAACCTGGGGTCTCGGTCTGAGACAATGGACGTTGGGACTTCATGTTGCGTCACTATTTCCTTAAGATAAATGTCCACCAGTCTATCGACTGTGTATCTCTCATTGATAGGAATGAAGTGAGCTGACTTTGTAAGTCGGTCTATAATTACCCATATGGCATCATGATTGGATTTCGTTCTTGGCAAGCCTACAACAAAATCCATCGCTATATGTTCCCATTTCCATTCGGGAATCTCCAGGGGTCGTAAAAGTCCACTGGGTCTCTGGTGCTCTGCCTTTACTCTTTGGCAAGTCAAATATTTGCTTACCCACTCTTCCACGTCCCTCTTCATGTTGTGCAACCAGTAATACTCCTTCAAATCCCTATACATCTTGGTGCTCCCCGGGTGAATGGAATACCTTGAACTATGGTTTTCATCCAAAATCTCGTCTTTCAGCTCTTGAACATTCGGAACCCAAATCTTGTAGGAATACCTCATTATCCCCTTATCATCTCTCTCAGTATGGATCTCTTCTCCAGTCATTGACTCTCTGCCTTCATTCATTACTTTTTCTTGGCACAATCTAATCTTTTCCAATAACTCTGGCTGCATCGAGATCTCAAACAGCTTTTCAGTTCCGTCTCCGGTTACCTTTACTTCTAATTCCATTTTCTCGAAATCCTTTATCAATTCATCCGAAGTCATTATCATTTTGAGCATTTCCTTCCTACTAAGGGCGTCAGCCACCACATTGGCTTTCCTTGGATGATAGAGAATCTCACAATCCTAGTCCTTGATTAGTTCTAACCATCTCCTCTGGCGCATGTTGAGCTCTTTCTGCGTAAATATGTACTTGAGGCTCTTATGGTCTGTGAAAATCTCGCACTTCTCTCCATACAAGTAGTGCCTCCAAATTTTTAAGGTAAAAACTATTACCGCGAGCTAAAGGTCATGAGTAGGATATTTAATCTCGTATTCCTTCAGTTGTTTCGATGCATACGCAATCACCTTATCGTGCTGCATAAGCACACACCCTAATCCTTTGTGCGACGCGTCACTATATATCAAAAAATCTCCTTTTTCGTCTGGCAATGCCAACACCGGGGCCGTTACCAACCTTTTCTTCAATTCTTGAAAACTGTTCTCGTATTTTTCTGTCCATTCAAACCTTTCTGTCTTACGAGTAAGTCGTGTCAAAGGAGCTGCGATCTTCGCGAAATCCTGTACAAATCTATGATAGTAGCCGGCCAATCCTATGAAACTCCTTACCTCAGTGGGTGTGGTTGGCCTTTCCCAATTTGAGACCGCCTCTATCTTGGAGGGGTCGACCAATACTCCTTCTTTATTGATCACATGTCCTAAAAACTGTACTTCCTTCCGCCAGAATTCACACTTTGAGAATTTGGCAAACAACTGTTCTTCTCTGAGTATTCCTAGAGCTATCCTCAAATGCTCTGCATGTTCTGCCTCGGTCCTGGAGTAGATTAAAATATCATCGATAAAAACTATCACACACTTGTCCAAGTACTTCTTGAATACTCTATTCATTAAATCCATGAAAGCCTCTGGGGCATTGGTTAATCCAAAGGACATTACCAAGAACTCATAGTGCCCATACCTGGTACGGAACGCAGTCTTGGGAATATCTTCGGGTTTAATCTTTAGTTGGTGATATCCAGTTCTCAGGTCAATCTTGGAAAAGTAAACAGCATCCTTTAGCTGGTCGAACAGATCGTCTATTCTGGGTAATGGGTACATGTTCTTTATGGTTAGCTTGTTCAACTCTCGATAGTCGATGCACAGCCTCATGCTCCCATCTTTCTTCTTAACAAATAATACTGGTGCTCCCCACGGAGACACACTGGGTCTTATCATACCCTTATCCAAAAGCTCCTGTAATTGGGTAGCCAATTCCTTCATTTCTACTGGGGCTAACCGGTATGGTGCCTTTGAGACTGGCGCCGTCCCTGGGGCCAATTCAATAGCAAATTCAATCACTCTATCGGGTGTTAGTCCCGGAAGGTCTTGTGGAAATACATCTTCAAATTCGTTGACTACCGGAATATCTTGCAAGTTGGGCACCTCCTTCTGCGTGCCCACCACATAGGCTAGGTAAGCCTCATTTCCTTTTCGTAGCATCTTATTGGCCTGGGCCATGGTCAAAAATTTATGTGTCTGCCTCTTCCCTCTGAATATGACTCCTTTCTTCCCTGGGAAATTCAACTTAACTTTCTTCCCCTTACAGTCTATCTGAGCATCATTGCTAGATAGCCAGTCCATTCCCAAAATTACATCAAATTCCCCTAACTTAAAAGGAATCAGATCAAACTAAAAGATTGTTCCCCTATGCCTAACTCACAGGCGGGGTGAATCTGGTTAACAGGAATAACTTCATGGTTGACTATTTCTACTTGTAAGGGTTCTATCAAGGGTTCCACCTTAAGTCTTAATTTATGTGCAAAGTCCTTCGATATAAAAGATTTAGTTGCTCCCGAATCAAATAAAACATTTGCACTGACTGAATTTAGAGAAAGGGTACCTGCTATCACATCTGAGTCTTTCATAGCATCTTATTCTGTCATGTTGAAAGTCCTCGCAGTAGGTGGCTTATTAGAAGCAGCCCTGCTTACTCCTGAAGCTGCTGGTTTGTTCATTGGGCATTCCCTCTTCCAATGACCTGGGCGTCGACACTGATGACAGGTGGTGGTTGGAATGATGGCAGGGGCTGACGAAGGGCACTTGTGGGAATAGTGGCCCATTTAAAGCAGGTTACTGGCTTTCGTTTACACTCCCCAGAATGCATCCTTCCATAAGTGTTACAGGCTGGTATTGGGGGTCGAGACTGGTTGGAATAGGACATTCCTGACTTCTGGCCGCTCTGGCTTACATTCACACTCACGAGCCGCTTAAACCCCGTACTCCTTCCTGGTAGGGACACTGCTCCTCCATTAAATCTAGTTGGGAAGCTCCCTCCTGCAGAACCTCCGCCCATGCTCATACTTTTTCTCTTTATTCCCTTCTTCTCTCTTTCCTTCTGCATCTGTTCACTTCCGGCTTCTACAATTATTACCTTTTGCACCAGAGTGGCATAATCTGTAAGCTCAAGGATTGCCACTCTATTCTGAATCCATGGTTTTAGTCCCTGCTGAAACCTCCTAGCTTTCTTTTCTTCGGTGCTCATAAATTCTGGCACAAACCTTGATAACTCGGTCAATTTTGCTTCCTACTCTGCTACAGCTAAGTTGTTCTGCTTTAGCTCCAAGAACTTGAGCTCCATCTGGTTCTCCATAAACCTCGGGAAATATTTCCCCAAAAATAACTGACTAAACCTCTCTCAGGTTATGACAACATCTGTCTCCATATTTTTCTTGGCCTCCCACCAGTAGTTGGCCTCTCCATTCAGAAGGTAGGTAGCAAATACAGTCTTCTGTGCCTCATCGGTACTCAGAATCTCAAAGGATTTCTCCATTTCCTTTAGCCATGCCCTTGCCTCAACAGGGTCGGCTGATCCGTGGAACTTAGGGGGCTTAAGGGACTTGAAAGCCCTGAAAGAGTTTGCCACAACATTGTTATTTCCTTGAGGGGGTGGGTTGGGTTGACGTTCCAAGTTCTGCCTTAGTAGTTGCATGAACTGCCCCATGGGATCCATGCCTGGGTTTGGTACTTATTGCTCAACCTCAGTTTCTCCTTCTTCAGCCTCTATCTCAAATCCTTCAACATCAAATGTTTCCTCCTCCTCTTCATACTAGGAGTCATCCTGTTCAACATAATCATCATCTTCCTCTTCACTGTGTTCTTGGTTCCTACCATCCTGGTTATGGCTTCCCTGGTTCTCAAATCCAGGGTTCGCCCTAGTTCCAATCCTTCTTGGCGGCATGATACTGATAAATTTTGGAAAATTCAATGTTAGGTCACAATCATACATAATATTTTGCCTTGCACAGTTCTATAATGGGAAGAAGGTATCTCGCAATTCTATTATATTATGACAGTTCTAATAAGAAGTGCAGTAATAATAACGATAAAAATTGTAATCTCGTCACTTAAAGAACTGAACTGAAAGGAAACAAATATATACATAATACGAGAAATACATAGTTCGATCTGGTCAAAAGTACAACAGTGCTACAGTCATCTGCCCAAAAGTGAAATACATGAGTCTATCTGTCTAGTCAGAGAAAGGGATACTATATACAAGTCAACTATCCCGGAAAATTGGCTCTTACTATGGCCTCGACTAACTAGACGACTAGACTACCACATCACTGGTCTTAAATCAATCACCGGAGCGGGTCAACTCCCACACTCTCTCCATCGCATGACGGAAAATGTAATCAGCCTGCCTCCTGGATATCCTGCCATGTCTGTCTCCCTGAAGTGATCGGAGTCTCGCACGGGCCATGAGCTCTATCCCAGTCAGCTCCCTCCTCAGGGATCGGGGTATGGTAGCTCTAGCCTCATGAGCTCGTACACGCCTACCAGCTCTCTCTGCATCTAACTCTCTCCTAACCTCATCCAGCCGGGCCTCAGCAACAGCCACTCGAGTCCTCAGAACATCCTAAACATAGCCGTGAGCTAACAAAGACTGCCTATGGGCAGTGTAACACCCCCAGATCCGGGGTCGGGGATCCGGGTCGTCACGGTCTTTCTTTCCACAATATCACTTCACTTAATTAATAATAATAACCTTATGTTGTGACCCCACACTAACACACACCACAACCCGTTATAGTCTCAGAGATGAAATTTAAATAAGTACAAGTCTTTGAATCCACAATTTAAAAGTTATTACAACCCAAAATGATTTCTTGATAAATTTACAGTTAATTGCCATTATCTGCCACAAGTTATAATTATACATAATTGATTCTCAAAAGTAGATGGTCTGATCTACAATAGATCTACCTCTGCAGCTATAGCAGCTACAACATCAACGGGAAGACGCGGGACGCTTCCCACGCGCTTGCGCTGGGTCTGCTGGAGTCTGGCCATCTTTCCTAACTGTTGTTGTGTGATGAAGAAATAAAACAAGGATGAGCAGCAAGCCCACCAAAATAATATGTATAATGATTAACTATATATGAGCCTTCTCCTAGTACTCATGAAAGTCTTGGTCAAAAGAAATGGACCAAGTTTGATATCTTAATGCGATGAAGTCGCAAAATATTCAGTATATATACATATATACTTTTCAAAATCTTGGAAGTCCTCTTCCATGCATAATATACACAGAGTTCCAGTGTATAACTGTATAAAAATATCGTTGCAAGGTGATCTCATATATCTAACCTTGTCTCAACGTTTTTCTGAAAATCTTTGTCATGCATAAGATAATCATTAACTAGATATAAGTTTAAAAGATGAAGTTACAAGATACCCCAAAATACTTATATCTTTCCCAAATACTACTTGAACTACCCCCGTTCAAGTTATAATCAGTTTCAAAGGTTCATCACATAGATGAGACTACAAGACAAGATTTGAATAGATTCAATCTTTGAATATCATTATAAATAATGAAGTTACGAGATACTTCATTAAGTCCCGATATATAAATATATTCATATATATCTCCCATACATTTCCTGAAAACCTCTGTCATGTAAAGTATGAACAGAGTTGCAATATCCAATGAATTTGGAAGGAAAAGAATTTTGGCATAAACCAGATATCTTGCTGATCAGGCAAAGATACCAATAAGTAACCTTTTCTACTGTAGATGGATGAATTCCTCACCGGTCATCACCCTGGCCGCATTAGGACCTCGCGCTAGACCGTTACCCGGCCACTCACGCGTTGATGGACTGCCACCCAGCCACTTACACATTCATAGACCGTACCCCGGCCTGTCGCTTATGCCGACTCAATCAGATGGACTTACTTCCCGAACATTGGGCAAGTAATCAAATTGTTTTCTCAAAACAGCAACCATGTTGCGAATATAAAATACACCACAGAGCCGGATCCCCGAGAATTTTGAGCGAATATTCAAGTCTCCTTCGAAAGGAAGATCTTAAATCGGAAAACGAGTTTTGGGATCCGCTCTAACTTTTAAAATCATTTTGAAGACTCGAAAACATTTTTAAGAATGTTTGGAGTAAAGCTGATTTAATGAAATAAATCAGTCCCGATATATTAGAAATATCTGAATATTATTATTTAAATAATATTCCCATAAAGAATAATCTTTATAAAAAAATAATTGAAGTAGAAGTTTTAAAACTTATACTTGAAACGAGTATTAAATAACCAAAGATACACTTATATGAAAGTATTATCTTTATTTGAATAATCGAAAATAAGTTTGATTATTAACACCTTATTCTTTAATAAAATAAAGAATATATTTCAGTAATAAGCGGAGTCATAATACCTCGAATGAATATTATAAATAATATTCATTAAATAAAATAAAGGAGTCATACATCCTCAAATGAATATTCAAATAATATTCAATTAATAAAATAAAAGGAGTCATAAGCCCTCGAATGAATATTCAAGATAATATTCATTAATAAAATAAAGTTATCGAATAAACCTTATTCGATTAATAGTTTTGAAAACTATAACCATATATATATAAATATATATATATAATCTACTCGGGATCCTCGACTCCCGGTTTTAGAAAATGTTTTCACCTTTGGGTCCCTATACTAAGGGTATACGCAAATACCGCTTATCTCTAGCATAGGTATTATGCAACGAATAAGCATTTGAACCAACAGATATATAAATCAAGAATACGAAACAGGCATGCATATATATACCATATCAGCATGCTTCAATATATCGCAACATTTGCTAATTAACCAACATGCATCTATCGCAAGATAATGCATATACATATATTCATCACAACAACAGTATAACGGGTAGAAAACTTGCCTGAGCGACTGGGGGTTACGAATGGCTCGGGACGAGTCTGGTAACCTATAAACAACAAGTAAGTTGGAATTAAACCAAAGTCACTTGTAAATCTATACTTTAACTAACTTAGACTCTAACGCTTGTTTTGCGCTCACTGATTCGCTTAAGTCACTCGGGTACCCTCGGCTCCACCATTTTTAATAATTTAACCTTTACGAGTTTTAAGGCGATTCCTTCGCGAGTGTCTTACCAACTGCCTAACACACTTACCATAAATGTTTCATACATTAATTAACCCTTTTTGGTCTTTAACCTATGTTTCAAAGTAAGGCGAGGGGAAAAGTTTCGTTCGCGAAACGCCGTTACTTGAAACGGTCGTTTCTCCTAAACCGTGCATCGGAATCGAACGAACTACATATCAAAACGAAGCTCGTAACATGAGCTATCTAGACATGGCAATTGTCATAATTTAGCAGGGGGTTCTCGGGTCCTAATGTTATGCACAAAAACAGTCTAAAGAAAATCGGACGTTACGACGGCTATGTTTACGCGATTTCCAATATTTTAAACCATTCAAAACCATCCCAAATCAACCTCAAATCCAACATACAACCAACATCCATCCTTATCACATCATAACAACCCCAACCAATTCAATTTAATCATTCATACTTATGCCTAAGCTTAACTTTAATCATACTTAAGTCCTTTTAATCAAAACCACAACATTCACCATTCCATTTCACTACCATTTCAAATCCCAAACTCTAGATCACAACAACAAGCTACAATAGCACCCTACTAATCAAAATCATCTTATAATATATAGGAATCTAGGGTTTGGAGATGGTATACCTTCCTTGAAGTGGTGGGAGGAGCTAGGAAGCCTTAAGAAGCTTTGAGAAGTCTTAGGAATGCTTGGATCTTCAAGGAAAACAAGAAAAACTTCAAGTTAAAAACTTGAAAACACTATTCATAGTCTTCTTCTTTGATTAAATGAAGAAGGTGGAGAAGGAATTGATGGCTTAAACTCATGATATAGCCCTAACTAAGCATGAAGATGATTAGGGAATTAACTCACCAATTTAGGAAGCTTGGATCTTTGATTTTGAATTTCTTGCTCTTTTGAATAGTAAAAAGCCGAGAGCAAAGATGAACCATGCCTTGGTTGCTTTTTGATTTTGATGAAAAATGATTTTGCTTGGCTTGGTTGGCTTGTTTTTGTGTTTGATTTAGTTAATTACCTTGTTGCCCTTGAATTTGTGTGGTTATAAAGCCACCACACCTCCTTCTTTTTTTGTCATGCCTATGTCACCTTGCACATGTCATAATGCTCCCACTTGTCCACACCTTGTGGTTTGATGATGTCACAATCCCTGGCTTCTTGTACAAGCTTGTCTCTTGGTCACTTATTTGTTTTACGGTTCGCTTATCTTTCGTTCTCGTTTATCGTTTGAGGGATCATACCCGGGATCTTATTACTTAGGTTCCCTTAACCTTTCTCAATATATTATATTCCTTTTATGATCCTCTCCTATAATCCTTTAATTTAAATCCTTTTTATCCTGTTACCTTTTTCTCAATTCTTTCCGTATCTAGTGGATTTCCGGGAAAAATCAAAGTGTTCGGAATTGGATTCTGACGATCTTTACATACACTTATATACCATATAGAGTACTAATAATATCCCAGAAGATCAATAACAGAACCCCTACATAGTGTGGCATGAAAAGTTTTCTCATTCAGCAAAAACACTATTCATAAGGGTTTCAAAATCTCCAAAAATTGGGGTTATTACAGTCTCCCCTCCTTAAAAGGATTCCGTCCCGGAATCAAATAGAAAACAAATGGGGATACTTTCTTAGCATTACACTTTCTAACTCTCGAGTAAATTTTCCCATATTGTGGTCCTGCCACCAAACTCTGCCTAGTTTGATAATCCTTCCCCTAAGCACTTGTTCCTTTTCACTCTATAACCCTTCCTGGTTGCTCCATATAGGTTACGTCGGGTTGCATGTCTATGCACTCATATGCCCCTATTTGTCTGGCATCCGAATTACACTTCCTTAACATTGATACGTGGAACACGTTATGAACTTGCTACAGGTTCGGGGGTAGGGCTAGCTCATATGCTAACTTCCCAAACGTCTTAATATATCCGAGGGTCCAACAAATTGTAGACTTAGCTTTTCTTTCTTTCCGAACCTCATCAATCCTTTCCAAGGTATACCTATAACATTACTAGGTCCCCTATTTCGTACTCTTTATCCTTTCGTGTCAAATCAACATACTTATCATGTCCATCTTGGGCTACTACCAGCCGTCCTCTGATTAGATCTATCATATCCTTGGTCCTTTAGACCACTGCTGGTCCGAGCATCTTGCGCTCTACAACTTCATCCTAACATAAGGGAGATCAATATTGTCTTCCCTCAAGGATCTCATAAGGCGATATCTCAATACTGACATATGATCTATTGTCGTAAGAAAACTCAATCCGTGTTAAGTGATCATTCCAATTTCTTTCAAGTCTATTGCACAGACTCTCATTATAGCTTTTAGCATTAGAGCTTTTGCTTCTCAATACCCATTCTTTTCCAGTTCGTAATCGCTACTACCTTCCGTTCCTAATATTATACTAGTTATACTTTTGTTCGCTAGCGTTCTATAACCTTTTAATAACCACGTCAACCTTAGTATCACGAATGTGTTTCCATTCCGCATACTACCACCACTTTATTACTCCTTTTTCAGTTGTTTCTATTTTCCAAAATTTGATCAATCAAATAGAAGTAAAGGAATTTGTTGAGAGATCACTATGATCATGAACACTTGTTATATCGCATAGTTAGTACAGAAGGTGGCCAGCCTTTAGTACTTGACAAGCAATTAAATAATAGCTGGTATCCTACTCGGCTTCTATCACACAGATAGATAGTCATTCGGTAATACCTCCCCTTCTGGAAGGGTTGTTCTTCTCAGTTTACATGAAATGAAAAGAAGAGAAAAGAACGAACTGAAGAGAATTGTATATTCATAAAAAAAAAAAATTATTGCCATAAAATATCTGGCTTGGAATCTACCTCTGAACTATAGAGGTTTGTCATAGAAGAACAAAACATATATGTATTTAAATCAACATTAAACATTATAGCCTCGCATTTCACGTGCCTAAATATTTTCGCTATCCCGTCCATCATTCTATGGACCCATGCTCTTCCTCGAGCTTATACACAATCACCTTTGAAACTCCCTCGACATCGAAAATCGAATCTGGGATCTCATTCTATATATCACCGTTACTAGGATTCTATGCTCGCACCGCAACCTTCCTCGTATATTAATATGACTCTCTATTGATAAGAAAGAATAATTATTCACTAGGTAGATACTCTACTTAATTAGTCTATCAATGATAACTTATACACTACCACGACCTGATTAGTGGTACTCAATCTCAACACCCATTCCAATACAACTCTCATGGTTGTAATCAGCTCACTACTCGCAGAATCATTGCTGCCTTACTATGGTCCACCACTGACCCACTGTAGTAATTCATTTTCCCTGAAATCTTAATATCTAACCATACGGAGTCTATCCATGTCGTATCAAATCATTCTAAGGAGGTAACATAATCACCATTCCTGATTCATGAAGAACACTCCTGATCCTGACATACATACATGACATGAAGCAGATAAAAGTGCAGAAGAGTTTCAATCAAAGTAACGATAGCAGGTTAATACCATTCTTAATCATACACCCTAAATAGAAGAATTAACTCAAGGGTTCATCTAGTCCTTTTTGAAACATGGTCCTGGCTTATCTCAAGATAGGACCTTCTAAGATAGATAGCCCGTTCATGGTGATTACACGAATTAAACCTTTACCAACTACTATTACGGTTGGGTATTGCACAGTCATCAGAAGGAATGTCAATCTTCCAAACCATAATTTAACCTTCACATTTTTAACCATCATCACTGTATTCTTTTGGCACACGCGCCTATAATTATCCACTTACCTTTAAAGTGTCGGCCACCTCTTTGGCCTTTCCTGATAGTAAAATTTCCTTACAGTCAATGTCATTTTAACCACCTCCAAATAAATTTTCTACCTTATTTCCGATCACTGCTTGAGTGAAGACGTTTTCCTTAAAATCAGATGGGAAAAAAAATATCACCATTTTTCCATAAGTTATTGCCTCATTCTTTAGAGGCTAATCACTGTCAAGACTGACTCTCAATCATACTTAGAACATTTTTTTATCTTAAGTCCTAATTGCCCTGAACAATTTCGACCATTACTGGTTCGATCCATACTTTCTCGTGGTTTAACACGTGCCCCACTTGGCATCATTATAATTACGTCATATTTCCTTTATCCACATTTCTATTCTTGAGAATTTTGAATATTACCTTTTTCCTTATAAAACCTCTAAGGTTATCCTTCAATCGTTCCTCCTGTATTCCCTGGATACAGGGCATATCACAATACCATTTACTAATAGTAGAACCATTGTCTATATACTTCTGAAAAATTTCTCCACTGATCCTTAAAGGTTATTATTACCTTAATCCTTTCCAATTCATACTGTCAAAACTCATACTGTCCCTATTAAGGGTGACATGCCAACCTTTATGCAGTCCCCTAGGATTCATTTTAAGTTACCAATGTTCTATCCTTAATTCCACCTTTAAAAGGTACCTGCATCCTTCCACGAATAAATCAAGTCATATATCCTTGATAGATTATCATATTCATCATTCCCACCTCGATAGTCTATACCTAACTTCATAATAGCATCCTTATTCAAATTGAGGTCAATCCATATGGCCTCCAAAAGATAACAATGGTCATCCGCTTTTCTTTCCTGATTTGGTAATGATAACATGGATGTTCTGGAAGATATTGGTCATGTTCAACGTGAACTTCTTCTTAATAATTCCTTATTTACTTTTGTTGTTTATCTCAACAGTCACCTCAATGTTGGGATATTTTTCATACCTGGCGTCTCCCTTTCTGGGTAACAAGCCACCGGTCTTACACTTCACCTTCTTGAAGGTCACTTCCTTCATCCAATTTTCTTAATTTCTTACTTTCTTGTGTCCTCAGTCTATCCGCTTCTCATTATTTATCCTTCGAATTATCTCAAGGTTTCCTCGAATCTTCCCAACTTACAGAGGATAAAATATATGTATCTCTTATGCCCTCAACCATCAATTTTAACTCATGGTGAATCACCATCATCCTGACGATTACATACTCTTCTATTTCTATTTCTACGAGTCTTTAGGGTTTCCTCATACCCAACTCCCTTATCATTCCTCAAACTCTATTGCCGTGATATTCCTTTCCACTTCAATTTCTTTTTATTTTATTTTTATTTTATTTTCCTTTCTCTTATCATTATTTCATGAACCAACATAACATAAGCATTGATTTCAACATCCCGTCATTCTGGATTCGTGCCCTTAGAACGAATCTTGACCACTTTTACAACTTAAATTCACAATTCATCATACTCGTCTGCCTTTGTTCTGGCTCTAAAGCTTTTACACTCTCTCCATAACCTTGGGAATTACTTTCCCGAAAACAATTGGCTGAACTTTAATCAGTTTATTATAACCTCTGGCTCCGTGCCTTTCTTGGTCTTTCACCAGCGGGTGGCCTCTCTCTTAGGAGGGTAAGTGACAAAAACAGTCCTTTGTGGTTCGTCAATCATTTAGAATCTCAAATGATTCCTCTATTTCCTTTAGCCAGGCTCTTGCCTCGGCTGGGTCAGCTTGTTCCATGGAACTCTGAGAGCTTAGCGACTTAAAGGTCCTGAAAGAATTTCTCACCGCACTGTCTCCTCAGGGTGGTGGTTGGGGATAATAGTCTAAGTTCTTTTTGGACAGGTCCATGAATTGCCGTATAGGAGTACCGTCTCAGGTCTCCTTTCCTTACTCGACTTTCTATTTCCTTAGTATGAAATGTTTCATCCTACTCCCCATAATTGGGGTCATCTTTTAATTTAAAATCCTCATTTTCCACTCCATTATGTCATGGGTTCCTTCTATCTTGATGGCGACCTCCCTAACTATCACGTTCAGGGTTTGCTCTAAATCTTATTCCTCAAACTATGGCTCTCATCTAAGTTCTCATCCTTAAGCTCTTGAACTTTCGGAACCCAAATTCTATAGGAATACCTCATTATTCCCTTATCATCTTTCTCAGTATTAATCTTTTATCTAATTGCTGGCTCCCTGCCTTCATTCATAACTTTTTCTGGCACAATATGATCTTTTCCAATAATTCGGGTTGTATTGCAATCTCAAACAGCTTTTCGGTACCGGCTCTGGTTACCTTCACTTCTATTTCCATTTTCTCAAAATCTCTTATAAACTCTCCAAAAGACATTATCATCTTGAGTCTCTCCTTTTTACTAAAGGCATCAGCCACCATATTGGCTTTCCCCGAATGATAAAGAATCTCCCAATCATTATTCTTGATTAGCTCTAACTGCCTCCTCTGGCATATGTTGAGCTCTTTCTACGTGAAAATGTACTAGAGCACTTATGGCTTAGGTAATTCTCACACTTCTCTCCATACAAGTAGTGCCTCCAATCCTTAGGGTAAAACTATTGCCACGAGCCTAAGCTCATGAGCGGGGATATCGAATTTCATATTACCTTAATTGTCTTGACATGTACGCGATTACCTTACCGTGCTGCATAAGCACGCACCCTAAGCCCTTGTGCGAAGCGTCATTATACTTCATAAAATCTCTTTTTCCATCCGGCAACGCCAGCATAAGGGCCATCACCAACCTCTGCTTCAGTTCTTGAAAGATGTTCTCGCATTTCTCTGTCCATTCGAACTTCTCAGTCTTACGAGTAAGCCGCGTTAAAGGGGCTACTATCTTTACAACTTGAACGAACCTCCGGTAGTGACCGGCCAATCCTACCTCTGGTAGTCGACCCAACCAGGGTCATCAATTCATCAGTGGTCCTTTATCCAATCTCGTCAGGATCCTCCATGGGATCCTCCTCAGCAACTATCCCTTCTAGGACAACATCCTCAACCGCTACATCCTCAATATCAACATCATCCGGTCCTGCGTTAGGACACTCTATCGGATCCACAATCCAATCTCCAATTACTAATAAAACATCATCGCGTTGTTGCTCCTCAACCTCAGGGTTCGGAGTTCCGCTACCATATACGATAACGAACTACGCTCCTATCACGATATTTATAAGGGTTCCCATAAGGGTTTTAACTGTCAGTACTACGTTAGGTAGCCCGACTATGAACTTGGCAAGAGTTCTTATTATCTTAGTGAACTTATTATCTTAACATCACATCATCTCTGAGGTTTATAACGCTTAGCTCTGATACCATTTCTGTAACACCCCCAGATCCGGGGTCGGGGATCCGGGTCGTCACGGTCTTTCTTTCCACAATATCACTTCACTTAATTAATAATAATAACCTTATGCTGTGACCCCACACTAACACACACCACAACCCGTTATAGTCTCAGAGATGAAATTTAAATAAGTACAAGTCTTTGAATCCATAATTTAAAAGTTATTACAACCCAAAATGATTTCTTGATAAATTTACAGTTAATTTCCATTATCTGCCACAAGTTATAATTATACATAATTGATTCTCAGAAGTAGATGGTCTGATCTACAATAGATCTACCTCTGCAGCTATAGCAGCTACAACATCAACGGGAAGACGCGGGACGCTTCCCACGCGCTTGCGCTGGGTCTGCTGGAGTCTGGCCATCTTTCCTAACTGTTGTTGTGTGATGAAGAAATAAAGCAAGGGTGAGCAGCAAGCCCACCAAAATAATATGTATAATGATTAACTATATATGAGCCTTCTCCTAGTACTCATGAAAGTCTTGGTCAAAAGAAATGGACCAAGTTTGATATCTTAATGCGATGAAGTCGCAAAATATTCAGTATATATACATATATACTTTTCAAAATCTTGGAAGTCCTCTTCTATGCATAATATACACAGAGTTCCAGTGTATAACTGTATAAAAATATCGTTGCAAGGTGATCTCATATATCTAACCTTGTCTCAACGTTTTTCTGAAAATCTTTGTCATGCATAAGATAATCATTAACTAGATATAAGTTTAAAAGATGAAGTTACAAGATACCCCAAAATACTTATATCTTTCCCAAATACTACTTGAACTACCCCCGTTCAAGTTATAATCAGTTTCAAAGGTTCATCACATAGATGAGACTACAAGACAAGATTTGAATAGATTCAATCTTTGAATATCATTATAAATAATGAAGTTATGAGATACTTCATTAAGTCCCGATATATAAATATATTCATATATATCTCCCATACATTTCCTGAAAACCTCTGTCATGTAAAGTATGAACAGAGTTGCAATATCCAATGAATTTGGAAGGAAAAGAATTTTGGCATAAACCAGATATCTTGCTGATCAGGCAAAGATACCAATAAGTAACCTTTTCTACTGTAGATGGATGAATTCCTCACCGGTCATCACCCTGGCCGCATTAGGACCTCGCGCTAGACCGTTACCCGGCCACTCACGTGTTGATGGACTGCCACCCAGCCACTTACACATTCATAGACCGTACCCCGGCCTGTCGCTTATGCCGACTCAATCAGATGGACTTACTTCCCGAACATTGGGCAAGTAATCAAATTGTTTTCTCAAAACAGCAACCATGTTGCGAATATAAAATACACCACAGAGCCGGATCCCCGAGATTTTTGAGCGAATATTCAAGTCTCCTTCGAAAGGAAGATCTTAAATCGGAAAACGAGTTTTGGGATCCGCTCTAACTTTTAAAATCATTTTGAAGACTCGAAAACATTTTTAAGAATGTTTGGAGTAAAGCTGATTTAATAAAATAAATCAGTCCCGATATATTAGAAATATCTGAATATTATTATTTAAATAATATTCCCATAAAGAATAATCTTTATAAAAAAATAATTGAAGTAGAAGTTTTAAAACTTATACTTGAAACGAGTATTAAATAACCAAAGATACACTTATATTAAAGTATTATCTTTATTTGAATAATCGAAAATAAGTTTGATTATTAACACCTTATTCTTTAATAAAATAAAGAATATATTTCAGTAATAAGCGGAGTCATAATACCTCGAATGAATATTATAAATAATATTCATTAAATAAAATAAAGGAGTCATACATCCTCAAATGAATATTCAAATAATATTCAATTAATAAAATAAAAGGAGTCATAAGCCCTCGAATGAATATTCAAGATAATATTCATTAATAAAATAAAGTTATCGAATAAACCTTATTCGATTAATAGTTTTGAAAACTATAACCATATATATATATATATATATATATATATATAATCTACTCGGGATCCTCGACTCCCGGTTTTAGAAAATGTTTTCACCTTTGGGTCCCTATACTAAGGGTATACGCAAATACCGCTTATCTCTAGCATAGGTATTATGCAACGAATAAGCATTTGAACCAACAGATATATAAATCAAGAATACGAAACAGGCATGCATATATATACCATATCAGCATGCTTCAATATATCGCAACATTTGCTAATTAACCAACATGCATCTATCGCAAGATAATGCATATACATATATTCATCACAACAACAGTATAACGGGTAGAAAACTTGCCTGAGCGACTGGGGGTTACGAATGGCTCGGGACGAGTCTGGTAACCTATAAACAACAAGTAAGTTGGAATTAAACCAAAGTCACTTGTAAATCTATACTTTAACTAACTTAGACTCTAACGCTTGTTTTGCGCTCACTGATTCGCTTAAGTCACTCGGGTACCCTCGGCTCCACCATTTTTAATAATTTAACCTTTACGAGTTTTAAGGCGATTCCTTCGCAAGTGTCTTACCAACTGCCTAACACACTTACCATAAATGTTTCATACATTAATTAACCCTTTTTGGTCTTTAACCTATGTTTCAAAGTAAGGCGAGGGGAAAAGTTTCGTTCGCGAAACGTCGTTACTTGAAACGGTCGTTTCTCCTAAACCGTGCATCGGAATCGAACGAACTACATATCAAAACGAAGCTCGTAACATGAGCTATCTAGACATGGCAATTGTCATAATTTAGCAGGGGGTTCTCGGGTCCTAATGTTATGCACAAAAACAGTCTAAAGAAAATCGGACGTTACGACGGCTATGTTTACGCGATTTCCAATATTTTAAACCATTCAAAACCATCCCAAATCAACCTCAAATCCAACATACAACCAACATCCATCCTTATCACATCATAACAACCCCAACCAATTCAATTTAATCATTCATACTTATGCCTAAGCTTAACTTTAATCATACTTAAGTCCTTTTAATCAAAACCACAACATTCACCATTCCATTTCACTACCATTTCAAATCCCAAACTCTAGATCACAACAACAAGCTACAATAGCACCCTACTAATCAAAATCATCTTATAATATATAGGAATCTAGGGTTTGGAGATGGTATACCTTCCTTGAAGTGGTGGGA